>NC_056743.1:953542245-953579745 GCF_019279795.1 Protopterus annectens | reverse complement strand
GGAGAACCTCTTGCTGTGAGGCAGCAATGCTACTGCTGTACCACCGCAGCATTCCAATTAAGCCTTTTAAAGTAATGTGACTTAATATTTTAAAACAAGACCTAGTTAAAGAATTATTTATATCATGTAAGAATTGATTGTTAACATACACTCATTTTATAAACTGAGTCATTTAAAATGTGTAACATGCACTAATATAATAAAATATAAAGACAGGAAAGAAGAGAGCAGATATGTTTGTATGCAAGTAAAAATAAGATTTACGTGTGATTATTACGAGACTAAGAAGATGAATGAACACACACACACACACACACACACACACACACACACACACACACACACACACACACACACACACACACAAAACGTTACCCTTCCCCACAGAGAAGTTCCATCCAGTGCCGTTTTCGCTGATGCACGGCAGTTCCTTCCAATCCCAATTTCCGCTTGCATAATGTTAGAGCTGTCCCAGTGCCCGCCACTTGCATATTAGAGCTGTCCAGCCAGTCACATAACATTACAGCTGTTCTGTTCCCGCTCGCATATTAGAGCTGTTCCTTTTCCCGGCTTCCCGCTCACATTTGCGGCCAGCCGGAAATGACGTGAGCTCCTTCAGCTCAATTCTGACTGGTTGGTAGCCCTGACGGTGATGACATCATCGCACACGTGATAACATCATCACCGACAGCGCGAAAATTGAAAAACAAATAAAACAAAAGGGAAATTAATGAAGGGGTACCACTCGGGAATCGTGACACCCCTTCATTTGGACCCCAAAACTCGGTATAAACCAAGTAATTCGGTATAGTTGGGAGGTATGGAGGGGAGCAGCTATGGTACTATAATTGGGGACAAACTTTCTGTAGTACCCTGCTGTCTCAAAGAATGCCCTCACCTGCTTTTTGGTAACAGGGGCAGGCTATGCCTGAATAGCTTCCACTTTGGCAGGTTCTGGTCTGATCTTACAGCTCCCCACTTTATGTCCCAGATAGGAGAACTCTGCCATACACACCTGACACTTACTGGGCTTAATGGTCAACCCTGCCCTCTATAGTCTGCCCAGCACCTCCCTGACATGCTGAAGGTGCTGTTACCAGGAATGGCTGTAGATGGCAATATCAAATAAGCAAGGGCAACATCTCATGCTCTTGCTAGGATATGGTCTACCAGCCTCTGGAAAGTCACTGGGGCATTTTTCATCCCAAAGGGCATCTTCGTGAACTCATACAAGCCGAAATGAGTCACAAAGACTGACCTCTTTTTAGCATTGAGAGTCAAGGGCACCTGCTAGTAGCCCTTGGTAAGATCAGTAGAGATAAGATACTTAGTCCCACCCAGCTGCTCTAGGGCTTCATCTGTCCTAGGCATGGGGTAAGCATCTGACTCTGTGTAACTATTTAGACTCTTGTAGTCCACACAGAACCTGGTGCTGCCATCCTTCTTTGGTACCAACACCACTGGGGAGGCCCAGGAACTGCTGGACTCCTGGATTACCCCCAGTTCCAACATTTCCTGTATCTCCTCCCTCAGAGTTTGTTTGACTCTCTCAGGCACCCTATAAGGGGCCTGCTTAATAGGCCTTTGGGGTCCTGCATCCACATGGTGGTGCACCACATGGGTACAAACAACATGCTCCCAAACACCTGTAACACTGCACGGATTTCTCGAACCTGGATAGGGGATAGCTGGTGGGACACTGCTACCCCTTCCACTGAGGTGTCAGACTGAGCCTCACTGAGGAGATCAGTCACCAGATCCCCCTCAGACTCCTTCTGCCATTCACTGCAAATACTCAACACAATGGCCTCTCTATCATGGTAAGGTTTCATCATGCTAACATGGTACAACATGTGGCCCTGCCTCCTGTCTAGCACTTCTATCATTATTTATTTATTTATTATTTATTTGCAGTTTGTTTTCCAGGACAGTCCATTGGGCTACAAGGAGCCCATTTTCAATGGAGTCCTGGGGAGAAAAGCTCCAGAGAAATACAAATACATAGTACAGAAAAAGTACATATCCGTAATATACATTTCAATTAAATGTTAAATACATATTTTGTATAGTACAAACCTATAATGCACAATTCAAATAGATGTTACATAATACAGAAATAAAAAAAGATTTTCATTAGGAAATTAAATCATATAGTTAACATCACTGACCTTCCTTACCACTTTGAAGGGTCCCTCCCAAGCTGCTTGCAGCTTGTTGTGTCTAACAGGAATGAGAAGCATAACCTGCTGCCCTACAGCATACTCTCTGACTCAAGCATTCCAGTCATACCAGACCTTTTTCTGCTGTTGGGCTTCTGCCAGGTTCTGTGGGCCAAGCCCATGAGTTCCCTGAGCCTTGTCCTGAGAATTAGGACATATGCCACAACAGACTCCTTGTGAGTTTCGCACTCATCCTCCCACTCACCGCAAATCAAATGTAGAGGTCCTCTCACCCTATGCCCATACAGCAACTCAAAGGGTGAAAAGCCTGTGGATTCCTGGGGCACCTCCCTGTAAGCAAACAACAGATGGGGCAAATATTTGTCCCACTCCCTCTTAAACTGGTCTGCAAATGCCTGTAGCATGGTCTTTAGTGTAGAGTTTAACCTCTTCACCAGAGCATTAGTCTGGGAGTGGTAGTGGGTGGTCTTTGGGTGCTTCATCCCATAGCACTCCCACAGACAAGCCAGCAGTTCTGATGTGAAACTGGCACTTCTGTCAGTCAGTATTTCTTTTGGGAAACCTACCCTGCTGAAAATCTCTAACAAAGCATTTGCCACATATTCAGCCTGCCTCAATAGAGGACAGGGCCACCGCTGCAGGGTATCTGGTAGCATAATCTACTACCACTAATATACACATCTTCCCTGTGGAACTTGGGGTACGCAGAGGCCCTGACTGGAGTAAACTGCCCAAGCAAATAGTGCTCCTCTCTAACCATTGCAGGCTTCACAATGGTTAGGTCAGAGGCTGTGTCTCTCTCAGCAGTGGCCTGTTTCCCATCTATTAAGATAGGATATAACCTCTTGTGGTAGTTTGGTACCCTTGTTGTCTACAGGCAACTTACTGCTGGCACTCTGTCATTCTCACTTACTGGCTCTTCCACTTTTTGTTCCCCACCTTGCCTCCGTGGACATCTACATGCTACATGGCCCCACTGGTTACATATAAAACATATAACCCTTGGTCCTGGCCATTTACCTGAAGTAGTGGCTTCCCCTGTTACTGACAGGCTCTGTTGAGTGGTTTAGGCTTCATCATGGGTTCTCTTAGACCCATGTGCAGTGATGCCCTGCTTGCTAGGTATAGGTCTCCCTTTTTCCCCAACTTCTTTTTCTTTTGGCTGCTCCCATTAGGGGGTCACCACAGCAGATCAACTGTTTCTATTTCTTCCTGTCCTCTGCATCTTGCTCTGTCACACCAACCACCTGCATGTCCTCTCTCACCACTTCCATAAACCTTATCTTAGGCCTCCCTCTTTTCCTGTTGCCTGGCAGCTTCATCCTAAGCATCTTTTTCCCAATATACTCTGCATTCCTCCTCAGCACATGTCCAAACCAATGTAATCTTGCCTCTCTGGCTTTGTCTCCCAGCCTTCCAACCTGGGCTGACCCTCTAATATATTTATTCCTAATCCTGTCCATCCACGTCACACCCAGTGCAAATCTTAACATCTTCAACTCTGCCACATCAAGCTCTGACTCCTGCCTTTTTGTCAATGCCACTGTCTCCAACCCATATAATATAGCTGGTCTCACTACCCTCTTGTAGACCTTCCCTTTCACTCTTACTGGTACTGGTACTCTTCTGTCACAAATAATTCCTGACACTCTTCTCCACCCACTCCATCCTGCCTGTACTCTCTTCTTCACCTCTCTTCTGCACTCACCATTACTCTGAACTGTTGATCCCAAGTATTTAAACTCATCCACCTTTGCCACCTCTACTCCCTGCATCCTCACCATTCCTCTATCCTCCTTCTCATTCACATACATATATTCTGTCTTAGTCCTGCTGACCTTCATTCCTCTTCTCTCTAGAGCATATCTCCACCTCTCCAGGGTTTCCTCCACCTGTTCCCTACTCTCACTACAGATCACAATGTCATCTGCAAACATCATAGTCCATGGGGACTCCTGTCTGATCTTGTCTGTCAATCTGTCCATCACCATTGCAAATAAGAAAGGGCTCAGAGCTGATCCTTGATGTAATCCCACCTCAACCTTAAACGCATCCGACACTCCCACCGCAGACCTCACCGCTGTCACACTACCCTTGTACATATTCTGTACCACTCTTACATACTTCTCTGACACTTCCGACTTCCTCATACAATACCACAACTCCTCTCTAGGCACCCTGTCATATGCTTTCTCTAAAGCCACAAAGACACAAATGCAACTCCTTCTGACCTTCTCTGTACTTCTCCATCAACACTCTTAGAGCAAACATCGCATCTGTAGTGCTCTTTCCTGGCATGAAACCATACTGCTGATCACTAATCATCACCTCCCTTCTTAACCTAGCTTTCACTACTCTTTCCCATAACTTCATGCTGTGACTGATCAATTTAATCCCTCTGTAGTTACTACAGCTCTGCACATCACCCTTATTCTTAAAAATCGGTATCAAAACACTTTTTCTCCATTCCTCAGGCATCCTCTCACTTTCCAAGATTTCATTAAATAATCTAGTTAAAAACTCCACTGCCATTTCACCTAAACACCTTCATGCTTCCACAGGTATGTCATCTGGACCAACAGCCTTTCTGTTCTTCATCCTCTTCATAGCTATCCTTACTTCCTCCTTGCTAATCCACTGCACTTCATGATTGCTATCCGCACATCATCCAACCTTCTCTCCCTCTCATTCTCTTCATTTATCAGCCCCTCAAAGTACTCTTTCCATCTGCTCAACACACTCTCCTCGCTTGTGAGTACATTTCCCTCATTATCCTTTATCACCCTTACCTGCTGCACATCTTTACTAGCTCGGTCTCTCTGTCTAGCCAATCGGTACAGGTCCTTTTCTCCCTCCTTAGTGTCCAACCTTTTATACAACTCTTCATACGCCTTATTCTTAGCCTTTGCCACCTCTCTCTTTGCCATGCACCTCATCTCCTTATACTCTTGTCTACTTTCTTCATCTCTCTGACAATGCCTCTTCTTCTTCGCCAACCTCTTTCTCTGTATACTCTCCTATACTTCTTCATTCCACCACCAGGTCTCCTTGTCGTCCTTCCTCTTTCCAAATGTCACACCAAGCACCTTTCTAGCCATCTCTCTTACTAGCTCTGCTGTAGTTACCCAGATATTTGGCAGCTCTTCACTGCCACCCAGTGCCTGTCTTAACTCTTCCCTGAACATCACCTCACATTACCCTTTTTCAATTTCCACCATTTGTTCCTTGGTGCTGCCCTCATACTCATCCTCCTCTTCTTGATCACCAATGTCATCCTAAAAACCACCATCCTATGCTGCCTAACTACACTTTCCCCTGCCACCACTTTACAGTCTCCAATCACCTTCAGACCGGCCCTTCTACATAAGATATAATCCACCTATGTGCATCTTCCTCCACTCTTGTATGTCACCCTATGCTCCTCCCTCTTGTTAAAATACGTATTCATCATAGCCATGTCCATCCTTTTCACAAAATCCACTACCATCTGACCTTCTGCATTCATTTGCTTAACACCATACCTACCCATCACTTCGTCATCCCCTCTGTTCCCTTCACCAACATGCCCATTGAAATCTGCTCCAATCACCAGTCTCTCACTAGTCCCATTCGCTATCTGTTAACCAGATTCTCTTGTCCTCAGACAAAGTGCTAACGGCTTGTTCCCTCAACAAAAGATCTGCCAGCACTTCAAAAGTGGTGATCTGACACCCACTCACCCATCTATGAAAACAAGTGCTTAAATCAGCAATATATTCACACACACTTTCATCTGCCTTGCATCTATGCTCACAAAACTTTTTTGTATAAGCTTCAGGTGTTAACTTAAAACACTCTAATAAACAATTTTTAACTGTATTATAATTTAAGCAATCAGTATCAGACAATCTAGAAACAGCAGTTATGGTTTTGCATGGAGTAAAGGGGTCAGGAACCATACCAAGAGCCCTTGGTCAACATTATACTGTTAACAAACCCTTTCAGTCATATGAATAAAAATATCAAAATTATCACTCTCTGTAAATTGTGGATGAAATTTACTGACCTTTTATTGCTTCTAGGGTTGTTACTCCCTTTCCAGTTACCTCCTCGACCCTGGCAAAGAGTCAGCATTTCCTTTTCATGTTGCCTCTGCCTCTCATTTTCTTCAGCTTCCAGATGTCTCAGTCTCTCTGCTATTCAAATTCCATTTGTTTCTGTTTCTCCTTTTCCTCAGTCTCCAAACTCTGCAGTCTCTCTGCTGATCCTAGCTCCAACCGTTTGGCCTCCAGTTCAAGTCTCTTTAACTTCAGTTTCTCTAGAGGAATGGACTTGAATCACACCACTGCCACCAATAAATGTGATGACCCCCCACAGGACCAGTAATCAAGGACCCTCAATCCTCACCACTGGCAACAGTGGGGGATGTACAATGTGAACGATGAGAGGTATACACGCAGTATTTCCAGATGCAGCTTTCTGCATCAAGTGCAATTTCCCTTAAGAGCACACAGAGACCACAGTCAGTCTGGGGCTGGTTTCTCCCTCTTTCTCCAGATCCCCAATAAGACTCCCCACTGTCACAGCTAGAGAGCCAAGCCAAGACCTTCAGGACTCTCTCTGTCTAACCAGTGCTTCATGTCCCTGCCCAAGTATCTGACACACACACTCTTTGAGGTTTGATTTACACACACACACACACACACACACACACACACACACACACACACACACACACACACACACACACATACACACACACACACTCACTCACACACACACACACACACACACACACACATACACACACACACACACACACACACACACACACACACACACACACACACACACACACACACACACACATACACACACACCTGGGTAAGGCTGGCACAGGTTTACTAGCTATGCCCCCTTTTGCCCAGACTATAAGGTAATTATCACTGCCACCAGCCAACTCCTTATCAGCTACTTTAAGGCCCTTAACTAAGGGTGTCCAGTCTTACTGTATAATATTAATAATAATACAAATGACAGTTTGATCAAAAACAAGGATATTAGGAGTGGCCTACACAGCATCACCAAATAAACATACAAGTACTTTAAGAACTTAAATATCTCTACACAGATCAGCCACAATAAAGGGTTTAAATGTATTTAATAATTAAAAATAAAAGAACAAGACAATACTAAATATATATTCACAGTGACATCAGAATGCAAAACCATAGGAAATATTTAAAACAACACTGCAGAACAGTCTCATATAAATAAAGAAAACATCTAAATTATGCTTCACTATATTCCTGACTGACTCTAAGAAAATTACTATACCCTAGTTAATTTACTTAAGAGCAAGGCAGATGTGGTGAATAGACCTTCTAGTTGATGTCAGGCCCAAAATAGAATACATAATGCTGTGTCTCTCTAACAGACATCTTAAGTTAATATTTCAAATATTACTGCTGGGATAGCATGCAGAATGACATCATTTCTTGTTATTTCTTTCTATCTCAGATTAAGTCTCCACTGCTGGAAGCTAGCAGTATTTAGCATCTACCTGTGAAAATACAGAGACCTCAGATCTTTGGCAGATGCTGGAAGTCATAAAACAAATACATCCCTCCACATCTCAAGCCTAGTAATTATTTCTCCTTAAAGATACCACAGAGAGCTCCCTATTATAGACATCCTGTCTCTTGCTGCAATAAAGTAATTTAATTTCAGCTATTTTTCTGAAGTTTTGCTGGCTAAAGTTTACCTCCTATGTTTCATTTTCCACTGTTAAAATCTATACATTTAGACAGTTAAAATAGTGCATGTACATTCCTGTTGTATGCTAGTAGGGCACACTGTGGATACATTTCAAGCACTTTCCAAAAACCTTTTTCAACACACGTGTGTACAAACCTAGTTTGATATATACATGACATACAGTTCTAATACATTTTTAACACAAGCATCTTATATGAATCATGTTGACATTCATAAATGACATATAATTATTTACAAATTCCAGATAGCTGGGCTGACAGTATCCCCCTTTGTCACAATCGTCACAGACATTAACTGAATTATCCCTCTATACTCTTGGAACAGCAGGTGTAGCCCATTTATTGTGCCTCACTGAACTGATAATATCAGCTCTCTCTCCTTCATTGTGAATGTCAGAAATAGATTCTCACAAACTCTAGAGATATATTTGGATGCAGTAAAATAATAACTTTTATACCACATAGTGTGCCAAGTTCCTCTCAAAGTATTTCAGCATGAATTTCCACCACATCTTTCACAGACATTAATTGATCTGATATACATTTACTCACAAGATTTATCTGTTTCCAGTTTAACACAAGTCTCTGTAAACCTAGAAATCAAGTCAGTCTGATTTCATCACTATTAATGGTAACTGATCTTTTTTTTTTTCTTTTTTAAGTAGACTGCTGTAATAATCTGACCCAATACTGTGAAATTCTCTACAACATACATTTTAAATTTAATTTGTGTTGTTTCTGGTCAGCTCAGTAGCATTGCCTCGTATGTTTGGCTTACTAGTTAGGTTCAGGGCCAGGGTGTCTTGTGCATGAAGTCTGTAAGTTGGCTCTGTGTCTGCATGGAGTATTGTCAGGTGTTCCAGTTCTCAGCACATCCCCAAGACCTGCTATATGTGAACTGGTAAACCTCTAAAATTGCATGAGTTGTGAATACAGACTGTTTGTGTATATGTATATATGTGCATGGGTGTGTGTGTGTGTGTGTGTGTGTGTGTGTGTGTGTATACATGTACGTGTGCTCATCTTAATATGGACTGGCATCCCATTCAGGATTAGTTTCTCCTCTTTGCTCTCACTGAGTATTAGTATAGGTTTCAGCTCTACCATGACCCTCAACTGAATAAATCAGGTATCAGACAATGAATAAATGAATGAATGAATATTATTTTCCAAAATGTTTACTTTTTACTCAGGATTATAATATCTTATAACATACTGTTTTTTATGTTGTATCTTCTCACAGTTTCTCATAGTCTGGTAGGCTATGTTTTTTTATAACTGGAATAAAACCAAAGCCACTAACCTTTCTAGTTATGCATCTGAATTTTTACTTTATGCCCTTCTCCAGCAGGCAATTTGTGCTTCTGCATCTATTGCAGACCTTTGTCTCCCATTTCCACACTCAGTGCAATTTTTAATGTTCTAAGAAATGTCATTTTTAAGTCAAATAACAGCTTTCTCTGACAAGCTTTCCTGTAGCAACTGACAACGAATATATCTATTTGTGTTTCATTCAAACTCACACTATATATATAGTTCACTGCCCTACTTCAACTCATTGCATACTGAATAACAGCTGCATTGCCCTTCTGATTGCAAAGATTAAATAAAATTTCATTGAATCAAGAGTTTAGGTTCAAAGTGTCTCTTTAACATTTCAGCAATTTGTCTGTAGCTTTTATGTTTCCATTTTGTTGACTAAATTAAGTTCCAAAGTAGCCCATATGATTATTCATAACACTTAGCAGTGTCATTATTTGCTCAGCTTCAGGAATATCATACACAAAATAAAGCTGTTCTTTTTTCTCATTATATGTGACTTTAGCACCATATTTAGTTTAAATTGTAATTCCTTTCTAAATGAGTTATCTGTACATTAGCTTGAATATTTCAAATACCTCCTTAATACTTCTTCTCTTTGATGTACTGTAATAAGAAAACAAACAAACAAACAAACAAGAAGACCAGGTATAAAGATGCCCTTTATTATATGAATGTTGCACTCACTTATGTGCAGACACATTTTAAATAGTATCTTCACATACACCAAACAGTTCAGGAAAAATAAGACACAAACGTAGTCCAAAGTCCAAAAACCAGCTCTTTATTTCGGATCTGGTACCTCGGCCTTTCGCCTTCAAAGGATCACAAAAACACTACATATTCTCACAGTATAAATATACATTTTCTTAATGATATAATTAGTTAATTAATTAACACAGCTTTCTGAGATAATCATTTAGAATGAATTAATGCATTTAAAGGGACATTCACAGTTACATAAAAAGTAACATGAAAAGTAACACTTTCAAGGATTTCAAGTGAAAATAACATTTCATTCCACTTAATAATATCCCTTTTGAAATATATAAAGATGTTTAAATCTATTTTAAGATATATTTCAAAATATATTTTTTAAAAAAATATTTTTAAATAAATATTTTTTAAATATATTGTTATACAAGATATAAATAGTCAGTACCAACAAAAAATATTACTTCAATCATATTAAATAATAGATACATTACTACATAAATATATTGTTAGAAGAAATTCTACAAATAATAAATAAATAAGTAATTCTATATCAAGGACACTGTACTATATGAATATTGATTCATTACAACATTAAATACTTAGTTCCAAATTTAATCCACCCGGTTTAAAAGTGTTATATTTAAGAATCATTTTTGTTTTCAATTCTAATAACTTTTGAATGAACATTTCTCCACCTTCAGAATAAAATGGTTTACCTAGGATACAAAATCTTAAGCTATTAGAGCAACCACCATGATGTTCCAAAAATGTTTAGCCACAGGACTAAATTCACTTTTATTTTTTATATCCCTTAAATGTTCTAGTATACGGACTCGAACCATTCTTTTAGTCTGTCCTATATACCAAATATTATTGCATGAACATCCCAATATGTATACTACTCCCACTGACCTACAATTAAAGTGAAATCTAGGTGAAAATGATATCCCATTAATTTTACTCGGGTTTATAACCTTTGTACAGATGCTACAGTGACCACAGGGATGTGTGCCTACCGGAAGACCTAACTCCTCATCTCCTTTCACAAAATTAAAGTTCAATAATTCTTTTAAATTTTTCCCCCTCTTATAAGAGAATGTTATATTTTTCGGAAAAAGATGACCTATATTCTCATCATCAATAATGAGGTACCAATATTTTCTTATCAATTTTTCAACCTCACCCGACAGAGGAGAGAACTTGGTCACATAAAATAATTTTTCTTCTTCTTCCCCCATCCCATTAGTGTTTTTCCTATAGCTATCATAATCCTGGTCAGTATTAGCAAAGCTTTTATCAGTTACCCGATATTCAATATCAGTGACCCCCAGAACTTTATTTTTAATCAGCCTCAAATTGTCCATATTATAGCCTCTCTCACTCAATCTTAATTCAACCTTATTTAACAATTTATTTCTTTCACTTAAATTACTCGTATGGTCAGATATTCTTTTAAACTCTCCTAGAGGTAGTGAGCGTATAAGATGTCCAGGGTGCATGCTGTCAGCATGAAGAAACATATTAACAGAAGTATTTTTCCTAAATAGCCTGTAACCAATATTTCCTTCATTATGATATAATGTTATATCCAGAAAGTTTATCTCTTCCCTACTGGATTCAAAGGAAAAAATCAGCCCATGGTTATTCCCATTTAGCATATCAAAAAATTCAAAAAATTCCACAATATCACCCCTACAAATTAAAAAGAGATCGTCAATATAACGCTTATAAGTAACAACATTCTTTTTATAAAAGGAACTAGGGTAAATAAATAATTTCTCAAAATAACCCATATAAATAATGGCATATGAGGGTGCGAAAGCAGCCCCCATAGCCGTTCCCTTTAACTGCAAAAAGAAATTATTGTTAAAACAAAAGTAGTTGTGAGTGAGACTAAATTCCAATAACTGAATCAAAAACATTGTTCTGGGTCCATCACCTAACATCTCAAAAACTGCATCCAGTCCCCACTTTCTGTTAATATTAGTATATAGGGATTTCACATCGATTGTCACCCAATAGTAATCATTACACCATTTAATATGAGAAAGTTCATTCAATAAGTCTTGGGTGTTAGAAATATGTGCCATCACTTTACCTAGATGTTTCTTAAGATGAAAGTCAAGAAATAAGTTGACATTGCTTAAAAATGCACCAATACCAGATACTATTGGCCTGCCAGGGGGTTTAGTTAAATTTTTGTGTACCTTAGGTAGAACATAAAACATAGGTGTTAAAGGGTTTTTAATGTATAGCTTACACACATCACTATTACTAAAAAAACCCAAGTGTTCCCCTCTTTCCAGCAGGTTCAATAGGTCAGCATTAAATCCAATTATAGGATTTTTAACTAGTTTTTTGTATTTATCTTCATTATGTAATAAATCATATACCATTTCACAGTAAAACGTTCTATTTGTAATGACCCAGTTGCCCCCTTTGTCTGCACTTTTAAAAATAAATTCCTTTTTTACATTTATTAAGCTTTTTAAGGCATTCCATTCATTTTTCACTAGATTGTATTGTTTTTCACGGTCATTAAACATTTTCATTAATAGCGTCAATTCCCTAAATACAATCTTAAAGAACATGGCAATCACTGGAACTTTTATATTAGGCATAAATCTATTACTAGAGGCAAATTTTGGTAACAATAGTTTTCCATAGCCTGTGAAGAAATTTTCCATACAGTCATCGTTATCTAAACCTGATGCATCTTCATCTAAAGGACAACAATCCATATTTTCATAATCATATATAGACAGATTCAACAAATCTATGTCAGCATCAACTTCATCATTTTCATCAATACTATAATTTCCTATATGACTAGTGTCATTAATATTAGAAAAATAAACTTTTAAATACAACTTTCTTAAAAAGCTTTTTAACTCCATATATAAATCCCCAAGTGAGGGAAAAAAAGTAGGCACAAATTTACTGCCTTTCAATAATAATGATTCCATATCCTCACTCAGAGTTAAATCAGATAAATTAACCAAACAAAGACATCGTTCATTAGGCAAACTCACATTACTAATCTTTAAAGTGGTTCCTTCCTTTTCGGCCATTTCTCCCACGGCCCGATTTACTACCCTGAAAGGAACTGTCACTTTTAGAGGAATTCACTCTGCCATTAGTACTTTCAGTCTCAGTATTCCCATTGCCGGTAAATTCTGCAAAAGTAACATTTTTAGGACCAAAAGTACCTTTTTCACGCTCTCCCGAAGATGTAGACACACTCCGCTGTCTAGAAGAATTTCTTCTCACCTTTGACCTGCTACGTGTTTTTTCACGTTGCCAGGAGAAGAGTACACCCGTTTCATAATCTTTCAGATCACGTAACAGCTTATTTCTCTTCCGTTGTAAGATGTCATTCTCTAATTTAGACACCTTTTCCTTAATTTTAGTGAATTGCACCTTAAAACAGGACTCCTCCACCACCTCGTCCTGTAGGTGCATAATGTCACTTTTAAGCTTATCGTGTAGCCTTTGGTTCCGTTTCACTAGAATACGGAGCCATTTGGTAGTACACTCGAAAGTGCCGCTTGCTTCCACTCATCTAACAGATCATGCTCATCTTCGGAGAAAGCCGTGGCAGGCAGTTTGTCAATACGTAGTCCTCTGGGCATCAGATTCAAACTTATATATTTCTCCAACAAACAAGTGTCGAGAAATAGAGCAATCTCTTTAGTCATGAGTTTGTCCAAGGCAAAGAAACGATCATCCATCTGACTATTACCACCAATGTTCCATAAATCCACATTCACAAATTTTCTCTCATGTTCGTTGACCATCTCAGCAAAATTAAAGGCTCCTGGCATGTAGTTCAGCCCCGAAGCTCCACTTGCCTGTGTCATGGTACTGGTAGTTGTCTCTGACCAACAGCAACTTCACATACACCAAACAGTTCAGGAAAAATAAGACACAAACGTAGTCCAAAGTCCAAAAACCAGCTCTTTATTTCGGATCTGGTACCTCGGCCTTTCGCCTTCAAAGGATCACAAAAACACTACATATTCTCACAGTATAAATATACATTTTCTTAATGATATAATTAGTTAATTAATTAACACAGCTTTCTGAGATAATCATTTAGAATGAATTAATGCATTTAAAGGGACATTCACAGTTACATAAAAAGTAACATGAAAAGTAACACTTTCAAGGATTTCAAGTGAAAATAACATTTCATTCCACTTAATAATATCCCTTTTGAAATATATAAAGATGTTTAAATCTATTTTAAGATATATTTCAAAATATATTTTTTAAAAAAATATTTTTAAATAAATATTTTTTAAATATATTGTTATACAAGATATAAATAGTCAGTACCAACAAAAAATATTACTTCAATCATATTAAATAATAGATACATTACTACATAAATATATTGTTAGAAGAAATTCTACAAATAATAAATAAATAAGTAATTCTATATCAAGGACACTGTACTATATGAATATTGATTCATTACAACATTAAATACTTAGTTCCAAATTTAATCCACCCGGTTTAAAAGTGTTATATTTAAGAATCATTTTTGTTTTCAATTCTAATAACTTTTGAATGAACATTTCTCCACCTTCAGAATAAAATGGTTTACCTAGGATACAAAATCTTAAGCTATTAGAGCAACCACCATGATGTTCCAAAAATGTTTAGCCACAGGACTAAATTCACTTTTATTTTTTATATCCCTTAAATGTTCTAGTATACGGACTCGAACCATTCTTTTAGTCTGTCCTATATACCAAATATTATTGCATGAACATCCCAATATGTATACTACTCCCACTGACCTACAATTAAAGTGAAATCTAGGTGAAAATGATATCCCATTAATTTTACTCGGGTTTATAACCTTTGTACAGATGCTACAGTGACCACAGGGATGTGTGCCTACCGGAAGACCTAACTCCTCATCTCCTTTCACAAAATTAAAGTTCAATAATTCTTTTAAATTTTTCCCCCTCTTATAAGAGAATGTTATATGTTTCGGAAAAAGATGACCTATATTCTCATCATCAATAATGAGGTACCAATATTTTCTTATCAATTTTTCAACCTCACCCGACAGAGGAGAGAACTTGGTCACATAAAATAATTTTTCTTCTTCTTCCCCCATCCCATTAGTGTTTTTCCTATAGCTATCATAATCCTGGTCAGTATTAGCAAAGCTTTTATCAGTTACCCGATATTCAATATCAGTGACCCCCAGAACTTTATTTTTAATCAGCCTCAAATTGTCCATATTATAGCCTCTCTCACTCAATCTTAATTCAACCTTATTTAACAATTTATTTCTTTCACTTAAATTACTCGTATGGTCAGATATCCTTTTAAACTCTCCTAGAGGTAGTGAGCGTATAAGATGTCCAGGGTGCATGCTGTCAGCATGAAGAAACATATTAACAGAAGTATTTTTCCTAAATGGCCTGTAACCAATATTTCCTTCATTATGATATAATGTTATATCCAGAAAGTTTATCTCTTCCCTACTGGATTCAAAGGAAAAAATCAGCCCATGGTTATTCCCATTTAGCATATCAAAAAATTCAAAAAATTCCACAATATCACCCTACAAATTAAAAAGAGATCGTCAATATAACGCTTATAAGTAACAACATTCTTTTTATAAAAGGAACTAGGGTAAATAAATAATTTCTCAAAATAACCCATATAAATAATGGCATATGAGGGTGCGAAAGCAGCCCCCATAGCCGTTCCCTTTAACTGCAAAAAGAAATTATTGTTAAAACAAAAGTAGTTGTGAGTGAGACTAAATTCCAATAACTGAATCAAAACATTGTTCTGGGTCCATCACCTAACATCTCAAAAACTGCATCCAGTCCCCACTTTCTGTTAATATTAGTATATAGGGATTTCACATCGATTGTCACCCAATAGTAATCATTACACCATTTAATATGAGAAAGTTCATTCAATAAGTCTTGGGTGTTAGAAATATGTGCCATCACTTTACCTAGATGTTTCTTAAGATGAAAGTCAAGAAATAAGTTGACATTGCTTAAAAATGCACCAATACCAGATACTATTGGCCTGCCAGGGGGTTTAGTTAAATTTTTGTGTACCTTAGGTAGAACATAAAACATAGGTGTTAAAGGGTTTTTAATGTATAGCTTACACACATCACTATTACTAAAAAAACCCAAGTGTTCCCCTCTTTCCAGCAGGTTCAATAGGTCAGCATTAAATCCAATTATAGGATTTTTAACTAGTTTTTTGTATTCATCTTCATTATGTAATAAATCATATACCATTTCACAGTAAAACGTTCTATTTGTAATGACCCAGTTGCCCCCTTTGTCTGCACTTTTAAAAATAAATTCCTTTTTTACATTTATTAAGCTTTTTAAGGCATTCCATTCATTTTTCACTAGATTGTATTGTTTTTCACGGTCATTAAACATTTTCATTAATAGCGTCAATTCCCTAAATACAATCTTAAAGAACATGGCAATCACTGGAACTTTTATATTAGGCATAAATCTATTACTAGAGGCAAATTTTGGTAACAATAGTTTTCCATAGCCTGTGAAGAAATTTTCCATACAGTCATCGTTATCTAAACCTGATGCATCTTCATCTAAAGGACAACAATCCATATTTTCATAATCATATATAGACAGATTCAACAAATCTATGTCAGCATCAACTTCATCATTTTCATCAATACTATAATTTCCTATATGACTAGTGTCATTAATATTAGAAAAATAAACTTTTAAATACAACTTTCTTAAAAAGCTTTTTAACTCCATATATAAATCCCCAAGTGAGGGAAAAAAAGTAGGCACAAATTTACTGCCTTTCAATAATAATGATTCCATATCCTCACTCAGAGTTAAATCAGATAAATTAACCAAACAAAGACATCGTTCATTAGGCAAACTCACATTACTAATCTTTAAAGTGGTTCCTTCCTTTTCGGCCGTTTCTCCCACGGCCCGATTTACTACCCTGAAAGGAACTGTCACTTTTAGAGGAATTCACTCTGCCATTAGTACTTTCAGTCTCAGTATTCCCATTGCCGGTAAATTCTGCAAAAGTAACATTTTTAGGACCAAAAGTACCTTTTTCACGCTCTCCCGAAGATGTAGACACACTCCGCTGTCTAGAAGAATTTCTTCTCACCTTTGACCTGCTACGTGTTTTTTCACGTTGCCAGGAGAAGAGTACACCCGTTTCATAATCTTTCAGATCACGTAACAGCTTATTTCTCTTCCGTTGTAAGATGTCATTCTCTAATTTAGACACCTTTTCCTTAATTTTAGTGAATTGCACCTTAAAACAGGACTCCTCCACCACCTCGTCCTGTAGGTGCATAATGTCACTTTTAAGCTTATCGTGTAGCCTTTGGTTCCGTTTCACTAGAATACGGAGCCATTTGGTAGTACACTCGAGTGCCGCTTGCTTCCACTCATCTAACAGATCATGCTCATCTTCGGAGAAAGCCGTGGCAGGCAGTTTGTCAATACGTAGTCCTCTGGGCATCAGATTCAAACTTATATATTTCTCCAACAAACAAGTGTCGAGAAATAGAGCAATCTCTTTAGTCATGAGTTTGTCCAAGGCAAAGAAACGATCATCCATCTGACTATTACCACCAATGTTCCATAAATCCACATTCACAAATTTTCTCTCATGTTCGTTGACCATCTCAGCAAAATTAAAGGCTCCTGGCATGTAGTTCAGCCCCGAAGCTCCACTTGCCTGTGTCATGGTACTGGTAGTTGTCTCGGACCAACAGCAACTTCACATACACCAAACAGTTCAGGAAAAATAAGACACAAACGTAGTCCAAAGTCCAAAAACCAGCTCTTTATTTCGGATCTGGTACCTCGGCCTTTCGCCTTCAAAGGATCACAAAAACACTACATATTCTCACAGTATAAATATACATTTTCTTAATGATATAATTAGTTAATTAATTAACACAGCTTTCTGAGATAATCATTTAGAATGAATTAATACATTTAAAGGGACATTCACAGTTACATAAAAAGTAACATGAAAAGTAACACTTTCAAGGATTTCAAGTGAAAATAACATTTCATTCCACTTAATAATATCCCTTTTGAAATATATAAAGATGTTTAAATCTATTTTAAGATATATTTCAAAATATATTTTTTAAAAAAATATTTTAAATAGTAGCCTGGTATACCTCAGTAGCAAAGCTCAATTCACCACAACACAGCCGTATCCATTTTTTTAAACATAGTCGTATTGTTAAGTGTGCAAATCCTTTTGCTTGGCCTATATAGCACATACAATAGAAACACCAGAGTGCTGACCTTACTTTTAGAAAGGTGGTAAGTGCTACCAAAAACTAGAGTTAAGCATACATATCAAAGACTTTTCTTACTTACTTATCTCTGAAGTGTTCAGACATTCTGATCCTAAGCGGCCTGGATGTCTGTCCCACATAAAAGGCGGAACAGGAGCAGGTGGCCAGATAGACCACCCAATCCGTCCCACAATTACCAAAACATTTAACCTGATAAACCTTACTAGTATTCCTACTAAAAAATTCCTAGGTTTGAGTTGCGGCATTAAAATATTGGCTTGACAAGACGGACATCTATCCATCCGGCTTCAACACCCTGTTAATTTGTATGGCTGAACACATATTAACCAAGAATGTGTTCTATTTTCAAGCTGACTGCTTCTGGCAAACACAAGGAACTGCGATGGGGGCTTCTTTTGCCCCCTTTTATGCGGACATTTTTATGGGGTACCTAGAGGAATTTCTTATTTATGACCCATCACATAACATTTATTTAGGGGAGATGGACATTTGGCATAGGTACCTTGATGATTGTTGGCTAATTTGGCAGGGTGATGTTATATATTTACTAGAGTTTGTCCAATATCTAAATGAGAACAAATGGGGGATGGAATTTACACTTAACATGCATGATCAGGAGATCCAATTTTTGGATGTTCGAATAACACGCAACTCTGATAATACGTTGTCCACTCAAGTGTTTCATAAATACCCCCAATATAACAGTTTATTGGAGGCTACTAGTTTATATCCCCTTCATACTATCAGAAATATACCCAAATCTCAATTTTTGAGAGTTAGGAGAATCTGTTTGGATCAAGGTACCTACGCATACCATCAACAGGACCTCATAAAAAGGTTTCATAATCGTGGATATAAGCCTGGGTATATTATGACAGCTAGTAATTGGGCTCAGGATCAGGACTGAACTAAACTATTGGAATACAGGGTGAGATCAGGTACAGAACAGGACATGATTAGGTTTGTGACTACATATGGAAGAAACATTAATGCGACCAGAAATGTTATTAAAAATAATTGGAACATCATTTTGGCTAATCAGGAATTAGCCAGGATACTACTGCCTGAGTGTTTGTTTTCCTATCGTAAGGGTCGTAATTTGGGGTCATACCTCAGTCATTTCAAATCTGGATTCAAGAAGTCTACTTTTGGTCAACAAACTACATTAACTGGGGATAAATTGATGGGGTCCTTTCCCTGTGGGCACTGCTCATTCTGTACAACTATGCTTAAAACCAAGGAACTTTCTAGTAGGAATACTAGTAAGGTTTATCAGGTTAAATGTTTTGGTAATTGTGGGATGGATTGGCTGGTTTATCTGGCCACCTGCTCCTGTTCTGCCTTTTATGTGGGACAGACTTCCAGGCCGCTTAGGATCAGAATGTCTGAACACTTCAGTGATATTAGAAACCAGCATCTGACTAATGCTCTTTATAAACATGTTCAAAATCACTAAGCCAAATTTCATTTTACTGTTATAGACAAAATTTGGGGGGACAGATCCAGGAAAATGGGATGGCACAGTATATTGAACAATAAAGAGAAGGCTTGGATAATTAAATTAGGGGGTTTATTTTCCCCTGGCCTGAATGACCATCTTTGAATGATGGTTTGTATAAGTTATGTGTATGATTCTATGTACTGTGCTATGTCTTTAAATGCTGATTAATCTGCTTCATTGATGTATTCAGGATACTATTTAAGTTTCCTTTGAATGTTATGAGTGTATCACTGATGAAGGCCTAGGGGCCAAAACCGGTTTGATTCATGGTTTATATATTATTATATTAATATATATATATATATATATATATATATATATATATATATATATATATATATATATATATATATGTATATTTTTTTCACACTCTTTGGTGCTGGCCTCCTTTTTTTGAGTTATGATAATATGGATGACATGAAATTCAAACATGGGACATTACATTGCAGTAATCTCTGGTATGTCTTGTGCTCTTGCTGTTCACAGAGGAGGCCAAAGGCATGTGGTGGAATTCATAGTCATGGCACAGATGGATATGTATAGAATTAGTACTCACATACATGGGGGTTACTGCACTACCCCCTGTGTGTTGCCCTCTCTGGTAAGGTCAGACCATAAATCTGTCTCATTCAAAGTAACAATCAGACCTAACCACCCCCACAAGAGCAAAAAAAAAAATGAAACATTTTTACAAAGCAAACTACAGCCTACTAGATGATGGTATAAGCCAACAATGACTCTTATCTATGCAGAAGAGTACACAAATGCCCTGTATAACCACCTAAACAACTGTATAGATTTGTCTGTATCTGACCTGATCAAACCCAGGTCCTCATGAAAAAAACAGACCACCCTGGTGGACCTCAAGTTTAAATAGGTTATATAACAAAAGGAAGAATCTGATGTCTAAGAACAAGAGGGAACTTACTCAGCAGAAGAAGAATACCCTCCACAGCTTGAACAAGCAAATCAGATATCTTGTAAAATCCTCTAAAGCTGGTTAAGAAGCTACATTAGCATTCTTAGCTAAGGGTAGTCATAAGGTATTCTTTAGCTACGTCCAAAACCTAAAAGGGAACTCCCAACTATGTGCCTAACTTATAGTGGACAGTACCTCTCATACTGAACTTGAGGAAACTGCCAACCTGCTAGCTGACAGATTTGCCACAAACTTCACTCCCTTGTCACCACCAGCCATACCCCAAACCATACCTGACACCAGTCCTCTACCTAGTATCTGCAAATAGCAGGTCATGTCCAAACTCTCCAATGACAAAAACACGGCCTCTGTGGGATCATATAACATCCCAGGCTACTTACTAAACAATCTAAAACAAGACCAAGTGGAAACACTTGGTATGCTCTTTAACCTCAGCCTAAAGCACTGGCTTTGTTCCAGCAGAGTGGAGAACAGCAACTGTAAACCTCTTGCACAAAGGGGGTCCATCAACTGACCCTGGGAAATATAGACCCATAAGCCTAACCAGCCTTATCTGCAAGGCCATGGAAAGAATCATCATGGACCTTATCAACAAGGACACAGGTGACCTTCAAACTCTTGACCCAACCCAGTTTGGCTTTGTTAAGGGAAGATACTGCTTATTGAACCTGGTGAACTTCTCTGAGAATGTCACCAAAGCCCTGGATGAAGGGAAAACAGTACATGCTGCCTATCTTGACTTATCCAAGGCTTTTGACACAATCCCTCACTCGCATATCATTGAGAAACTCTCCCAGCTGGGGATTAACCCATACATCATTAGATGGGTAGCCAAATGGGTCACTGACAGAAAGTATACTGTCAAAGTTGGGGATTCCACCTCTAGCAGTAGACCAGTTACCAATGGTGTACCACAAGGATCTCTACTGGGCTCTCTGCTGTTTGGAATCTATTTCTTGGAAGTCCAGGCAAAAGTAGATGGCCTGTGGCTTACCAAGTTCACTGATGATTACAAACTGGGTGCAATCACTGAGTCCCCAAACAATGTTAACATATTACAAAAGGGGTTAATACAGACAAATGATTGATGCCAAAGCCAAGGACTAAAACTAAATGCAAAAAAGTGCATTATTATCCCCTTTGGCAAAGAAGAAGTCCCTGGAAATAACAGCATTGACTGAGCCACTATAAGCTCAAACCCATTGGTGTGAAATTTGGGAGCACAAGTTGATAGCAATCTAAACTTCAATCACCATATGTCCACAGTGGTAAGGAAAGCCTTCTATGTTGCACATCTCATAAGTAAGGGCATCACATCCAAAACTAAGGATGTTATAACTCTTCTGTATTCGACCCTCATCAGACCACTAATACAGTACAATGCTCCCTTTTGCATGTACCTCACCAGACACTTACAGCAGCTGGAGAGACCACAGAGGTTTCTCACCAAGAAAATTCAGGACCTCCAAAATATTACCTACATGGAAAGACTGAAAGCCCTGTCACTTACTCTGTATCCTACATGCTGCTGAGAGGAGACTTGTACCTGGCCTACAGAGCAGTCTCTCACCCATGCTACACATCTGCAAATCAAATGGGACAAGAGTCACTCACTCTAGGGATCTCAAGCTAGCCTGTGATATTAATAGAACATGCTGGAGAGACAGATATATCTCCCAGAGACTGATGCTCTTCTGGAATAAATTTCCAATTCACATGAAACAGAGCTCCTCAATGGCCCTATTCAAGTGGAACCTAGACAACTGGATGGGAGACCGTAAATTCACCCTGGGGGTGACACCTATGTCCCTCATGGACAGGGGCACTCAATGCTAATCATAGTCTCGCTTTGTGAATAATGACCATCTAACCTAAGTCAGTTAGGGAACATGGGTATATCATGGCTAGGCTTGTAAAGGCCTTAGGGCCATTAGCCTAGTAACTTCCTATAAACCTATGTACAGTAAATACTACATGTGAGTGTGGGAGGTGTATCACATCTTGGTGTGTCTGTGCTTTGCAGGCACTGTAGTCTCATCAGGTGACAGTGGTATTACAGCTGACTCACAGGACAGAGATGATACAGGTAGTAGCATGGCAGCTGCATGTGCCAATCTAGAACTTCACTTGGGTGCTGAGGATAATGGTGAGATATTTGATGCTGCAGTGTGAATGCCAGACACAGACTCTGACATGCAGACTAGAGGGCCAGTACTTACATCATAACATGGTGTTCTGGCATCATTCACCAGGACCAGTGACGCTACTTTTACTGAAGTTACCCAAATACCGTTGAACTCTGCATCTGGCTTATCAAGTATGGAAAGCAATGGTGAAACTACGTCTGGCTATAGCCTATATCAGTGCTACAGCCTGCCTGGTCAGGATCATGTATAATGTCTGATGGAGTTTGCCATATGGGCATTGTAGCCCTACAGTGATCACTATTACATGACATGCCTGCAGAAATCTGTCAGACTATGTTGTCTAACATCCAGCTGGTCAGGCAACTTATACAGTGCTAATCAGCTTCCACTAGGGCCACTGAAGATCTGACCTGTATAATCAATATAATTCATAAATGTGCTGAACAATACTTTTATGAGAGAGTGAGGGTATTGCTGGCAAAGACCAATGATTTGGAAGCTGTGGCATGCATCACATGTAACATTATAAATATATACACACTTCTTTTGTGTAAGTGTAAATAAAACAGACACAGTTGCTATCTTACTTCCTAACTACCACTCAGTACTCCATAAAAGTAGTATTAGTATTAGAATCCATTGGTAATTAGTTTCTTATTCATACACACAAACCCACAGACACCCAGACGCACACACATACACTTATACTGTCTTTTGAAACAACACATATGTTGTTGTGTCTTTCGGCTTTTCCCGGTTAGGGGTCGCCATAGCGGAACTCCGGTCCGCTAATGATTGGCAGTAGATTTTTACGTGCTGAGTTGCCAGCCCTGACGCACAACCTTCAACGAAGGTATGCCCATTCACACGTCTCCACACAGAAGATGCTCTAGCTGAGAATCGAACAGGACAACGTCTTACTGTGAGGCGACAATGCTACCGCAGCACCACCACCGCAGATATACTAAATGACAAAACCGATTATCATGTAACATTTATATAACATACTACCAAGGTACCTCTAAATTCACGCCACTAGATGTCATAGTATTGTATATTAGAATTAATTTATCTTCTAATTTATTTAATGTTACCCAAAAGACACCACCTCTAGGTAACTTTACAGAGGTGTTACTAAAAACCTGAAATAATCAAAACTGTCACCATGTCCTATGGGTGCAGCCAGAGATATACATTTTGTACTCAAACCTAATATTGCTGCCCCAACTACCCACTTGTCATTTTAAAAATGTACTAAGCCCTCAACATGCTACCCCCAGATACATGGGAAGAAGCACGTTATTTTCAACTGTTACAATTTATTTCCATAAAAAGCTAGTTTTAGAGGTGTATTCCTTTTGCACAAGAATTCTTTGTGTACCGCTATACTGTGAATATTCATTTACACGGTTCTAAACATTCTGTGCTTTTTGAGTGTTGATATTTGCAAGAGATGCTCAGAAAAAATGTACTCATTTCAGTACACTGAGTATGCCTAGCTACACAGTCCTAACAATATATGTGCAGTTACTAGACTCAACATAATTTTTCATTTACTCACCTCTAGCTTGCTCTTGTGTTATCTTTACCTTTTGTTTAGTTTGTCCTGCCATTTAGTTGAATTGGAGGCACATTTAATAGCATATACAACCTTAATGCTTTTATAAGAATATTCTTCGTTCAACTTAACATTTTACCATTTATGTTATTTGTGCTAGTTTTCAAAACATACTGACATACACTGGATTCTCTACATGTTTGCATAACTACAATAAGCACAACTATCTTAGATAACATTTGTCTTATAAGTCAACATTCCACCTATCTTTAAAGGTCTAGTAAAGGAAAATACAGGTTTATCAGGTAACAAGTTTTAAAATGTTATCTCCCAATGAAGGTGGAAGGCTATGGATTTATGATAGCGATTTTTTTCTGTTTAATTTCCAGTTTTCAGCACAGCAGATGCATGTATATAGTTTTACCAGTCCCCAGGTTAAGGACGAAGTCTGTTTTTAAGTCTGTCCTTAAGTCAAATCTGTATGTAAGTCGAAACACACACATATGGTTATTATTAAATGTCACTTAGTCAAATGTTTGCCTCAGTCTAGTATTTATTTTACTTTTCTTTGCACATGAAACACTTTAGAAACACTTCCAAACAACAAAAAAAATCTTAAACATAATACTGTATACTGTAACTATGCTTCCTTACTTACTATGAGCTATACTTCCGTACTTCCATCAACAAAGCTGGTTGAAAAGCATCTTGTTATTAAACGCAGTGTTTATGAGGATTTTTTTCACAGAAACACAGACTTTCCATACCTCTCAACTGTATAGATTTTTGCAGAATGTTCAGATTTTTGCCTCATATTGTTGGTCCATTTTTTTATAATATTTTGGTTGTTTAGCAAAAGTAGTGGCAAATCATTAAAGACGGAAGTTAGAAAATAATGACAGACATTTGAGTTTCAGAATTCATACCCTTCAGAACATTCCTGCTAATGCAAAACCTGTTATTCTATCAATTTTCTAAGTTTGTAAGAACAATATTTATTAAAATTGTCCCTATTTTTTGGGCATTTGTCCAACTTTTATTTATGGCTTTGTCCACACACACACACACACACACACACACACACACACACACACACACACACACACACACACACACACACACACACACACACACATATATACACACACACACACACACACACACACACACACACACACACACACACACACACACACACACACACACTCTTAACCCTACATAGACTATTCCATAACTAACCCCCTCCCCTTATGCAACCACCCACCTCTTAAATGCTGCCAGGGGATCGCTCTTTCTCTCTCACTCTTCACTCTCTGTCTCATACACACAGCCTCTTCCTCATTCATACCTGCATTCACTCACACATTGCTTTCACTCTCTCTCGATCTCACGCGCACACACACACACACACACACACACACACACACACACACACACACACACACACACACACACACACACACACACACACAAACACACACGCACACACGCACACACACATGTGCGCTCATAACCCTACTTTACCTATTCCATAAGTAACTCCCTCCCCTTATGCAACCACTCACCTCTTAGTTGCTGCCAGGGGATCACTCTCTCTCTCTCTCACTCTTCGCTCTCTCTCTCATACACACAGTTTCTTCCTCATTCATACCTGCATTCACTCACACATCGCTCTCACTCCCAATCACACACACACACACACACACACATACACACACACACACATTTGGGCAACTTTAACAGTTTTATTTTTTTTTTACGTTATTTCTGACATTGGGGCAACCCATTCATATCTATGGATTGTCCGCATGTCTGATGTCCGTAACCTGGGGACTGCCTGTATATCTATCACCTATCACATGTGATATTGTCTGCACACCTTACATAACATGGGCACACCATGAATACACATGGCTGTCTCCATACTATATCATGGGCCATTGACACATACTACACAGTTACTGCATGGAGGGGTGATGTTGGTTAAGTAGCAGTTATGCCTGACAGTCTTGTGACACTATAACATGGAAGATTATTTTCCTTTGCTTCCTCTTCATCTGATATGCACCCTATGGGTGCAGCCCTCATAAATGCCAAGAAGAAACCTGAACTACAGTACCCTAAGTGTGACATCCCTTGCCCTGTTTATATGACTTGTGGCATTATGCACTATGTCCCCACCAGTGACGATGAGTACACTACAGGATACTTTTAGCTGTCAGTGTGTATGGTAATGTCTGTTGTCCATGATGGATATGTCATACAATGGCCTGCGTTGTCTATCCAAGTCACAGCATGGCACCTCCTTTTATGTCTACATCCAGATCTTACCAGGTTTCCTGTGGTAGAATGCACAGTAAACTGTATACTTACACTGGTGGCCATGGTTGCTCTTTTTTGAACAATTAACATTTTTATTAAATTATCATTTATGATGCAGGCAATCATAATATATATATATATATATATATATATATATATATATATATATATATATATATAGTTCCACTTTGAATCATCAAAACCTTGAAACATCGAAATTCTGATCATCGAGACCAGAACATCGAGTTTCAAGCCATCGAATATTCAAAGGGAACGTAAAAAAAAGAAAAAACCTCTAAAAACTTTTTTATGCGGGGGGGGGGGGCTTTGCCCCCTGCACCCACCATGTGGGGGGCTGCACCCCCCCAACTTTAATATACTAACTCCGAGATCGCACTGCAGTGGGGTAAAGGGAAATCTCCATTTTAGCGCTATATGCAGAAGCGCTAAATGGGAGATTTCCCGTACCCTGTCTGCAGTGCCATCACAGAGATGGCAGATTCACAGACACAGTGTGCAGGGCACTTTGCTGCCCTGCAGAAACACTAGCTTTTTCCCTTTTTTACTTACCTTTTTCTTCCCCTTGACAACATCGATGTTCTAAACACTCGATGATATGGTCTCAACCATATGAATTTCGATGGTTTAGAATTTCGATGTTTTCAAGTGGAACCATATATATATATATATATATATATATATAAAACAAAACCATAGTGACATATTTTCAGTTGCAAACATTACACATCATTTATAAAATATCCAGTCAATTGTCAAACACTACAAAGCTCAATTAATTCCTGCTTTCTTTTAAATCTTATTCCTCCTCCAAAACACTATTTTGCATAAATTGTTCCCACAGTTCCCATTTTTTTCTATGTAATTTGCTCCTACCCTTTTCTAAAGATTCTACTTCCAGCTGTTTTATGTCTGCTACTATATTCACTATTTCTAGTACAGCTGGTTTAGACTTTGATTTCCATTTTCTAGTAATTGCTTTTTTGACAGCCACCAGAATTAAACTCAAACAAGGCCATTTTATGTCTAGGTAACTCCAATTCTGTGTCATAGCTCAAAAATAATTTTCTTAGTTACACCAATTTGTTTACCCAGTATTTCTGTTAGAGTAGTCTTAAGGGAATTTTTAAAGGCTGCCAACTCATTACCCTCACAAAACATATGTTCCCATTTACCTCTTTATTCCTCATTACACCACCAACAGTTACAATCTACCTGAGGAAAAATTCTTTGGACTCTGCTTGGAGTATAAAATACCTATGCAAACACTTCCAAGCAAAGATCCTAAATCTTCCAGACTTTGTTGCATATTTGGGAGCCATAAATATATCCTCCATTGCTTTTGTGAATTTCTTATCCAATCACTTTTCCCAATCCTTTCTAACCTCCTCTTATTGATTCCTATAGTCATCATGCAGCATTTTATATGCCCTAATAATTATCCCTTTTTTAACAGCAGCTTCTGTTTTAGATTTTACCAAAAACTCTACCAGTGCTGGTCTTTTACTTAGGATCCTCCTATTGCTTTTCTTTGCTTATTCTCTGATATCAATCCTTGATAGGGAAGGCAGTCTCTAGCCTGCAGTTAAATGAATTCTTGGCCTCTTCCCATTCTATTACATTTCCCTCTCTAATTACTTGCTCCGAATATCAACTGAAAAAAGAAACTGCACCAAACTTGCACAACCACAACGTTTATTGGCAAAGAAATAAAAGGTAAGATAACGTTAGCGCTTTCATGACTGCTCCTGTCGCTTCATCAGACAAACTAAACATCTATCCATCCAGTTTATATCACATGTCAGCTATCAGCTGATACTCAGAATAGGAATCAGATGTTTCAATTATATAATTAAGACAAACTAATACTATAAGTAAAAAGTACTACAGTAGAATATATATAAAAAGTTATCTAAAAGCAGTCTATAAATGTGCATTAATAGAAGTATATATTAGAAGCGTCTCTAAAATACATATGTAGAAAAACTTATATACAATATATATATATATATATATATATATATATATATATATATATATAAAGAATATTTACATAAAAACATATGTGCAGGGAGAACTCACATTAGAAAAATCTCTCTAAACCATACTACTATATAAAAGTAGTCTCATAAAAAACTCATATAAGGCTCATAAAAATGCATATTAGAGCATAAAGAACTTCATAAAAGACTCATAAAAATAACGTATTAGAGCATAGAGAGGCACATAAGAAGTATATTAAAAAAAAATATATATATATATATATATATATATATATATATATGTATGAAAAATGCATATTGTGCATATATAGCTAGCTGTAAAAATCCTTAACGACTAAGACGGCGAGACTTCAAAAAAGGTTTTAAAGATGTACTATTAAGACCAGGATATCTCTCGGCATTCAGTGAGAGGATCCATTTTTGTTCAATGCTTTCAGTTAAATTTTCTATATCACCCCCTCTTACACTAAGGTGGACAACTTGAATAACAAAAAACTTAAAATAATGCGTGCCATCTGTTTCCTTAATATATATAGCCAGGGCATTATTGTCTTTACAGTTGTTAATGTCCCTAATGTGTCCAAGGATCCTGTCCTTGAACATTCTGTTAGTTTTACCTACACAGAATACAAAACATTTCTGACAGAAAGAAAAATAAACAACAGTCATTGTTCTGCAATCAGCATAGCCATGACTTGTGATGGTAAATTGTTGCACAGGGTGTGTGAAAGTACTATTTCTATAAAGGTGTTGGCATGCAGAACATCATCTGCATGGAAAGGTACCAGTCCGCATGGGCTGGATAGGTCTATTTATGTCCATCTTGTTACAAAGATGGTGTTTCAAAGACTTATTGTTTCTAAATGAAAAAGATGGAATGTTGCCTATCTTGTCCATGAGTCCTGGCACCTCATGTAGTATATGCCAATTCCTATTCTGAGTATCAGCTGATAGCTGACATGTGATATAAACTGGATGGATAGATGTTTAATTTGTCTGATGAAGCGACAGGAGCAGTTGTGAAAGCGCTAACGTTATCTTACCTTTTATTTATTTGCCAATAAACGTTGTGGTTGTGCAAGTCTGGTGCAGTTTCTTTTTTCAGTTGATCTTGTTGTCCTGCACCCCTCTGCACCCTGAGCCATTTATTTCATTTTTATATTTTTACCTGCTCCCAATATCTTGGTTCCTTTGCCAGTTTTCTCCAGTAAATTTCAGCCCCCTTTTGCCTATTCTCTGTACCCTTAGTTGCAGTCATCCTTATCTGCAGAATCTCCATCCCCGTGTTGGCTTAGTTCTTTGAATACTTTTTGCTACTTTATGAATATAATATTGTATATGGTTATTGTTATACTCTTTAAGAATTTGCATCCAAAATCCCTGTCTCCTTATTTCTTGAGCTTCCCCTTGTTTTATCATCATTCCTTTCCTCTTTGAATTATAGCTTTCTGCTTGTGCATATGTATAGGAATCTCAGCTGTGTAGCCCTGAAACACCACTTCCAAGCAGGTAATCCCAAGCCACCTTGTTCTATTGGAAGGATCAACTTATCCCACTTGACTCTAGCCCTCTTCCTCTCACAGATAAAAATCCTTCAACTTTTAATTAATTGCTATCCACAATTTCTCCACTGGTTAATAAAAATAAGCCCGACCCATGTGTAAAACTAATGAACTAAAAGCATTTTCACTGCTTGTATCTTACTATCCATATCCATAAAACAAAGCTTCCAATTTCTCACTTTGTGTATTATCTTTTGTTTAGTGGCTTCCTACATATCCTTAGCTGCCATAACAGAACCCTTTTTAACCCACACTCCTAAGTACTTCATTTTATTATGTCTTCATAAATATAGGTATGGCTGAACCAAGTTCTGTGTGGGTACATAGTTTACAGCTATCACCTTTGTTTTATCTTCATTAATTTTGTATCCAGAAAAGACATGAAACTGTCTCAAAATGTTCCACAACACTGAGTTGTCCTTTTCTGGTTTGATCGGGTACAAAATAATATCAACTGCAAATAAACCCAACTTTTCCCGATTACCATACTAATTATATAACTGAATTTCTGAGTCCCTTATTTTCTTTGCCAATGGTTCTAAATATAATACAAATAACAAAGGGGAAAGAATACAGCCCTGCCTGGTTCCTCTGTTAAAACACAACTTAACATGGAGGAACCCCCTCTCCACACTTGAATTTTACCTCCAATCCTTCATATATCATCCTAATTAACCTTATCATTTTGTCAGAGAATGCAAATGCTTCTATTGCCCTACTCACAAAATCCTACCTTACATTGTCGAATGCTTTTTCTGCATTAATACCCACCAACAACAGTGGTATTTTGCTACATTCTGCTTCCCTCTGGGTCATCATTGCTCTATTAATGCTGTCAAATGTTTGCCTTCCTCCACAAAACCACAGTGATCAATATCTATCAACTCTGGCATCACCTTTGCCATTCATAAACATGTTATAAGCATGGTTTAAAATCAAATTGGGCCTATATGACGCTGGATCTGATGGGTCTTTACCAATATTAGGTATTACAGCTATCACTGCTTTCTTCCAGGATGTTAGTGCTTCTTTTATTTTTAAAATACTGTTAGACAAAACCTTCCAGATCTTCATCACTTTCTTCCCTCCTAGCTTTCAAATTTCCACAGGAATAACATCTATTCCTGGGGACTTTCCTGTAGATTGGTTATACATCACCATTTTATCTCATCCCCTCCTACCTTAACTGTTAGTAACTGAGCCTCATCTACCTCTAACCTTGGCATACTTAATTCTTCCATAAACATTTCCATATGTACTTTTTCTTGATTTCTACATTTCTCTGCTTTATATAGATTTTCATAAAATTTCCAAAATATTTCTAATCTTTGGCTATTTTCCTAGTTATAGGATTCCTAGGCTTGGCAACAACCCTTTCTACTTTCTGTTGCCTGAGCCATTATGCTAAAAGTTTTGTGCTCTAGAGTTATTATCAGAAACATTTACTTAACTGCAATCTTTCTAAACTCATGCATATTATTTGAGATAGTCCCTTATTTTCTCTTTAGCACTCTGCAGTTGCACGTCTTCTTGCTTTATGAGATTCCCCCTATTCTGCAATACTTTAACCTTTGTATTTTCCTCTAAGTAATCCATGTTGCTTCTTAACCATATCTATTTTCTTTTATTTCCACACTGTTTTTAAAATCCACTTTAATTTTATCCTATTTCCTAGCTGCACTTTCAGAAGAAATTCCTATCTTTTCCGATAACTCCTGAATAATTTCACCTATGCATTCCTCAAATTCCTCACTTTATAACAGATAGGTGGGGAAGCTCCAGTATCTTGTTTTTATTTCATTACTCTGCATTTTTATTTTAGTGATTATTTGCATGGGATCTGAATTAGTTATTGGATGCAAATCTAAACTTTCAATTAAATTCATATGTTCCTGTGAAATATAATTTCTATCTAGCCTATCCCAATGTTTGTACCTTGGGGAATAATACATACATTGTCTCTGAAGTCCACACTTCCTATCTTCCATACCAAATGCTTTCATAAATTTCTTCAAAAATGTACCATATTTTGCTATATCTTCCCTTCTAGGCCCTCCAGATACATCCCCATTGTTGCTAATCAAATTCCAGTCCCCATCTAGAAGTAATATTCCCTGCTTAAAGTTGATTATATCTCCCAAACAAATTCTTAAGCTCCACTGTAGCAATTTTAGGTATATGTAAAAGCATAATCCTTCTCCCTTCCCAGTAACTCTTTAGTACTACAAATCTAGCATTATTAACTTTCCCCCTTTTATTATATTGGAGCTCCTCACAATTAATATAAGTATTGCCGCTTTTCTTTGTCCCAGATTTTTCTCTGAATAGCCATCCTGAAATAATTTCTTTATCTACTTCACATGTTCGGTTCATTCCAAATGTGTCTCCTGTAGCATACATATTCAGACTCTGAATTTAGTATAGTTCACTAGTCTTTCATGTATATACCTGTGAGACCATTCACATTTAAAGATAACATGGAAAGTGTTATTATAAGAAGTTATTACTCCCACCTGTTATGTATAACAGTTTTTTAAAATGCTTATTTAAGCTTTTGTGTTACATGATACAGTAATGTTTGGCTTGTTGATCTTTTATATAGTTGTTTCTTGTCAAATCCATTTGAACCTATGTCACATCTTACATGTTTTGATTTAATGAAAACGCTCAAACAAAAAGACACACCCCACAAGTCCTTCAAAATCTATTCACTTAATACTAACATATAAAGCTATGTACATCATTAAATAATGAAGTTTAATCCTCCTAATAGGAAGAATTGTTCCAGAGTGACAGCTACACTTACAGACTTGAATTAACCTATAATGAAGGTTATCCATGCTAAGCCACATGGTACAGCCTGTGCTTTAACTTCCACTAAGTGCTGTTTTATCTTATCTTTGTTCTCCCAAATGTAGAAAACAACTTGAATGCTATCAGAAAACATTATCTCATAGCCACTGAAAGAAATAAGGATTCTGTTTTAATTGCCCTCTTATCAGACTGTCTCCATACAAACCTAAGAACCAGATACACTGTTGTGCTACACTACACATATTGCACTGTGAACATTTATGTGCTAAATGGAAATTTTTCATTATATTCAGTGTTCTTTTATTTATTTACTTCTCCCTAAAATGTGGTATTAAAACAAGACAAGGGCCTTAAATCAGTCATTCCCCTATGCAAAAATGTTCTTACATCATGCTCTTTTGTCCAATCTTTTTTTCCCTTTTTATATTGCAGTGCCTACATTTCTTAAAACTTAACAAGAAGAAAGAAAGAAGGAAAAATAAGGGCACCTGTTTACTTTAGTATCCACATTACACACAAAAAAACTGAAAAAGTTTTACTTCATAGAATGCAGTATCATATATTATAAAAATACTGTTAAGAACAAAATTGTGTTTTACTTACAGTTAAACCTTTGCTTCCTCTTCTCCTTTCCTAAAATTTCTTCCAAACATTATTAACATGAAGTAGGGCATTGCTTTGGAGTCCCCTTCAAGGTTAGTAAACATAAAAAAGTCCAATATGTACAGGTTTTATTGTTCAGCCATACTTCACAAATGTGAATAATGATTTGTAATCCTACATTTATCCATCAGTTTCTGAGTTGCTGGTTTTTGTCCTGTTGAACTCCATGTCTCAAATCCAGTCACTGGTTCATTTCCAATGTACTCCTAGTTCTTCTAGTCAACTAGCCAATGTTTTCTCTTTACCTTTTGTGATTGATTTTCTTTCACTTTCTTTGAATTTCTTTTTTGCTGGCATCCAGGCAAGGTACTTGCTAGCCAGCAACTGAAATTTACCCAAAAAGACTAATTCACTTGCTCTCCCTTCTGAGTTTCTGTTTTCACACTGGGAGAGCTGAAACTGAGCTGTTACTCAGAACCCATCCATCTCGGAAGAACTGGCTATAATTGTTCTTCATCCTCTTGGCTGATCGTTTCAGTGTCATTCTGCTATGTTGATAGATGTATTTGTTTGGGCACTGCATACTACACACACAACGAACCACTTACTAACCTTATGTAGCTGATGCCATGGGGCACCACCATAGGTACAGAGACAATAGAAATGTGCTTTAAGTTGCCTCAGTACATATCTACTCTCATTATTGGAACATTGGTGTAGGCAGTCTCCTCGTGTCAAGTCCCTGTCTTTGGGTCAATGATGGTCACTGTTTGGCTGTATGTTCATTGTGCCTGTGCTCTGAGGCTATTGCATGATGGTGTAAGGATGTTATAAGCCATGGCTACACTTGGTAGCAAGCATCAGCTGTAATGCAATACCCTAAACTCATATACGCTGTATCATGCATGTCTCACTTTGATTATGGTCTTACATACCAATCATTTATGATGTGGCCTTCATGAAAATGTGGTGTGCATGACATTTTCATCAGATGTAACCATTAAGCAAACACTAGTAGCATCTACACTTGCTCCTGATGGTGCCATCAATACTGTACACAATCCAGTGATCATTTATTTATTTTACAATTTGTTTGCCAGGTAACTGAGCTGGTCAGTTGACCCTTTTCAGTCAAAAATGAAGCATAAAACTCTAAAGCAGATGTGCAGAACAAGCCAGTCATGTATATAGATCATATGCAAGAGTACAAAATACATAAACAAGAGTTCAAAGTACGTATACAGGTAGTACAGTTTGTTGATAGTAGTTATGATTAATAAACACTATATGCAAGGTTATAATTAAACACTTTATAGTTTGTACAAGGAATCGTGTACATGAGAACAAGATAAGTCCAGAAAAAGATGGCTGTAAAATTCTAAAGTGCCATGCCTCTCAACCTCTTAGTGCAAGAAATCTGGACAAAGCCTACAATAATTGTTGGGGGGGGGACTCCATAAACAGGGACAGATTTTCAATATTACTTTTATAAAGTTGATAGAATAACAGGATTTGTATTGACATGCATTTTCTGGAGGATATGAAGTTTATAACTCAAATGTATGTCATTATTTAGTGACTTCAATCCTCAGTGACTTGCCAGAAATTCAGAAATTTTATGAGGAACATGCCAAAAATATGATGCAAAAATCTGGACCACTGAGGGTTATGCCTACAGTGGTTTTGTATGTAAGCAGTACATCAAATATCCTATACAGTAATTCTGCTAGTAGAACTTTATCCTAGTAGTGAATGATAAAACTGTGTGGGATGGTAAATGCCAAAGAAAGCACTGAGGGGAAGATAAACAGGGTTCTGGGATGTTAGCTGCCATGACTGCAATGAGCCACTAGTAAGGTTTAACAAGTGCAGAACTGAAGGGACAGCAACTCTGGTTGAACATCACTTATGCTACAGGTGTATAGGTTGTTCAGCAGCAGGAGCATGACATGAAATAATTAAGGTGAGTGATCTAGCAATTACAAAGAAACATGGACCAGTTACAGAAAACAGCCAGGAAACACAACATTCACATACTTGGTCTGTCAAAAAACAGGATGGGGTTTTATTGCGCTCCAGAGTGAACCAGCAAAATTTTCAAGATGGCTAAATGCAGTGCAGATAGTTTTGGACAGGGCTTACCTGTTAGGAGGGTACCTGTGTCTCAGGGCAAGACAAGTCATTTGCAGATTCCATCATTATGTTGCAAGTATTGGGACAAGGAGAGATGATAAGGCTAATACTTGTAGTACTCAGAGATAGACCAGTGAATGATTTATCCTTAATTCAGTATCAGAATAGCCAAAAACACAAGAAATTATTGAAAATTTAGGACAGGCTGGTTAACCCAGGCAGAAAAGTAGCTTTGTGAGAAAGTGGGACGACAGTCATTCTATCATTAATTGAAACCAACACATTTTTTGGATGAAGAAGTGCTTGAATCAAAGCCCAAGAATGTGTCTCTTCATTTTACAGCAAAAGAACTGATTAATGGACCTCTCGGTAAAGCGAAAAAGTGCGGTTCGAAGGCACTGCCTTCAAGCAGCATGTCAGTACAGAACAGTATGGTGGAAAATGTGGGTGATACTGATATCTGTCTTGGATAATGCAGATTAGACTGAGAAAGAGTCCAATAAAGAATATAAGGAAATGGACACCTAACTAAAGAGAAATCTGTATTATCAGAAATATAAATGTATACAGGCACACAGAAAAGAGAGAGTGATGTAGTAGTAAAGAAAGGAAAATGAGGAGGTGGAAGAGAGGACCAGAGTGGTAAAAGTTTTTTTCTATATTTTTTTATCGTTATTGCCTGCTGACCATCAGCTTCCTTTCCATAACTCATACAGTGGGAGAGAGGGAAAGGGGTCAGCATCCAGTTAGCCATCATGTTTTCTGCTCATCCTAGTCCTTGTTACCATTTGACACCCTGGACAAGTGAAACTCCCACAATACCAGGCCCAGTGACCCATGTGTGCTTCTATGTGTTGTGGTGTTGCATGCATCCCTTAACTATGAAATGCATACTGCCTTGTAAGTGCTTGTACTTGTTCTTAGCCTTTATGCTAACTCTGCTGGCAGCCATCATCTGCTAGTTGTCAGGCATGCAGTGCACCAGGCTGCTTTCCACTACCCAGGAGGGATAAGCTGGTGCTGGTTCCTCATTCTCACCTGCCTTGGGCAGCTGCTTTAGCACTTGGGTCATTAACTGATCCCTAATTGTCAGGGTCACAGTCAGGTCTTTATACCTCTACACAAAAACAGCTGGTCATTCATAGTAGTAAAGTTTCATCCAAAAAAGCAGAGTGAAGTAGAAAAAAGTATAAGGTGGAGGGAAAAGAACAGTGTCATCTGCACAGGTAAAAGCTATTACAAATGACAGAAGGAGCAAGGTGTAGAGATGGTGCCCCAGAGTAAGAGAAACTGAGGTATAAGAGGAAGAGTGGCAAAGGAACTGCTGGCATTTTCCCCTTTGTGTTTCATTGTACCTGAAACTTCACTGATATTTAAAGGTATAAGGTAAATGGCAAAAAATAATAGATTGCAGAAAGGCAGTGGAGAAACCTATCAACTTGGGAGGAAGAAGATGGAGGAATGTGGAATGAAACACAAAGGAGAGAGAATGCTAGGCTAGCCCATGGACCAGAGAAAGGGGAGTAGTTTTACTAGTCCATATCCAAGGGTCAGAGACCCAGCTGTAATGCAGTCGCAGCAGCTTGCA
>NC_056743.1:953432245-953537245 GCF_019279795.1 Protopterus annectens | reverse complement strand
ATTAATATATCACTTGGCAGGATGGCACAAAGCACTGAATAAAACTATATAGATATACAGTATTTGCAGTGGCAGAGCTACAGTGACCACATATATGTACACCTATCAAATACATAAATTTGGAGGATAGGGGTGTATAGACAAGTAAGAAAGAGGGGAAAGCAGCAAAGACAGGGACATAAAGAAGGACAACATGGAGTATGCAGGATGGGAGAGGCAGGGCAACATTTTTAGCTGAGATAGGGCCCAATCTTTCACGTTATATAACAAAAAGAGAAAAAGGGAAGACAAAAGTGAAAGTAGTGTGTGTGCATAGGGGAGGGGGGGTCAGACAAAGTACAGTGCAGACAGACACATATAGAAAAACACAGACAAATAGGTGGCTGTGCACACACTAGGATGGGGAGGTGGTAATTGGACTGAGACACAGGACAGACTAATGATAATAGGTAATGCACATGGTATAGGTAATGACACAAGAGCTAGGGGTCCCACATGGCTAGATATAAGGTGGGGTACTAGAAACAGCTGTCTGCTGGCCTAGTCCAGAGGGACATTACCATTATGGACCAGCGTAGCTGGCAGTATGGGCCACATGCTCCTCATGTGTCTCAATAGTAGAGGTTGGCCAGGTGAGTGAATCAATCTAATTGAGGAAACTCTCCATTTGACCACTGCTCTTTCCATCACAGCCTTCCACCACCTGTTTATCATAGCTGAGCACTGTCAGACAATGGTACAAGGCAACCTGCTAGTGAGAGGACAGAACACCCTCTGGAAAAGAAGTCCCAGATTCACCACCTTCATGGTCTACAGAAACAGACTCAAAAGGGGCAGGTTACAGTTGAGGTGCCTGCTGAGCAAATCTATAATCTGCACCTGCAGTGAGGAGACACAATGGAACATTTGCAATAAGTGAATCTCTCCTGACCATGATATGAATATGTTTAAAACATATCTCAGCATTTGTGAGTATAACAAACCATGGCTGGCTGCAAGCCTTTTCCTCTATAGACAACATTGTTGCTCTCATATTCTGCTCTTTCTGAAAGAGAAAGGGCACATCAGATTACTGTGGCAAACATAAGGTAAGATGCCAGAGCAAGAGATACAAGTAACAGCATCATACATATGCCCCATTAGTTGTATGACAGACAAGTTAACATTCTTACAGAAAAAACATCCCATTTACACATGGGGCCACACCAGGTAGTGTGCAGTGATAGTGAGATGGTGTAGCATAACCCCATTCCATAACAAGCCCCTTCAGAACTCCCCATTAAACATAGTTTGCATATTTCATTAAGTGCCACCCCCACCTCTATCTGATGCTGAAGATCCACACAGTGTCCACAACATTTCCTAGGCTGACATTGACAAATACTGCACACTTACAATACTAAGTCTTTCGGCTTTTCCCGGTTAGGGGTTGCCACAGTGGAACTCCGGACCGCTAATGATTGGCATGCAGACTCCATACCGAAGGCGCTCCAGCTGAGAATCGAATGGGAGAACCTCTTGCTGTGAGGTGACAATGCTAATTGCTGCACCACCGCAGCCCTGCACACTTACAATACTACATAGGGCAATTTTACCACACCTCTGCTTTCCATGTGTGGAGATTATCCAGGCTGTGGCACTGCATATCATATGTTCATAGGCGTGTACTAGGCTAATGGCCCTAGAGCCTTTACAAGCCTAGCCCATAGAAGTGCCCTGGCATCATGCTACCCAACGTTAGTTCCCAGTGCCTCTATCAAGTAGAGCCACTGAGTGATCCCCGGGGTGAACTTTTTATTTCCCATCCACGCATCAAGATTTCTCTTGAAGAGGGCAAGTGAGGTGTTCTGCTCGACATGTATGGGAAGTCTATTCCAGAGCATGGGTAGTCTCTGGGTTATGAACCTGTCCATCCAGCATGTTCTGTTGATTGTGGTAATGAGGTTGAGGTCTCTGGAGTGTGTGGTGCGGAGGGATTGGGATTTCTTTAGATGTAACATTTCTAATAGAGCTGGGTCAGACATGGCTTTATAAGTCAAGGAGAGATCGCCTTTTACTAGACGATAGATAGTCATCCTGTTGATTCCAGCATTGTTCCCTATCCTGGTAATGCCCGTACCAGGTAATACCAAGCAATCTAATTTCTTGAAGGCAGCATTATAGGAACCCAGGGAGGTACTCCATGAATTAGCTATGAAGGAAACAGAAGATAATCTTGTTCTCATTCAGGCACCATGCAAGCACTGTCCTGCAGACACTAGTAGACTAGTAGAAGCTGCTAGTGTCCCATGAAATTCTTCAGAAAATGATGTCACTTTATGAGTAACCTGTGAATCATACTTACAATATGATTTCTGGATGATGGGTTATATAACATGTAGCTGAGAAGTAACACAATGAGTATACTTACAGAGAACCCCCAGGATAGGATAGTGACCATGAGCTGTCAGAGGTGAGACTTGGCAATGTGCTGCATTTTAAGTCACAGATGCACAGTAACAAAATAAAGTAATTCATACACATTCATGCAACCTGACCTAATTTGCCTGTGTGCTGGAAAAAGAGGTATATAACTGCATTGTTTTAGAGGCACTCTACCATTTTCTGTGCTAAGCTGTGCTGATTTGAGAGATGTTTTAGAGATCTGTAATACAGTAATGGGAGGAACAGAAGCACTTTCTGGATCTATAGACTGCTCTGAAGAGTTGCCTCAAAGTTTGGGGTCACCTGTTTTTGTTTACCTTCCAAAGGATGTGCACCTTTAAAAAGGAATTCAGATTACAAAAGGCTAGCAGTATGAATATGTGAACTTGCATGTGTATATTGTATGTTGATACAGATAACAAGGTAGCCCATGATTTCAGGACAGCCTGTCCCTGTGCATGCCTGTTACTACTTATGGTGAGATTAAGGCCTATCTCTTTTTTAATTTCTCCAAGTCTTTTGGGTTTCTAATACCATGACGGAATGAACCCCATTCCTAAGCAAAGTATGATTAAAGTTTACAAAATTAGTATTCATTCAATTTTTGATGTTAGCCAGAAGTGCCCTTTGCAGCACCCACAATTTGCCTAGTAATGACTCCTTCTGCAATACATACAGAGTGACATGTATCTGTAACATATCTAAGTATGAATCATGATTGTAAATTCTTTTTTTTTTTGAGACCCACTACTCCTACTACTAATGGAACTGTCTAGGTATCCTTCTTCCACATTGCCCTTGTTTCTGCCTGCAAATCCTGATATGTTATAACTTTGTGTCTCTCTGCATGTAAGAGACTGTAGTCACTAGGTGTAGCAATTTCAATGATGAATGCTACTTTTGTCTTCTTTTCATGGGCTACTTTCTCGCATTTATTTTTTGAACTGTTGGTATTGGGTGATCCCATGTAATATAAACTTCATTATTTTCTATAATGCTTTCGGACTCATATTTCCAGTCTTTTTCAGCTACTTCCGTATTATAGTGTTTGCACAATCACCAGTACAACAGACTTGCCACATTATTATATCTTTCTTCCTTTAGTATATCACAACCAGCAACAAGATATGTGACTGTTTCCACTTCTGTTTTACAAAACGTACATTCATCTGTTTCCCCACATGTTCAATGAACTTTGTAAACTAATGTATATGTAGGCCACTATCTTGGGATGCCAATATTAACCTTTCGTCTTTTGGTTTAAATTCACCTCTCCTTAACCATTCCTGCGTTTGTTCCTGATCGACATGAGGTTGCTCCAATAGTTTTCTATACTTGCAACTGTATTTATCCATTTTTCACATTTCTTGCCTTCTCATCTGATCCTTCACTTTATATTCTTTCCTTTGTTTTTGGCACATTCAGTTGCTGTCTGATTTTTATCTACTTCTGGTTTGATTTCCATTCCTGCTTGATACTGATATGCTTCTGCTAAATTAAGCAGCAAAATCATCTTAGACTTATTTTCTTCATGTTTTAAAACTTTAACTACATTTGGGTCTTGTGAGGTCAGCAGATATGTATGCAGTCCTGTGAATGCAGAACTATACATGTAATCAGTTTCGAGGAGGCCCATACCTCCTTCAGAATGGGGAATATATAGTCATGGTATACACTGATTTTTATAAATTATTTGATGAGTATGAAGCATCCTTGTTGTTTTCCTGTCCAACCAATCCAACACCTTTTGCGGCCAGTCAGTCACTCCAAAACTATAAGTTAGGACAAGAAGAGCAAATTGGTTTATAGCTTGGACTTTGTTCCTAGATGTCAACACTGTTTTCAGTATTAATTTTGCAGTTGTGCTTTCAGTTCCTCATCTGATGAACTATACAGTTTTAAATCATCCACAAAAAGAAGACAGGTTTTTACACTTTGTTGTTTTCTGGCAGCCAAATTGTAGCCATGACCTAATCTGTTAGCCTAACAGCTTAATGGGCTAAAGGCAAGACAAAAGAGCAGAGGTGGCAAAGAGTCATCCTGGAATATCCCCTTTTGAATATTTTTTATCCCTGGAATAATAATTTGCCCTTTATCATGGCATAAGTGCAGAGTGATTTGCCACTGTTTCATGGTCACTGTAATGTAATTAATCAGTATAGGGTGTATCTTATACATTTTTAAGCACTCTTTTATCCATGAATGTGGGATCCTATCAAATGCTTTTTTGTAGTCTATCTATCCATGCCATATTTAGATTCTTCCCCTTTTTACAGTTCTCCACTATGACTTTATTTAACAACAAATAATCCTTTATTCCATATGACTTTCTTTTGTTACCCTTTTGTTCTATTGCCATGATTGAGCTTTCTTATAAATGACTATAAACACTGTCTGCATCAATTCTAGTGATGTTTTATATGTTGTCGGAAGACAAATTATTGGTCTGTAGTTTTTAGGATAGCTTGCAGATTCACTCTTAAGTAGGAGTATAGTTTTTCCTGTTGTTAACCAGGTTGGTGTCTGTTCGGGATGCACATATAAATAGTTTTTACTCATAGCTAAATCTTCATGTAAAGATATTAATACTTTTAGCCAGAAGTTAAGTACTGCATCTGGTAATGGGGTTTTCCAATTAGAGGCTTTTCTTAACTTTGTTTTAATCTGTCTGGCTGTTACTTCATCCCATTGTATATCCTGTACATTTGAACTTCTTATTATTTCTTTTACTTCTTTTATCCATTTAGCATCTTTGTTATGTTCCACAGGGTCTTCATAGATATTTCTCCAAAATGTGTCTATTTCTACTTTTTTGGTGGTGTTTCAGTTCCTTTTGCCTTGTTTCCCAATTTTCTATAAATCTTTTTTTGGGTCATTAATAAATTGCTTATTTTAGACTTTTCCTTTATATCTGTATCTGCAGTTTTTCTGTCTGTACTGATGTTTTTAGTTCATTATTTGCGATAGTGCATGATAGATCCTGATCTGTTCTGATAGTGCACACTGCTTTTAAACACAATCTTTTTGTGTACTTTTGTTTATCTGTTCCCTCTTCTGTACTTTTCAAACAGTGACACTTCTTGTCTTAATTGCTTTATAGTTTCCTCTGTTTGATACTTCCACTATGGCATTTGATTTCTCCCCTTCCTTCCCCCTTACTGCCCCCTGTTTTTGCGGTAAGCATAATATTATTTCTTTATGTGCAAAATAATTTCTTAACATTGCACTTTATTTTTTCACTGTTTTCTTCTGATTATTTTTGCTAGTCACATGTATTCATTATAGGTTGGCGGATTTCTCAGTGCACACATATGTTGTTCTTATTTAGTTGTATTTCTTAACTGTGGTAGAGCATAGATCCACACAGAGATTTTCAGAGTCAGCCCGGGAGCACTGTATGGTTAAGTGACTTGCTCAGAGTCTATCAGAAATCAAGTGAAGGCTGAGGGAATCAAACCCTAGACTGCGCAAAAAAGCTTTTTAACAGCTCATAGCCTTAATCCTTCATTAAACTGTTTGGCTGAAGGCTTGGTTTTATCCACTGATGCTATCTCACAACAAACTATGCTTAGATTTTTATTGTTTTATTACTCTCGGTTTTCAAATTTATGTTTCTCAGTGATATAGTATCTCACAATCCTCCAGGAAGGGCTAAGAGTTATACTATTCAGTATCCAACACATTTTATGCTAACTAGCTGTCTAGAATTTTCAAGAGTCTTTGTTCTGATTTTCAGATTAACAGGTTGAGGAATATGTGACCTATAGTGGTGAATATAGCCATCTTATGCATACAAACATGTACACCTCTCACTGTCCTAAGGTTGACAGTGTCTGACATTTCCCGAGGTCTGTAGTTTTTAGAATAGCTTGCAGATTCATTCTTAAGTAGGAGTATAGTTTTTCCTGTTGTTAACCAGGTTGGTGTCTGTTCGGGATGCACATATAAATAGTTTTTACTCATAGCTAAATCTTCATGTAAAGATATTAATACTTTTAGCCAGAAGTTAAGTACTGCATCTGGTAATGGGGTTTTTCAATTAGAGGCTTTTCTTAACTTTGTTTTAATCTGTCTGGCTGTTACTTCATCCCACTGTATATCCTGTACATTTGAACTTCTTATTCTTTCTTTTACTTCTTCTATCCATTTAGCATCTTTGTTATGTTCAACAGGGTCTTCATAGATATTTCTCCAAAATGTGTCTATTTCTACTTTTTTGGTAGTGTTTCAGTTCCTTTTGCCTTGTTTCCCAATTTTCTATAAATCTTTTTTTGGGTCATTAATAAATTGCTTATTTTAGACTTCCTTTATATCTGTATCTGAAGTTTTTCTGTCTGTACTGATGTTTTTAGTTCATTATTTGTGATAGTGCATGATAGATCCTGATCTGTTCTGATAGTGCACACTGCTTTTAAACACAATCTTTTTGTGTACTTTTGTTTATCTGTTCCCTCTTCTGTACTTTTCAAACAGTGACACTTCTTGTCTTAATTGCTTTATAGTTTCCTCTGTTTGATACTTCCACTATGACATTTGATTTCTCCCCTTCCTTTCCCCTTACTGCCCCCTGTTTTTGCGGTAAGCATAATATTATTTCTTTATATGCAAAATAATTTATATTTTAAATAGTTTTATGTTTCTTAACATTGCACTTTATTTTTTCACTGTTTTGTTCTGATTATTTTTGCTAGTCACATGTATTTATTATAGTTTGGCGGATTTCTCAGTGCACACATATGTTGTTCTTATTTAGTTGTATTTCTTAACTGTGGTAGAGCATAGATCCACACAGAGATTTTCAGAGTCAGCCCGGGAGCACTGCATGGTTAAGTGACTTGCTCAGAGTCTATCAGCAATCAAGTGAAGGCTGAGGGAATCAAACCCTAGACTGTGCAAAAAAGCTTTTTAACAGCTCATAGCCTTAATCCTTCATTAAACTGTTTGGGTGAAGGCTTGGTTTTATCCACTGATGCTATCTCACAACAAACTATGCTTAGATTTGTATTGTTTTATTACTCTCGGTTTTCATATTTATGTTTCTCAGTGATATGGTATCTCACAATCCTCCAGGAAGGGCTAAGAGTTATACTATTCAGTATCCAACACATTTTATGCTAACTAGCTGTCTAGAATTTTCAAGAGTCTTTGTTCTGATTTTCATATGAACAGGTTGAGGAATATGTGACCTATAGTGGTGAATATAGCCATCTTATGCATACAAACATGTATACCTCTCACTGTCCTAAGGTTGACAGCGTCTGACATTTCCTGAGGAGTTCTTTAATGTCGATAGCCTTCACTGCATACGTGTTGGTCCTAACAAACTACATGAACCCTGTGAAGAGTGCATATGCAAAAATGTATGCAGGACAGAATAAAATTTACACTTGATACAATAATTTATAAAATTATCCATCAGATTTTGTCTAGTCTATCTGACTATTTTATACAGCTTACAAAGAGAATTACTAAATTATCTGATAGTTTTATTTGGGAAGTGCATTATTTTAGTGTAGTTAAATCATTTAAGTCTATTATTTTTAGAATTACTAAAACAATTCAGGATAATTATTGTTACATTTCTTTTGCTCTTTTTTTAAACACCTTTATTAAATTATCACTTAAGACATAAGCAAACATAAATCAAATCATGGCAAGAATTAGGAGGTGCAGCACCCAGCAGGATAAAAGCAACCTCATTAAACTAAACAAGCAACTCAGAGGACAAATGAAGTCTGCCAAAGCCAAATTTGAGGTAAGTTTGGCCTCCCAGCCCAAGGACAAACACAAAGCATTCTTTAGCTAGGTCCGCAACCTCAAAGGCAATACAAAATTGTGTGCAGATCTCATTATAAATGGAGCCACCTATACTGAGCCAGAAGATATAGCAAACCTCCTGGCTGATAAATTCAGCTCCAGCTTTACTCCTTTCTCCCCCTCAACCTTCTCTCAGGAAATATCATCAAATATAACTCCCATTACTATCACTAGGGAACAGGTCCTTAATGCTCTCTCTAAGACCAAGAACACTGCATCAATAGACCCAGACAATATCCCAGGATGCCTTCTAAATAGCATGAAACATGACCTATCAGGGCCTCTGGAATTACTATTTAACTGTAGCCTCCAAACAGGCTTCATGCCTCATGAATGGAGAAAGGCAACAGTCATTTCTCTGCACAATGCTGGGCCATCTACAAACCCTGGAAACTACAGACCCATAAGTCTCACTACTCTTATATACAAAGCCATGGAAAGAATTATCATGGAGATGATCAACAGAGATATAATAAACCTCCAGATACTGGACCCAACCCAGTTTAGTTTTGTCAAGGGCAGAGCATGCCTACTCAACCTGGTGGACATCTTTGAGAAGTCACCAAAGCAATGGATGAGGGCAAAAATTGTTCACACTGCCTACCTTGACCTGGCTAAGGCATTGACCCAATACCCCACTCTGGCATTATTGACAAACTCAAGAGGTTAGATACAAGCCCATATGTTACCCAGTGGATAGCTAACTGGCTCACAGACAGGACCCAGGAAGTTAGAACTGGGAAGTCCACCTCTACAAAGAGGCCAGTCACAAGTGGAGTCCCTCAGGGATCAGTCCTTGTACTGCTCCTTTTTGGCATTTACTTCTCAGAAGTCAAGGCCAATGTCAGTGGTCTCTGGCTGACTAAATTTGCAGATGACTGCAAATTAGGAGCTGTCATTTAATCTCACACTGGCACAAATGTTCTCCAGGAGGGGCTGACGCAGACAAACACCTGGTGCCAGAGTTATGGACCAAAACTAAATGCCAAGAAATGCATAATAGTATCCTTTGGGAAGTCATCCATCCCTGCTAACTATCATATTGACAACACACCCCTTAGAGTTGACCCAGTAGTCAGGGACTTACGGACACACATAGATAGTAATCTAGCCTTTGATCATCATGTGTCTACAGTGGTGAGGAAATCATTCTGTGTTGCGCAACTTTTAAACAAAGGTATGGCATCTAAGTCCAAGGAAGTCATTGTTCCACTGTATTTGGCATTCATCATACCTATCATTGAGTACAGTGCCCCTTTGGTATGTACCTAACCAGGCATATCCAATAACTGAAACGTTCACAGAGGTTCCTCAGTAAAAGAATAGAGGGCATAAGTAATATGTCCTGTGCAGACCACCTCAAGGCCCTATCCCTGTATTCCATCTCCTACAGGCTTTTGAGGGGGAGATCTATGCCTGGCATTCAGGGTATTGTCAGACCTCACTCTGATGGACCTCCTGCATATCCACAAAACCAACAGTACCAGAATTACCCGTTCTAAAGACTTAAACTTTGCATGTGATATAAATAGGACCTGCTGGAGAGATAGGTATGTATCCCATAGACTACCCCATCTATGGAACAGGCTCCCCATCCATATGGGGCAGAGTTCCTCCCTAATCCAATTCAAGTGCAACTTTGACAATTGGATGGGAAACCAGAAATTCATCCCTGGTTTGGCACCTATGTCTCTAATGCAAACAGGTAACCTGTAAATGGTTCATCTCCCAGGCCCATGCTTACACTTATCAAGGGTATCAGAACTTGTCAGAGATTTGGGATGCAGGGCCGTTAGCTTAGTAAACACATATGAACCTATACATTAACAGAAAAGAAAACAAACCATATTACCATGTTTTCCATTTACATACATTATATGTCATGCATCTTTTCTTTCTTTGTAATTATCATTAATTCAGCATTACATAAATTGCTGAATTCCTGCCTTCCTTTAAACCTCATTCCTCCTCCCCCTGAACATTATTCTGCATGTATTATTCCCAGAATTTCCATTTATTTCTATGTAATTTTCTCATTCCCTTTTCTAAAGATCCATCTTCTAATTATTTTATCTCTTTTATAATATTCAATACTTCAAATACAGTTGGTTTGGAATTTGATTTCCATTTTCCAGTAATTGCTTTTTTGGCAGCCAGCAGAATTAAACATAATAAGGTCTTATTATGCCTATGGAAATCAAATCCTGTGTCCTGGCTAAAAAAAAAAAAAATCATTCCCTTAGTTATAGCTAAATGCTCACCCAATATTGCTGACAGAATACTCTGTAGTGATTTTTTTTAAATTGCCATCTCATTATATATCCAAAACACACATTCCCAGTTACCTCTTTCTTCCACATCACACGTCCAATGTTTCCTGTCTACCTGAGGAAAGATTCTTTGAAGTGTGCTTGGGGTATAAAAGTACCTATGCAAACACTTCCAAGCAAAGATCCTATACCTTCTGGACTTTGCTGCATACTTGGGAGCCTACATATGTCCTCCCATTTTTCTCTTGTAAAGTACTTTTCCAGTCTGTCTTCCCACTCTTTTCCCCCGAACTAGGCAGGAAAACAGGGCTTAAGCACCACAAGGTACAACAACCAATAACCAGCCAAAAGCACTGGAGAAGAACCAGGTTTGACTCCTGATAATTCAAATAAAACTTTATTATAAAAAGATAAACACTTAACTAAATCACCAAATTTTCATTTCACAGACTTCATTAAATGTACTAGACTAAATAGCTCTGGGGTTTATATACTCCATCTCCCATGCATCATATTAATTGACAATTTAAAACAACTGAACTTCAATAAATAGTCATAGCAACTCAGAAAACTGGAAAACTGAAAGGAATAAAGCCATATATTAAATAATAAACTATTACCATATCTGTTTTTAATAACAGGCTATAAATATATTTGATCAATATCAAACATGTCTAAAAACATTTATAAAAAACTATATATATATATATATATATATTTTTTTTTTTTTTTTTTGTTTTGTTTTGTTTTGGGTTTTTTTGTTTTTTTGTTTTTTTAACTATCCTAAAACACAATCCTAAAGCACCATCTAGTGTACTAAAAGCAACATTACATCAAACTCTCTCAGATACACAAAGGGCTCAGAGAGAGATTCAAACATAAAATGCATCAAAAATAAATGCATGTCAAATGTGAAAAAATGTAACAATATGCATATATATATATATATATATATATATATGTGTGTGATGCCCCTGCACTGGCCCAGTAATCAAGGAGCCTCAATGGTCACCACTGACAACAGTGAGGGACGTACACAATGGGAGGATGACAGTACACACACAGTAAAATACAATTTCCCTTAAGAGTAAACAGAGATCACAGTCAGTCTAGGGTTGGTTTCTCCCTCTTTCTTCATATCCCCAATAAGACTCCCCACTGGCACAGCTATAGGGTTGAGATCTCAGCCAAGTGGCTAAGCTAAGACCTCCAGCACCCTCTCTGTCCAACCTGTGCTTCGTGTCCATGCCCACGTAGCTGACACACAAAAACACACACTTTGAGATTTTATTTATATGCAAACACACATACACTCCTGGGGAAGGCTGGCACAGATTTACTAGCTATGCCCCCCTTCTTCCCAGACTATAAGGTAGTACCAGCTGCTGCCAGCCAACTCTTTATCAGCTACTTAAGGCCCTTAACAAAGGGAGTCCAACCTACTGTGTAATGTTACTATTATCCAAATGGTAGTCTGACCAAGAGCAAGACTATTTAGGAGTGGCCTGTACAGTGTCACCAAATATATATGTAAGTATGCTAAGATAAATATCATGACACAAAGATAGGTTTAAATATATTTAATAATAAATAATAAAAGAACAAGACAATGCTCAGAAAACAAACACAGTTACTTCAGAGTTCAGAGTCACAGGAAATATTTTAAAGCAACATTGCAGGACAGTCTCAAATACATACAGAAAAAATCTAGACTAATCTTTACTATATTCCTATCTATATCTAAAATATGCTATACCCTAAATAACTTACAGAACAAGGCAAATGCAGATGAATGGATGTTCTTGCTAGGTCCAAGACAAAACACAAAATGCAAAGTCTGTCTCTGAGAGTGTTCTTAAATTAATATCAAACATTACTGCTGGGTCAGCTTGGATGACAACACTCTTTGTCACCTGCCTTCAATTCTCAGGCAAACAGAAACTAACATCTCTGTGTTAAAAATACATATCTCTCAGATGTTTGCTCAGAACTGGAAGCCATAAAACAATTAAACACTTTTACATTTTAAACTTAGTAATTACTTCTCTCCGAGACAATAGAAAAAAAACTATCAGCTCTAGACATCATGTCTTCTTGCTGTATTGAAACTAACTTTTATGGCACATCGTAAAGCACGTCATTTCAACTTATTTTCCTGAAGTTTTGTAAGTTAATCTTCTATGTTCTAGCAGGGTAGGCTGTGGTTACATTCTTGAAGCTCAGCATATAACATACAGTATATAACATAGATTTATTTACAAAATTCCAGATAGCTGGGCTGGCAGTGTCACAATATGATTATAGGAAAAGGGGTGAAAAAGAATTAAAAAAAAAAACACTTCAGAAACACACACACACTCTCTCTCTTTCTCTCTATATATATTATATTATATATATATATATATATATATATATATATATATATATATATATATATAGTTCCCTTTATAATCTCGAAATACTGAAATCTTGAATTTCAGTATCTCAAAACTATAAAGGCAAACGACTCACAATCCTGAAATCCAAAAGCATGAAACACACAATCACGAACATACCTACACCATACACCACACAACACACACATCATTCTACCCACACCACACAAACTATACAACCCTACACTACATGTAAGCAGGGGGGCAAGCACCCCACACCCCCCTATTTATATATACCAACTCCGAGATCGCACAAACAGAAACAAAAGCAAACTCGCACCCAGTCTACAGTCCCTCACACACACACACACACACACACACACACACACACACACACACATCACACATACACCAACACATCAAACACTCATACTTCCACCTCCCTACCCTAACCCACACGTACAACTTACAAAAACACTCACATACACTTGCTCATCTTAAATTCCAGATACCATCCCAGCCAAACACTTCATGGAACGTAGCGTAAATGCATAATTGTGGATTTGAGATATTCAGATTCGCTCTTATGCATTTTCACTATTTTGAAGTTTCGCCTTTGTGGTTTCGGGATACTGAAATTCGAGATTTCAGTATTTCGAGATTATAAAGGGGAACCATGTGTGTGTGTGTGTATTTTATATATTATATATACACATAGAGATAAGTAAATGATAATAGCTTAGCTGCTCTTAGTTTTAAAATAGGAGCTAAATACACATTTTCATTAAGCCCTGGTGTTCTGTTGGCATCCATTGTATGCTGCCAATAGACCTCTCTATATTCTTTTTAAGTCAACAAGGCCCCCATCCCCCAACTACAATTGGAACTTCTTCCAATACAAAAAAAATAAAAATTTAGCTTGCGTACAAACCAAGGTATGCTTATATAATGCATTTCTCATTCATAGTTTTCACATCATAAAGGTGCTTGTAAATTCTCCTTTTAAGCTTAAGTCTTTCCTATATAAAAAGCATTGCAGTTCTCACACTGCGCAATATAAATCACCCCAACACTGTTACAGTTGGTATAAGTTCTACTTGTAATATGTTTGCCCCTAACCTTAATATACATTGACTCACTGTGTAATATATAATGGCACTGAGCACAAATAACATATTTAAAAGTTCCCGTTTTCTTGTTACTTTTATTCCTATTCTGATCCAATAAATCCTTAATACTCAACCCCTTCCTAAAATAAATTTAAGAGGCATCTTAAAAATACCATCCAATGCTGAAAAACTAACAAACCTATTCCATTCTATAGTAATAATAATATCTGTAATAATATTAGTATCACCATTAAAATCTGCTACAAAAGCCCCCTTATATTCAACCTCCTCATTAAAAACCACATTATTCCAGTCAATTTTTGTGTCCAGGTGTACTACTGTTCTTTCCTAAAAGGGAGGAAATCTATCATTCCTTCCTGCCTTGACTTCTTCAATAACCTCTTTGATTAACTTCAGGGGATATTTTCTGTCCATAAACATCTTCTTTAATTTAATCACACTCCTTAATGAAATGTACTTCATTTGAAGTCATTCTATATATCCTCACATACTGACCCTTAACTATACTTCTCTTCTGCTTATAAGGGTGAGCACTAGTATAGTATAAATATGTATTTGAAAGTGTATCCTTATGATACACAGTAGATTTAAACCATGTCATTTCATTCAACTTATGAATCATAATATCTAAATAATTCATTTTGTCATATGTAATACTATATGTAAATTGTAAAATGTCAGCAGAATTACTAATATAAGTAATAAATTCTTGCAATTTGTCTCGGTCCAGAAAATACATATATCATCCAGGTAACATTTGTATATCTTCCAATAATTCACACAAGTAGAATTAAAGATGAACTTTTTTCCCCACATAGACTAAATAATATTAGCATAAGTGGGGGGGCACAACATGCCCTCATAACAACCCCACTATCTTGTCGAAAAAATTCCCCCTCAAAATATATGAAATTGTTTCTCAGGACTAATTCCATCAATTCCAAACAAGTTCTAAATTCATCTTGGGTTAACTCACCTTTCTCCACCAGTGCCTCCTTATAGCATTCCAGTCCTGTATTATGGGGTATTACTGAAAATAAATTGACTGTATATATGGTGACAAATATAATCTCATCAGCAAATAAATCAGATTTAGTGTTTTTAGGAAGTCCCAAGAATCTTTCCATATATTTCCATCTCCTATTAATATTTTTTTTAATTTTAAAATCCACACATCCAGCTAACGGGAAAGTTTTAGACCCATTAGCCACCACTATAAGTCTAAGAGGAGGGTCCAACATATTTTTATGAGTTTTTGGTATACCAAATATCGAAGGCAGGTTTCTTCATTTGCAAATATTTATACGTGTCAAAATCTATCATTCCATCATCAAATAAGACTTTTATGGCAAAGTTAATTTTACTATAGGCCACATTAATCTCATTTATAGAGAACCTGGTGCACTTGCTGTCATCACTTAAAATATCCATCATCTTGGCTTCATATATGATGGTATCCATTAACACTGTTCTCCCTCCCTTGTCTAGTTTCATAACCCTCAAACACTTATTTTTCCTAATCTCTTCTAACAAATTATTCTCTTCTAATGGGAGGTTGGAAAACATTTGTAATAATAACTCTTCTTAATTAGACTATTGCCAGTAGCCCCTTACTACCACAAATCTACCATTATGGTCTTTTTCCCTCTTCTTTTACTATTAGAAATCCTCTAGCAATTAGTATAACTGCTCCCCTTTTCCTTTGATCCTGATATTCTGCTAAGTATCCATCCAGAAATCTTTTCTTTGTCAAATTCACATGCTCATTTCTTTACAAATGTGTGTGCTACAGCATTGCTAGCTGCAATCTGCATTTCTTAATATAATTAAATACTCTTTTCTTTTTGTCTATACCTGTAAGACCATTTACATTGCAGGATAATATGGATAGCATAGCCATTATGATAAAAAGCTATTCTTTCCACTTATTATACAGGAATTTTTTTTGAATATGTATTTTGAACTTTTGTGTTACATGCTCACATTAACGTTTGGCAGGCTGATTTATACAGCTGTTTCTTCTTATCTCATTTGAGCCTATATCACATTTTTCAAGACTTTTTTGTTTTAATGAAAACACTGAAACAAAAAAAACTAAATATATTTTCAAAACATATCCATCCCCCTGTTTACTTAAAACAGACACACAAAACTATGTACATCCTCAAAAATGAAGTTTAACCATCCAGATACGAACAATTGTCCCAAATTGATAGCTGCATCCAAAGGTATTACCTAGCCTAATATTAAGGATACCAGTGCTATAGCACATGTTATACTCTGTGTTCCCACTTACACTGATTACTGTCTGTTCTTTTTGTATCCTTATTCCCCTTCCAGATGTGAAAAACAGCTTCTTTAACTTTCAGCCCTAATAAAAAGTGTACTGTCTATATTTAAATAAAACTAAATTCCACACTGTTCTATTAAATTAATTCAAGTGTTAAGGCTGCTAGGTAGGCTGCTATCTCTTATTCACTTCCCATAATTTTAGACTTTATTTTTCACTGAACTGCTTGCCATTGTACCTTTAAATTTTGCATTTCTCTCTGCAAAGAATGCTCAGAACTCTCAAGATTAATTGTTTTCACAAGCAGACAGCTCACTTCCATGGACAAGAACTCAATAATGAATCATTATAAAGTCTACTCAAAACAGAATGTACAGCTGCTTTCAGCTATAGACTTCTTGACTCACACTGAAACATTTGCTAATTAAATATAAAAAAACAAATATCTTTGCAGATGTAAGAAACTTAGCATTTTTTCATGGCTTTCAACATTTTCTCTTATTTTAAAGCCTACTTATTTACATAAGACACTTGATTACAGCTTAAGCAAAGAACATTATTCTACAAAATTCACACTTGTAAAAATAAAAGAAAATATGTTAATTCTACATATAGTATAATAAGTGCACTTTTATACCCTACCCCAGCAGGCTCAGATCACAGCATATTAACATTAAACTTACTTTTGTCCAGCCTTTCATCTGCTAATATACTGTGAAGCCCATATTTCTTATAACTAAAAAAGTACTTGTTTACCTTAATATCTTTAGCAAATACAGTCACTGAAAAGACTCCCAAGTACACATTTAAAAAAAACACTGACTACACAAAACTGTTTTGCTATATATTGCATTCAGTTTACACTATGAAATGTTTTTTTACAAATAGTAATAAGAACAAAATGTTTTTTTCTTACAGTTACTTTCCCCTTTTAAGTCTCCATCTAGACATTAATGACATAAAGTGGGATATATTCTTTACAGTCCACCCATAAATTGTAACAAATTCAAGAAGCCTTTAAGTATCTATCTAGACATTAATGACATAAAGTGAGATATAGTCTTTACAGTCCACCCATAAATTGTAACAAATTCAACAAAAGTCCAGTTTTTTAGCCACTTTTCCTTGCAAAGCCATATTTCAAAAATCTGATTGATGCATTGCAGTTTCCCAATTATTCACTAATTTCAGTGTTGCTGGTTTTCATCCTGCTCATCTTTATCTCTCAACATCAGACTCCTGTTCAAGCTGAAGGTATTCCTGATTCTTAGTAGTCAACTCATGTGTTTTTCTTTTTCTGTCTCTCAAGCAGTTTCCTTTGGAACACTGGAAAAGGTTTCACTGGCAACGTCTCTCTATGAACTTTACTGTCAGAAGAATATGAAGCAGAGTCCCATTCTGCTTGCTGGTTCACTTTTTGTTGGATAAACTTTTTATTTCCTTCTTAGCCTGTTCTGCATCAAAAATGTCTTTGATCCTTCAGGAAAAATACTCTGAAGACAGCTGGATACAGCAGCTTAAATCTCACACTTGCCTCTCAACATTCCTGATTTCTTGGATAAATTTACTTCTCTTCTGCCCGGGGTACAGAAAATAATAATTTTCAACAAATACTCTGTTGTCTCCAGTTTTTAATAAATTGCCCTTCTGCCACAGTTCTGTCAGCATCAACTCTTTCTGCTGGTATAATTACATATTTTTACTAATATAGGTCTTGGCTGCTTTCTCATGTTCAGGTTTGGAGCATACAGATGATGTACCCTTTCATCTAGCAAATCATGCTGTGGAACACTAGTCCAGTTGCTTATTTGTGCTTTTATAAAATGAGTACAGTCTGTTCTTCCAGTTTCTCTTCTACAGCAGAAAAGGTCAGGTTTTCTCTGCATGCTCTATTTTCTAACTCCATTTTTTGAAACAGCTCTTACTGGAAAGCTTCATATTTCAGCCAGCTTTTTCTTCATTTCAACCTCTGATTTTTGCAGTTTTATCAGTTCATCTCAACAGCTAGTTAAAACTTCTTCTATTTTTCCAGCCCTTTGATTTTTATTTTAATAAACTCTGAGTACATTTGGTTTATTTTTCATGTAAATCATTAGAAGCCATCTCTTCAACCAAAGCTGAAGATTGAACTGCTTTTGCTGAACAGCTGCAGAATCCTTCCTGGAAAGTGTTTTATCTTCAACGTTTCTTGTTGCTTTTCTTTCAGGTTTTCCAAATTTCTTCTTTGCTGGCATCCAGGCAGTATACTTACTAGTCAGGAACTGAATTTTACCCCCAAAATAGCTTCAATGGCAGTCCTTTTTCTCATTTTCTGTTTTCACACTGAAAGACCTGAAGTTAAGATGTTGTTCAGTGTGCATCTATCTTGTAGGTCTATTCTATAGCTCTTTCTTGGCAAATTTTGAAATATATGTTCAAGTATTTTGTTTTGGCTTTCTTTTGCTGAAATTGTGTATTATCATAGTATAACTTAATATCCTGAAAAGTGTGTGTGGGGGGGGGGGGGTGCCTATGGATTTTAAGTACAAAAATAAATGAAAAGAAAAGGACACTTGCTATATATACTCATAAACCTCTCCCTGCATCTATTGTATGGCACACATTCACAGCTGTCTCTTTGAATATAATACAGTATAATTAGGATAGCAGTCCCAGTAGTGTTTAGTCTTTAGTATCATGCCATGTATTCACAAGGGTCTGCATGTCCATAGGATCAGGTGGACAGCAGAGGCTGGACAATTTCAGTCCTGCAGAAAATGGTGTCCTACTACAAGCACTCAAGGCATGTGGGTGGTGCCTGTTGGGGAAAGGTGGTGATGACCAGACATTATAGGCCTAGCTGTGGCACAGTGGTTCATGACATAAATCCTGCAGGGGACTGAAATGGCAGATTAGAGCACAGTTGTAAATGTGTTTGACATGCTATGCTGTGTCAAGGGGAAAGGAATATTTCCTATTATACAATGACCACCCATTTATATTCCAAATTGTGCACGCTGATTGGTCAGCGTGCACATTGTAAATCAAAGACTTATACTAATGGAAAAAGGTCCGGTCACCCAGACTGTTTCCATTAGTATAAGTCTTTTTTCTTTTTTTTTTTACAGCAACGGAGAACACAAGATCTCCGTTGCTTTTTAGAAACTGTCGCGCTATGTTAAAGGAGTTTAACATAGCGAGACAGCTTTAAAAAAAGTAACGGAGATCTTCCTTTCTTCATTGCTTTTTTTAAAGCTGTCTTGCTATGTTAAACTCCTTTAACATAGCGAGACACTTTGTAAAAAGCAATGGAGATCTTGCTTTCTCCATTGCAGTCACCCACAGCTCTGATGTACTGCATAAGCATACACATACGCAGTACATCAGAACTGCTGCAGAATACCAGACAGTTGTGGAAGGGCAGCACAGAGGCATTATACAATGCCATTATTTAAGAAAAGTATTTTTTTTCTTAAATAATGTCATTGTATAATAGCAATAACCCACTTCTGGGTGTGGATAATGCTGGATTTACCCACGGTTGTCTTTGTTTGGCCACTCGGGCTTCACCCTCGTGACCAAACCACAACAACCGTGGGTGAATCCAGCATTACCCACACCCAGGCGTGAGTTATTGCTTAAGCAGATGACAGCTTGGTCTTGGGGGGGTGACCAAGGTGCAGTAAGCTGACAGAGCCAGAGGGAGGAGTTTGTGGTGTCACTGCAGGGGGAAAATGATTCTGGGATCATCCTTGGAGGTATAGACACTGTCTTGAAGATGGACTTACTCTGTGCATCTCAGGTGATGATACACCAGCTTAGTACCACATTCAGCAGATTTATGTACAATAGAACTACATATAGAGATTAAAGGCTGACCGTACCATATGTTACCTGTGTTTTAATTTATGAATAACATATATACAGTGTTATCATGGCAGCTACAGTAGCTTGAAATTGTATAGTACATCCTGCATGGACATCCTTAGAATGTATGACACAGTTTTAGTTCAGGCACTCAAGCTCACTCTAATGTGTCTTAAAAGTATAGGGAACAATACCAGGCAAAAGATCAAAGGAACCACTAGATGCCTAACCATATACATATTTAAGGAGATGCAGTGTTTGCCACTTTTTACAAACACTTACTAGTGCTCACTTACCAGACTGAGCAGGACCGTATATGATAACCCTGGTGTAAATTTGTGTATATCCACCCAGTCATCAAGAATAGCCTTACAGGTTGTCAAACTAGTCCTTTGTTTTTTCAGTAGTGGTAACTTATTAAATAGGCTGGAAATATATTGCATTAAAAACTTATCCTTCCACCATATTTTATTTATTTATTTATTGCTATAGATTTAGTCCTTAGTCCAGATGTTTGTAAAGCCACTGGTTTTGTGAAAAACAAAATATCAAATAGCCCGGATCTTTCATGGCTCAAAAAGTGAGACAGACACAAGTCTCTTTGGAGTAGCTGGTAGGCTACTGACTGTAAAGATAGTTAACTTGGAATAAATAAAAACACGTCATAACATACTTCTAAACTTAGGAGCTCACCTTTATTGTAAATGTTTTCAAACACACTTGTTCTTCCTTTTTTTTGACAAACACTCTTGTTCTTCTACAGACACAAGTCACCTCAAAGTAACCGATAAGCTACTGAGTATAACAAGAGTCACATTAATCTAGTGGAATATTTGAATGGTTCAATGCCTTTATTTTTTGTTGGAAATCTTTGGTGCCTTTCCAGCTGAGTAATATGCATGTATTTATACCAAAGGAGCAACAATATAGTTAATGATGGGTTTCATTATGGAAGAGTACAGTGGCAGGAGGACTTCTTTGAATCCTGAAGATATTCCCTTGCAAACTGAGATATGGACAAAAAAAACCAAGATTCCTTATTTAGTGAATTAAATGAAGAGCTCCTCACCGAGTTACAGAAAGGCAAAAAAGTGGCTGTGGTAAAATTTCTCCGTCCAGTTCTAGAATACACATAGAAATTGATAGTACCTCAATTAGATTGCTCTGTGGGAAATGACAGACTTCCTAGTAACAAAAGCAGGATGGGAAGCAACAGTATAGACCATTTAAAAAAATTTTTCACTGAAGCTCCATTTGACTTCCACACTGTATTTGATGTTCAGCAGCAAACTAGTTAAACTGCAAGTAGGTGTATGCTGGTGGCAAATTATTTCAGATTAAATGGGTTCTGCATATTATTTTCATAAATAATGCAACAGAGTTTTATCCCAGAAGTCTGTTCTATGACTAATTCTTAATACCTAGCTTCAACAATTAAACAAACCACTGGAATTAGCCTTATAGTTATATTTGTGCACCTGGGGGGTTTCATGCCAGAAAGTACGTCAAGCTTCCCTGCTTCCCTGCTTTGATGGTTGCCTCATCCAAGCTCAGTCTCTTACCTAATTAAAACTTCTTTTTAAACTAAAACCTATAATCCTTGCCCCAGACAAACTACGCACACAGTATCTGAAAATAGCTGTAGAAGCAATAACTTACTCACTATTTATCCTCATTAATCACTCCATTGCTGAATTCTATGTCCCCCTCTTCTGCAAAACAAGTGCTGCATCCTACCCCTACATAACGGTGGAAACTCCACCAAATTCTCTAACTACAGGCCCATTGTCATTCTATCCCCACTAACAAAACTATTAATGAAATGCATACAATTTCAGCTTACCCTTTACATTACTCTTAACAATTTAGCATGTCTGCTGCCTAGCCACAGCACTGCTACTGCTCTCCTGTACTTCGCTGATACTATTAATCACTCAGGAACAGTGGTCAACTAGTGTCAGTCCTCTTCCTTGACCTCTCAAAAGCCTTTGACTCTGTCTCTCATCCTGTTGTATTACATAAACTCACCCAGATTGGCCTAAATAGTCCCTCAGTGTCCTGGTTCCACAGCTAACTTTCCAAGCAACAGCAAGCCATTAAGTGGCAAAACAAATTATTTTCTTTCCTGCCAGTCCCCACTGGAGTACCTCGAGTCTCTGTTCTTGACTCCTTACTCTTTAACATTTTCATCAATGAACTGTAAAAACACACAAAAAGCAGATACTCCAGTGCGATATACAGATGAATCCACCTTAATCTGTCATGCCCAAAACCTTAAAGACTTCCAAAGTGTCACGCAGGAGTCCTTCACAACCATAGAAACATAGTTGATGACATCCCAATTACACCTCAGTCCCAACAAAAACAAGTTTCTCCTTATCACCCGTAAAAACTTCTCAGTCCCCAAAATGCCTTCCATATACTCTCAGCTAACTGCCTTCCATATACCCTCAGCTAACAACACCAAAACTGAGCTAGTCCCCCACACATTAATTACTGGGTTTTTACATCGATGACATAGATGATTATATGAAATTTAACTTCCATATACAATATATTGTGCAAAAAATCACCAAAAGCTAGGCTCCCTCTAAAAGATCAAACAGTTCCCGACCAACTCTGTTGAAAAACACCTAGCCACTAACCTCACTCTCCCTTCCTCCTTTATTCTGCTCCAAACTTCACAAACCTACAAGCAACACAAAAACTATCATAAAATACCTACATTTTCTTCCAACCATCAACACAGAACACACCAATGCCTATCAAGCAAGGAACTAAGCTGGCTAGAATTTCCTCACTACCTGACCTATACCTAACTTCTAATCATGCGCAAGCTCATTTACTGCTCCATTAACTGACTATCTCTTGCCACACTCATGCAACAATATTCTCCCTACAGATCCCTGTTGTCTACTGGTAAATTCCTACTACTCATTCCAAAATTGAAAAACAGTTTCAGAGTTGCACTTTTTTCCTACTATAAAGCCAAAGCCTGGAATTTGATCCTTCTGTCTCTTAAATTTGAATAAAAGCATAATGCCTTGACATCCCTTCTACAATCTCACTTAACCAGATCAGGGATATGCCCGAGTTCCTCTCCAGGACGGCACACAAACAGTCCCAGGCCTGCCATAATCCCACCTTCCTCATACTATTACTCAACCTTACAAATGCTTGTGGCAAGCTTCCACACTCTCACTAAAATATCTGTCATTCTCTGTCACTTTCACTTTGTTCTCCACTAGCATTTCATGCTATTTTATCTATCTTCCTTCTTACCTTATACCCCTTTAACTTAGAATTTAAGAATAATCTCAATAGTGGTGTGAAGCTTGGCTGTAGATGATTGTCACTTTTGAAGTGATACCCTGACCCCATGTGCAAAAATGTGAAAAAAGGGTTGCAGATAGATGGATGGATACATGTGTCTATGTTTTTGTCTTAAATATTATTGATTTTTCTTGTATTTTATTGTATTGAAATTAGTATTGCTTACCTCACCTTACTAGACTACACATAAAATATATATCTTAATGTAATTCCATATATTCTCTGTGATTCATGTATCTTATCTCTGTGGAGCTTTTCTCCCTGACCCTCCACAGAAAGGGGTCTTGCACCCTGTTTGGACCATCCTAGGAAACAAATGCAATAAATAAATAAAGTTTACCACCTGACTTACTTAAGAAACCAGTCTTGCCACTCACTAAACCAGTTGCCCACATAATCAAACCGTTTCCAGAGGAATATAATCTCCCTAGTTCAAACATTATTTCACAATTCCAGTTCCCCAAAATGCTGCTGCATCTTTCCATAAAGAATTATGGCCAAATCTGTATAATATGCCCTGTAGCACAGACCTTTGGAAAATCATTCCATGATCAAGCAACAGACTACTAAATACATATGGCTTACTTACTTAGTGACATACAACATAGCTTCAGAATGGCTACACAATGCCCTCATTACTATTTACACAGTCACTGACAAAATATATTAATCCATCAAAAAGGGTGTTTGACCAGAGCTTTATTTATCAAGAAAATAACTCACACTATATTACTAAAGAAGCTTCTATATTCTGAATTTGGTACTAAGACAGTGCACTAGTTGAGCAACTGAAAAACAGAACTTTTATAATACAGTCTGGCAATATCATCACAGAAGTAGGCGCCTTTACATCAGGTGTCTGCAAGGGTTCCATTCCTGGACCAATCTTATACTGATTATACATTAATGACAGTAACACTGTTATTCTTACATCAAGTATCACTCTTTCTCTATGCATATCACACCATTTTGCCTTGTTTCCCACAGCAGTAGAAAAAGGCCTTCAGACAGATTTTAATATGCTGTGCAAATGGCTTTCATCAAACCTGCTCACCCTTAATTTTTCCAAAACTACAGATGTGCCGTTTGGCACTCAGCAAAGATTCTGTCAGTAATAGAATGCACGTACCTCAGCCTTGCATTTGGCCCAACAAAATATTTAAAAATAACAGAGGTGCATGAATAGCTAAAGTCACAGTTAAAAGCCTCTTACTTTGTTCTTACCCATTTCACCCCTGATGTCAGAAATGCTATTAAAAAATGAAATCCCCAGAATCGAATATACCTACCTGTTGTCTCTCTTTAACTTATCCTGTAACACAGATAGCCTCCATGCATCCTGTGGTACAGTATGCTGGTCTAATCAGTCTTACTTCAATTTGAACTCCACCAAAAAGCTAACTAACTACAATTCAGCAGTGAGGACTGCTTTCTACACTCATACTACTAATAGAAGAGAATACATTTTGGCACAATGTTTAATACCCACTTAACCATGTTTTCTACACTAATGTTATTGTTCAGGGTATTGTTTCATGTACTTGCTTTGCAATTCACAAAATTCTGAATGCTTTCTACTAAAAGAAGTTCACTCAGTATGATACAGAAGGTAATTGTGTTGCAACTCTTTGAGCTATTACACCTGAGTCATGGCAAAAAAGGATCCCAGGACCACTTCACATAATCAGTTAACAAAGTCTTAAATAATAATTTAATATTAGTCCTGCAAGGGACAGGGCTTTAAGTGCCTGTGAAATGAGCTGGATGCTGACTAATGTGCATGTGCAGAAGCCCACATGCTATAAGAGTGCAACAGAAGCCTTCCTTTATAATACTCTGTTATGCTAAGAAGATTACCCAGCTGTACTTTATTTCACTTTTGTCACTATCATTTGCATCATGATACAGCCAAAACTTTAGTTTAATGCTTCTACCAGTCTAATACATGTTTGTGATGCCATTTCTTGCCTGATGTTTACTCTGGATTTTTCCAGATTACTAATTAATGTTCCCTGCACAATTCTCCATTAGTAAGTCATGCATACATTACCTTACAAAGCAAAATCCACACTCACAGTGCTCATTAGGTAAGATAATGTTTAAAGTTCAGTATTAGAGGTATAGGATACTAAAGCTTTTATGAAAAAAGAAATTAAAAATAAAATGAAAACAGACTGTTTTAATAGGACTTGACATTTTGGTAACAGTGCATACATAAGAGATTTTCGTCACTTCCAATTAACAATTTAAACTTGCCTTCTCTATGCTCGGAAGAGGACTGTGTCTGTAATACATAATGTAGCTCATATCAGACCCAGAGTTATTCCATTTTTGATCCATTCATCCATTCTCAACCCCATTTCTGATTTTGCACATGGAGTTGGTGTGTCACTTCAGCAGTGACAATCATCTCGAGCCAAGGTTTACATGACCAGGTGTCTAGCCCTGCCGTGCGGTAGGTCATTCCCACCACTCACTCACATGAACTTTTTCACCTAAGGCCAATTTAGAATGTCCAATCCACCTACTGCATGTCTTTGAAATGGGAGGAAACCCATGTAACCACAGGGAAGACATGCAGACTCCACACAGTAGACACCCCAGCTGAGAATCGAACCAGAGAACCTCTTGCTGTGAGGCGACAACGCTAACTGCTGCACCACCGCAGCCACCCCATTATTCCATTTTTTGATGTTGTTACTTATTTCTCATATTTAACAGTTAATTTATTTCCTAATTTCCCTGTGTACCATGACAGAGGAGATCACTCCCTTTGCCCTGACCAACAAGTTTAAAATCAGGGATCTTTCTTAGTTCCATAGCTTTCAGACATGATTGCTAAAATCCTATATTACCTGCTTAGGAGCATTTCTTTTCCTGTCTGTACTTTTGCATACAGTGCAGCTGAAATTGTGGGATGATCAATAAAATGGTTACTACTTAATCCTTGTCCTTTGCTGCCAAGTCACCAGTAGCTCCTACTTCTGGACCAGTATTAAGTTACAAAGTTTTAAGCCATACTTGCAATAAAGCTGATTCATCTAGACTGCCATTTGCCATGCATTAAAAATAAGCAGTGGTTTCAGAGACTAAAACTTGATTGTAACATAATTACATAGACACTAAAAAGCTCTACTCATTTTTATGTTTGCAAAGAGAAGAGTACTATCTTAAATCCTGCAGGTCGGTTTATCAACATTAATCTGATGAAGGCACATCTCGCTGTAGTAGTAGCAAAGCTCTGTAAACAAGTCAGACTTTAAATATATTGTTCATCTTTGGCACTGAGTTTGGTACTTTGCTGTGTAGTAAATGTTCAGGTGGACAACACCAACTCATTTACTAGTTTCTCTATTATGGTATCTGAGGTAGGAGATTTATAGTACCAAGTTGGGTAGTTCACAACCCATGCAGTTAGTGATTTCTGGTACAGCATGTTAGCCTGCCTGCTGTTTTTGTTTCTCATCCTGCAGTCAGTGTGTTAGGGTTCATACTTAAAGCTATTTATGTCAGCCATGATTTGTAGAGAGCCTACAGCAAAGTAAACTTTTATGCTGTGGCATATCTTTATTGAACAAAGTGTTTTTTTTTTTTTTTCAGGACAATCAGTGCAACTAGAAGATACAAGAAAAGTGCACATGAAGTTTATCTGAAGAAAGTCATACATGCAGGACGTAAAGCCAGTAGGAAACATGCATGTACTGTATAACAACACATTGAAATGTGATTCACGCAACACAGCAAGGCGCCATTATGGCATTAGTCACTTCACAGTAGTTTGTCGCTCTGTGAGATCACAGGATTAATTTGGCTGACTGATTGTAAAGCACATCTAGTTTGTGAAGAGGGCTAGAGCATGCACTGAGCATTATTACAGTACTTAAAAACTGCATGGTAATGAAGTAGAATCCAATTTAATTCAGATTTGCACCGAGCTATGCTGCTGCGTTTGTCTATTAAACTTAATTAATGCACTGTATTACATAATTAGTCTGTGGATAAGCAACTGAGGGGTATTTATTTGATTTCCTCTAATGTGAGATCTCATTAATATGTAATCCTGTACCTTGCAGTTTCTAGGATGAAAAGAAACATGTTGGTTTACACAGTCTTACCACGCAGGGTAAAAAAATGAAATACTACAAAGGTGCAACACCAAAACAGCAGAATAGCAAACAGGAGTGATACATGTTTTTGTTTTCAGAAAAATACAATTGTAGAATTATTATCCAGTGAATAAACTACTGAGGAGACAAAAAGTTGTGAAGTAAGTTGTAGTGAATAAACTACAGCAAGATTTATTAGAAAATTATTAATTATTACATAATAAATATGTAGAAGCCCTTTTGTGCAGATTCTATCTCAGAAATTATCATTGGGAAAAGATGATTTGACCAGACCAGTCATCATAAAACCCAATGTACAGAATTCAGTAATGAAATGATATGCATTTAAACCACCATTGCTTTGCCTTTCAAATAAATATATGCTCTTGCATCTGCAAAGGCTGTGTCTGAACTTTGAAATATTAACTGACTAGAAGCAAACAACTGTAAATTTAAGTGGAGTGGACCCTCCTTGCTGTACAGCTACAATTGTCATTTCTGTACTGCAGTAAAACTAAAAGTGATACAAATGCAAGAAGCCACGTTAGCTCAGCTAATGTCTCTGCCTCACTTCTTAGATGATGCCACTGACCTCTTGCTCTTTGCACCCCTGATTAAAGTATTATCACTTCACCCCTCATGATAGGACCAACGTTTTGGGGGATGCAGCTGCCAGTGGCTTATTCATTAAATGGCATAACAAATGTTATATATAATGGTGAGCAGGCAAATCCAATCCTCCTTTGAAGCCCTTACAGTATTTACACTAATCAGTGAACAATGGGCATTTGACAAAAATATTTCTGCCAGATCTATAGCAAGTTCTTTAATCGTACTCCAGCAATCAACTTTACAAAGGACATTCCTGCTGCAGAATTGTAGCCAAAGGGTGAATGAATGACAGTCATACAACAAACTATTGAGAGAAAGGCTATACTAGTAAGTGTTTTCTACCCACTTGCTTTCCTAAGCAGATGTATTTGGTTGTCAGATGACAAACAATCTAGAAGTACTTAAGAAAGTTATCATTTAAGATGGAATTCCACCATCGAGTACCCTTTTCTTTACAGGTAAAGGTTACAAACGGGTAATGTTATTTGTGTTGCAAGACCTTAATTTCACATGGAGTTAAGGATATATAAATACTCTTAAACTTGATAATATTGCAAACTTCATAACCTGTAGCAATGACATGAGTGATATTATGGAATTTTATGAACTGCCTTCTGTCTGCCCACATATTCCTGAATTTCCTCAGTCTTTGTCCCTTTCATTGCCTCAGTATGGTTGTTTTGGTTATTCACCTCCATTTCTGTCAAATAAACACCTCTTCATATGTCCACTAAACTATCCATACTCTATCTTAAAATAACATCCTCTTGTTCTGGCATATGTACTTTCTTAATTGGTGGTAACATTTTGAAATCTATTCATTCAGTTGAAGTACTGAAAAGTTTCTAGTGCTATATGTTTGTGCTGGCATTCCTTTTTAAAGACTACACTATTTTTATTATTTTTTTTTTTGTCTCACATTTTGGGGTTTCTGTTTTTTGCAGCTGTCTGAACCACCTTTCTTGTCTGTGCCACTGCTAAAGATAACACATGTTAAACTGCACCCATTTTTCTACATGGGTCAGTTCAACTGTGCACAGCAAAGGAGAACAACAAATTTTGCCCAGGCAGTACCTCTTCCTTTGTAACTTTAGTATCCTGGAAGCCTTTCATGTTGTTTATTCATACCTGTTTGTTTACTTATAATTTGTGCATCAGATTTTCTACCTGGGCAGAGCCCATTTTCAGTAGAGTTACAAAGAGAAGAGCTCAAATAATTGTACAACTGTGAACAATACAGATAAATGCAGTTACAATAAATCATTAAAGGACAATCATTTCATTAGTCAAACCCACATACAGTGCTCATATCAGGAAATAGTACCCTTTGTTGTGTCCTAGTTTGCAGACACATAAAGTATTATGCTTCTTTAAGCAAAGTCTCATATTTGGGATGTGTCATTGCCTCAACTGTTTGATTACTGCTAATGGATGTCTGTGTTATCTCCAAGGCAGAGAAATTTGGAATAATGCAGCTTTCCCTTTTCTCGAGTCTTGCTGACCATGGAAGCAGTATTTGTAGAGCCTTAGGGTAAGGAGCCCCCCTCTCCAGACAAAAATGAAGTTTATTTAGCTTGTGCAGTATTTTGTACTGCAATCTTTTATTGCTGTTTTTTTCAGTGCAGTGTAAATGTATAATTTGTAATGTTTGCATGTTCTGATATACCAAGACATTATGTGTCATTATATACAGTAATAAAAATAATGAATAAGTATTCTTTTGCAATAGCAAGACAGACAGTATAAACCATTTCAATAGAATATATAAGAATTTTGGAATATGTAACTTTCATTGTCAATTTGTTAAAGAGACAGTCCCAGAGATTCTTTTTTGTTTTGATTCTGGTTTTTGTTTACATTTTCACTCTGGCTTTCTGAGCATGTCCCAGCTTTGGCTGTGTGTGTGTGTGTGTGTGTGGGGGGGGGTGCTTATAGAAATTTCAATGGTCTTAGTCAAATTCCATCTCAAATTGCTCTCACTGAGTCATTCATTAATTTCACCTGTGATTTTTATCTTCAGGTAAAAATAGCCTTTCAGGAATTTTATGACCTCACTTGCTACGACCTTGCAGGAAAGCATATGTGCAGTGGAAAGCTAAAACAATAAACAGAGTTTTCTGTTCATTTCATATTTTATTTTGTGTGGATTTGTGAATGCTGGCTAAGTGCTATGATGTTGCATGACTGCCACTTGGTCTGTAGAAAACATCCGAATGATGCAAGTTTTGAACAGTAGGAGAAGCAGTCTTCGTTTTCTCATGTTTTGTTTTTTGATCTCTGAATACTAGCCAAGTGTAATGGTTTTCTGAAATGCTGTAAAAAATATGTGTGACACAAGCAATAGATTCATTTTAAGCAATGAAGTCCAAAACATACTGTCACAATAGGGGCTGTACAGTACGGCAACCTGATTGTTATACATGCTAATTCTGAGATTGCTTTACTATGGAGTAAGGGGAATACGTCAAGAGACTGCTAGGATTTAGTATAAAGTCACTAAACTGCCCTCTTCTGACTATATTGCTTGCAGGTATGTTATGCAGAATAATTAAAGGAAATAAAGGGCTGCACAATTCAGATAAGCTTTTTGATGAGTTTATAAAAAGCTAGCTCTGAGAGGCTTGCTTAACCACCCCCACCACAAAAACACATAAACATGTAATAACCTTATTGTTTCCCATTGATCGAGGAATGAAAGCTTTGCCATGAACTAAATACTGTTAATTGTGTTCACCAGAGGGAATAAAAACAGGGCTGCATAAAGTAAATTGAAACCAGGAGTAGGGTTGATGATAACATGGTAAGTGGGTGGTAATGACAGGGAGGTATCAGGACAAGTTTCTTTGAGCCAGAATTTTAGACTCTGGGATTGTCCCCTTAAGACTTTTCAGAAAATGTATCTTTTCCTTTATGTTTCTTGCCCTATGCCCACCAAACATCAAGCTTCATACAATCAGATTTGTTTCCTCCTGCTAGGTATCCTCAGCAAGAGGCAAGTGCTGTCTAGAGGGGTTATTACCCAGGTAGGGTTGAGGGTGGATCGATCCCTTAATAGAACCCAAACAATAAGGACAGACCTGTGTGCCTGTCAGACATCCACACTTGTATAGCTAGTCATTTGTTCTCAATTCTGTCAATACTTCTCACTTCACAGGGGCTGCCAGAGGAGGTAGAGTGACTATGCATTCCTAATCCCTCAATAAATTGCACCCAATTGGGTCACCAATGGGGAAGAATACCAGTGCACTCCCAGTCTTCTCCAGTTCTGTGTCCCCATACAGTTTCCTATGGGAGAACTATTAAATGACCTCTCATCACCCATATAGGAGGAATCCATGCCCTCTCTGGGACTCCAGCAAGGAAGGCATATCAAATAAACCCTAACCTGTCCACTGTGTGTGGAAGTCTGGCCTACATCACTGTAGGGACCACTATGCCCTCCCACAAAACTGCATGCTTCTCTGCACTCACAATGAAGGCTATCATAAACGTCTTCCCACACCATTTCTAGCAGACATCCGCGGTGGTGGTGCTGCGGTAGCATTGTCACCTCACAGTAAGACGCTGACCGGTTCGACTCTCAGCTAGAGCATCTTCTGCGTGGAAACATGCATGAATGGGCGTACCTTCATTGAAGGTTGTGCGTTAGGGTTTGCAACTCAGCACGTAAAAATCAACTGCCAATCATTAGCGGACCGGAGTTCCGCTGTGGCGACCCCTAACCAGGAAAAGCCGAAAGACACAACAACAACCAGAGCTACTAACTGAACCCAGGTCACTTGCGCCATAATCAGGACTTTGTCCCGTTTCATCAATGAAACTGGAGAAAACATCATTTAATTACATAAGTACTTTAGGCAGGCCATGCCATAAATAATAAACATTTAATTCAGACAGTGCAGTGATAATACATTTTAGATACTGAACAGAGGAAGATTAACAGTACATACCCTAATTATATAGATAAAAATAAGCAATCAAAACAAAACAAGCTAAAGGATATATGCAGTTGATGATGATTCCATAGCACAGAGATTTTGCCTTTGACTATGCACCAGATGACCTGGGTTCAAATGGCAGCCTTGGTACAGCAGGAGTCAGACGGGGGAAGAAAGGAAATGAGCAGTCAATGCCAGTGGCAGCTTGTCTATTCTGGATGAGGGTGTTGGCACAGTTCTGCTGCAGAAGTATCTTCTCGGGATGGCCATACATGTAGCTCTTCCAACTGAAATTCATGGGAGATGAATCCACCGGGGAATACAGAGTACTCCAAATTAATAAGTATATGTGGACAGAAATATGAACTGAAAGTGCATGCAATATACTGGATATTTCGCTTCATTTTCTGGTCAGCAAGAGGAGTTTTCGGAGCATTCAGGAAATCTCATAACCCACACTGGGTGATGGCTATTATCACCAACTCTTGCCTTCCTCTTCCAATTTCTTTAAACACTGGAGGTCAGGCTGTTTGTTTCAAATACTAGTGGTCAGGCTGTCTGTTTTGACCTACTGCAGATGGTCACTTGATGGTCAAGGGGGGTTGAAAATCTAAAATAAAATATAAAGATAAGCAATTTTTCTTCTAGTGACATACAAACAGTATTTAAATGTTATCTAATATCAACTATTTGTTTTTTTTTTGAAAATCTAAAATAAAATATAAAGATAAGCAATTTATCTTCTAGTCACGTAGCGAAGACAAACAGTATTTAAATGTTGTCTAATATCAACTATTTTTTTTTTATTTGCCTACTGGTCCTGTTATCAGCACAGCCCTAGAAGGCACATGGAATTGAAGGATAATAACACAAGGATATGATAAACAGCAATGCAAGCCTTACAGAAAGGCATCATAACAGGAAACAATAAGTAATTACATAGTTTACAGTAAAATAAAAGCTTATACGTTAGGATAAACAGCTAATCATTTGCAGTCACAGATCAGTCTAAAACAGTTTGGTAAAATTGTACAAGGCTATGGTGTTACAAAGAAAACTCTTTATACCCTGCTGCTATATGAAATGCCATTGTTACATCTTGCACACAGTAGTGTTTTTAATGAACCCAAGCAATACATACAAATGTATACCTATACACAATAAGCTAGTTATATTAACACAAAATGCAATATTTATATTAATATGTAAACCCTGTGCCATATGGGTTATTACCGTATGTGATGCCACTTTACTTGAAACAGTCACATTGAGCATCATTACAAATGTGCCCTTTTAATTTTGTGCAAAATTCTGAGTAATTTTCCAGATTATATCAGAGGTAAGGAGTAACTCCCAAAGCTTTGGTCCTTGTACAGAGAAACTATGGTTACTGCTGTGGAGTATTGTGAAAGAGGTTTGTTTGCAGTAAGGGGTCCTTGGATTGATGGAAATAGAAACTGTAGGCATTTACATTTGTGGACATCTGTCTGCTAAATATGAGTATATATCTGCCATTGAAATGCAGCCAAGTATTCCATTTGTTGAATGTTTAATACAGTGGAAGAAGGAAGATTGAATGCATGTGGGCAAGGGAAGTGTGGGTCTGGATACTATTGCTGAAACCTTTCAATATATTGAAAGTTCTGGCATTAGAGGGTGGGAGTGTTTGAGCAAGTGTGAAATAAACCCAGACTCATCACTGGAAGGTCTGTTTGGAAAACTAAAACTCAGATACTCTGGTCACGTAACATGAAGATAGGATTATCTAGAGAAGTCAATGGTGCTGGGAAAAATTGAAAGGAAAAGAAAAGGGGGTGGCAGAGGCTAAGCTATATAGACAACATTACTGAAATAATGAATATTCTGTTTACAGAAAGGCCTGGTGTGCTAAAGCCCTTGAGATGGGCTTGACTAAATGACTGAACAAAACCAACAAGAAAATAAAAAGACAACAAAAAACTATGTACAGAAGAAAGAAAAACACACACAACTGAAGATGAAGAGCAAAGAGTAAAAAGTAAACATATATTAGCTATAATGATAATTAACTAATCCTATTCTGATTTAAAATAAAAAATACATTAAGGTTGGGCAAGCAGAAATATGACATTCATTGATTAAAATATTATTAATATGTTATTATTGTAGTTTTCCAACAAAATTTCTAATTTAGGCCATAATTTGTAATTGACTCCATTTACCCTTGAACTCCATACAAATGCATTCATTTCTATAGTATAAACAAATATAAAAATATTTAAAACTGATCAGCCATGACAGATGCAGGTTTGTTCCATTTCCTTGTCACAGCTTTTCTTACCACTACTAATATTGTCCATAGCAGTGAATTTTGATTAGCATTTATACAAGAATGTATGTCAACATTAATCAATACCATAAGATCATACTTTATAGCAAATTATTTAAGTGATTCATATTTATAAAAATATGAATCTTAGTTGCCTTAATATTTGCGTTACACATCTCTTCTATATAACTTAATTTTTTGAACATTCTAATTGTCAGATGGGAGAAGATTTTAGCATAATGGATTCATCAGCATAATCTAAATTAGATTATAAAAATGTCAGCTATTATTGTTCATATCTAACAGCAATTTATGTAAGTTAAGACTTGGGGTGAAAGTACTTGGTCAAAATTAAAGATAATACTGGCTTGTGATAATTTTCTTTCTTTGGTATTCCCCATAATGTAAATTTAATGAAATAACTTTAAAATGTTAATTGTCAGACCAGTCAGTTCAGGTTGTACTTTAGAATTTGATTAGAATTTTAGAATTCTGTAAACAGCTTAGCTAAAATAATAAAGCTGGTAGCTTCAAAAAGTTTATTTTATTTCATTGCTTATACTTACAAAATATTGTTTAAAGAAAATATGTCCAGGGATTTAGAAAGAAAACCATCGCTAGAGGTAAGAGCTACTGTAAAAATGGTCTGTTTACATGACTGACACCCTTGCAGTTCAGAGACATGTTGGTCACAATGATGAAAGAACTCATTTATTTTAGGCAATTAAAATCACCCATAAGGACTTGTTTTATTCATTTTTGACAAAGCTGACTTAGGAAAAGATGTTTATTCTGTAGGATACACTGCAGACTTATAGTTACCACTGATTAGCGGTATAGCTAGGATAGGGCAGAGGGGACATTTGTCCCAGCTGCAAGTTATTAGAGGTGTAATCAGCAGGTGGTGATGTTGCCAGAGTGCTGTACTGGCATTCAGAAATGAATATGGATACTTGATTGGTGGTCAGGAATGAACAGCTGAAGTGCTTTGTATATGATAATGTATATTGTAATAGTAGCAAGTCACTTGTTCCATTTGTGTCTAGCAGCTTGCTACAGTTACATAAGAAAGGAAAATAAAGGAAAGAGCTTTTTTGGTTGTTTATTTGTTCTAAAGAATGAGAGAAGATATTTTCTTTGAGAGGGTGCCAGTTTGGGGAATTGCGCAGGGCCTCACATAACTTAGCTACAGTTCTGCCACTAATATTTACCATTATATGAGCAATTTCTAGTCCTGAGCTGTTTTCTTGGCTCTCAATATTTGGGTGTTCTTTTAGAAATACTGGTGCACTAAAACTTATCCTATCAGATCTGTAGCATTGAAAGAAGGTATACCCTAAGATTTACAATACACATTTTGGATCTTCAAACCATATTTTAGTAATAGCTCAGATATCAGCATCTTGCAAATAGAGAAAAGATCTAAATCTTCTCATAGCCATTTGAAATGTCAGACCCTGCTTCAGTGAGTCCTGTAAACTGGAGACTGAATGGCCAAAAAAGCGGACTTACAAATACTAAGTCTGAGATGGCTATTTATTGGTGTATTACCTTTTTGCCAAGGTGTAGCAGTCTCAGAGTTGGCATCTATAGGTTTGGGAGGCATTGGGGACCAGGGGTGCAGGGGTATTTGCCCCCCTGCAAAAAAAAAGTCTAAAGGAGGAAAGCAATGTTCAATATTTGCTTTTCTCCTGCATTTTTTGGTCTTTTTTTTCAAGGTGTTGGCCCTTGGTGTTACAAATGACAACATTTCAATAGGAACTAAATCCCCCATTTTATGATTGAGACTTTTAGCATTCAACAAAGTCATCTTCACCTGAGATTTTTATCTTGTGCATTTTACAAGTTGTTTTGTTATGGAATTCAGAGGTTTAGAATGTCATTAAGGCAACAGAGCATTTCCTGCTTGATATTTATATTCCCTACGTCGAGAGGTGAAGCCCACTGAGTACAAAGCTCTGCAGCTAGCTGCACTTCTCTCTCTCTCTCTCTCTCTCCAGGCTAGCAAGCACTGGACCTATTGTCTATTATTATGTGTCTTAGCTCTGACTGAATGCCAAAGTTTTTTCTTCACATGGAGATACCATTCACTAAATAGCTCAATTTTTCCTTTCTTGCTAGGATGTTTAAACTTTAAGATTTATTAATTTAACTGTTTGAACCCAAGCCGTACTGAACAATAATTTAAGCAGACACAAGATAAAACATAAACAATAATACAGAAAGTAATACCAAACATTAAATAAAATCATCAAGTAATTTACTACAAAAATTGTATGAAAAATTGTTAAATCATGGTAAATAAATACCGCAATAAAACAAACCAGCAAGTTTCCAAAATAGATGCCTGAGATTAAAGTGTACACTGCTGTGGATTTAAATACACTGTCCTGATTAAGAAATGTTTTAGCAATGCCCTAAAAGGCTTCATGCTCATTTGATCAAATCTAAAAACATAGTAAATTCTGCAGAGCATGGGCTAGATGGGTAAAGGAATATGTATCAGATATTTCAGTTCTAACTTTGAAAATCAGTAGCAGTTCCTCCTCAGAAGAATACAGGTGATGCACCAGACAAAAGAGTATCAACATTTTCTTCAGAAAGGCAAGGTTCTGGTCATGAAAGGCTCCACATGTAAGAGTCAGAATCCTAAAGATGGATTTTGCTGCAACAGGAAGCCAATAAATTTGTGTAGCACTGGGGTAATTGGTCAAAATGAGATGAACTACTCAGCACCCTGGATGCAGACCTCTAGAGCAATTGCAACTGATCAAAATCAGAGTCTGAATGCCCCATGTCTACACTATTGCAATAGTCAAGATGAGAAACAGTGCATGACTAAAAGTAGTGAAATATTCCTGATGATTAAGAAGCTTTATTTATTTATTTATTTTTATTTTCTCCAAATATTTGTGGTTTCTAATACCATGATGGGAATGGTCCCCATTCCTAAGTCAATGTACGATTAAAGTTCATGAAATTAGTATTGTTTCAATCTTTGATATCAGCCAGAAGTGCTCTTCCGTAGCACCCGCAATGTTCCCAGTAATAATTCCTTCTACAATTCGTACAGAATTACATGCATTGGTAACATATCTAAATATGATTGTCGATTCTTTTTTGTAAGACCCGTTGTTCCTACTGCTCTTGGAAATGTCTGGGTATCTTTCTTCCAAATTGCTCTCATTTCTGCCTACAAATCCTGATATTGTATGATTTTGTGTCTTTCTGTATGCATGACACTGTAGTCAGTGGGTGTAATGATTTCAATGATCAATGCTACTTTTGTCTTCTTTTCATGGACCACTATATCTGGTTTTCTCACATAATGGGTGATCCCATGTGATGCAGATTTCATCATTTTCTATGATGCTTTGTGGGTCATGTTTCCAGGGTTTTTCAGCTACTTCAATATTATAATGTTTGCACAATCCCCAGTGCAACAGTCTTGCCACATTATTATGCCTTTCAGTATACAGTCCTTCTGCCATTAGTATATCACAACCATCAACGAGGTGTGTGACTGTTTCTAATTCTGTTTTACAAAACCTACATTTGTCTGTTTCTCCCATATGTTCAATGGACTTTGTAAACCAATGTGTATGTAGCCCACTATCTTGGGCCTGCAATATTAACCTTTCATCTTTTGGTTTCAATTCACCTCTCCTTAACCATTCCTACATTTGATCCTGATCAACATTAGGTTATTCCAGCAGTTTTTTATACTTGAAACTATATTTATGCATTTTCCACATTTCTTACCTTCTCATCTGATCCTTCACCTTATATTTTATTTGTTTGTTTTTTTGGCACATTCAGTTGCTGCCTGATTTTATCTATCTCTGGTTTAATTTCTATTCCTGTTTGATGCCGATATGCTTCTGCTACACTAAGCAAGGAAGTCATCTTAGATTTATTCTCTTCATGTTTCAAAACTTGCACTATGTTTTGGTCTTTTGAGGTCAGCAGATATGTGTGCAGTCCCATGATTGCAGATCTATAAACTTAATCAATTTCAAGGAGGCCCTTACCTCCTTCGGTACGGGGAATATATAATCTTGGTATGCACTGATTTTTATAAATCATTTGCTGAGCATGAAGCATCCTTCTTGTTTTCCTATCTAATCTATCCAACACCTTTTGGGGATAGTCAGTCACTCCAAAACTGTAAGTTAGGACAGGAAGAGCAAATTAGTTTATAGCTTCAAGTTTGTTCCTAGATGTCAACGCTGTTTTCAGGATTAATTTAAATCTTCTAAAATATTCCTAAGTTTTATTCACATTTGTTCATGTTTTATTGTTGATCTTTCATTAATTCCCAAATATTTATACATTCCTTCTTTCTCAAGTTCTTTTATTATCATAGTCTTGTCCCAAACAAATGTTTTCTTAGTGCTGCAGTTTTCCTGCTTTAAAGGCTGTTTTTGCACATTTATCAAGACCAAATGACATTCTTATGTCATCTGAAAAAGTTTTGACTACTTGCAGTTGTGCTTTCAGTCCCTCATCTGATGAGCTATGCAGTTTTACATCATCAACAAAGAGAAGATGAGAAGTCTTTACACTTTGTTGCTTTCTGGGAGCCAAATTATAGCCATGACCTAATCTGTTAAGTAGACAGCTTAATGGGTTAAGGGCAAGACAGACTACAGCAATGACAGGGAGTCACCCTGGAATAACCCCCCCCCCTTTAATTTTTATCCCTGGAATAATAACCTGTCCTTAATCATGGCTTAATTGCAAAGTGGTCTGCCATGTTTCATGGTCACTGTAATTGATCAGTGTAGGGTGTATCTTAAGCATTTTTAAGTACTCGTTTATCCATTAATGTGGGATACTGTCAAATGCTTTTTTGTAGTCAATCCATGCCATACTTAGATATACAGTTTTAAATCATCGACAAAGAGAAGATGAGAAGTCTTTACACTTTGTTGTCTTCTAGGAGTCAAATTATAGCCATGACCTAAGTTGTTACGTAGACAGCTTAATGGGTTAAGGGCAAGGCAGAATAGCAGCGGTGACAAAGAGTCACCCTGGAATATCCCCCTTCTATCCATGTGATATCCCTGATGTGACAGTATGATGATGTCACTACTGACACCTGATCCTTAAATATTTGTACTTCATGAGCAATAAAACTGAGATATTACCCTTGAGACAAACTCCATATGAACATCGCCATAAAATATTAAATAAGGAAGAAATGGAGCCTTTGGGGTCTTACCACAGCATGTATTAACAACACTTCAAACTGTGTACAATTCAACAATAGTCAATTTAGCACTATCAACTCAAGTAGAGAATGAAGACTACAAGGTAATAAATGCTGAGGTTTCTGTTTGAGATAATGTGAGGTTTGACTGAATATCATTAACATGACAATGTTATTGTGTACCTCTCTTGGTAATGACTTCTCTAAGCGACAGCATGTGTTACAGCAAACAATAGTGGTACAAGCACTGAGTCCTTTCATACCCCATACTGCAGAAGGACCTTGGAAGAGTATAAATTCCAGAAATCACATGCTTCAAACATCCTGAGATAAGCGATAGTAGACATAAGTCTGTAGTGAGTAGGCAGACATTCCTTCAAAATTCCATGGTCGATGGTATCAGATGCCATGTAAAAATCAAAGTCAACCAAGATGAAACATAATCAGTAATATGGTTCCACTGGTAGGTCCATAGCAACCCAAATCAGGGCAGTGCCGACATTATGCCTGGATCTAAACCTGAAGAGCCAGGATCAAGGGGCCTGCATGAGATTAATATGAATACAGTTGTATATAAACAACTTTTTAAATAACTTTAAGAAGAAAGTTAAGATCAGAGATGTTGGAATGGTTAATTGTGCCATTGTGATTAAAGAAGGATAATATATATGATTAAGGATAAGATTAGTCAATGTGTCTTTTAGTCAGACTGTTTGACAGATGCAACATAGCAACCAAGTTGTTGTTTGTTGCATATGCAAGAAGGTAAGACTTCAAAGAGTTTTCATTTCAACATGCGAAATGAGCACATCGAAACTACCTTTGGTTATCTGCTTAACTTTGGTCTCACATAGGCAAACTCCTTTTAAAGTCCACTGAAGTATGCATTTTCTTTACAGTCAATGAGTCACCAATATCTAGAACGCTTTTGCAGTTGCCAGACTGCAGTGCTTGCCCTATGTTTTTTTGTCAGCTTGTCTGGTTCAGTGTTAACTATGTTACAGTGACTATGTATGCATGACTTGCTAAGGTCACTAGGAGGTATGCGTAATCTGGGATATGTATAGTGTTTTGGTTTTATTGTGTTTACAGCTCCTTGTGGTAAAGGTGAAGCTTTTGAAGGTATATTCAGGACATTTGCATACATAGTTTTAGAAGTCTGTGTATGCTCACTGGTCAGACTATTGTAGAAAGTTTAGCCTAAATATACTGTAGATTCCTACACAAATGTAAATGCTAATGTGTGTGTCTGTATGTATAACACTTTCAGACCCTTTAACAGCTAGGCTATGCATATTTTAAACTGGTGGTTTACAACAACTAAAAACTAACCAAAAAAAAAAACAGTTAAGTAGTTTCTCAGTTTTACCTCAGTGTATATTTACACTGTTTTTAACTCTTCCCAGACATGAAACAGCAGTAGGAGTCATTCTTTAAAGAATCACTATGGGCAGAAACTGAAAAAATAAAGAACACGTCTTTTATCTTGTCATGAAGTTATATATAATCTATACCTGCCAGCAGCACGACTGCTTATTGCTATTATTATTTTTTAACCCTTTCCTCCCTCTAACAGATGAAAAAAAACTAGAGTTTACCAGCAGTGTGAGTAAATATCTCTCTCAGGGTGAAAAACTTTATCAAATTACATGCCCAGATGAATTAGAGGTGATTTGTGGAGGAGGACAACTTTTGCCAGACTCAGTGAGCCTTCCAAGTGCACTGGTATGTTTGTGCTATGCTAGAACCAGGTAATGAGACTTATTAAGATAACATGTTACAGACTTTCATTACCTGCTCCTGGTGTAATGGTATTCAGTGGTTGTGAGATATTGAACTGAGTGAACCCTGCCCCTGAGACAATGTCCTCCAGGGGGATGGGGTAGAAATCTCATTTAGATTCACATCAATTCTTTTAGAATCCTTCCCAAATTCTACCCACAGATTAGATATAGTTTTTTTTATTATTAGACCTCTTCTTATGTTTCACCCACTGAAAATAAAAAGTAAAATATTAAACTCACTTTTGAAGAAATGCTTTGTTTCCATCCAATTAAAGAGTGCTACATTATCAATCTGTCACTAAGCTATGGTGATTAAATGTTGTCTAATTTTATTTTAGTATATATTTGTGCATTTTCTGCAATAAACAGAATCTTACTCCCATAACCCTCCATGTTTTTTTTTTTTTTTTTTTGTAGATATTGCATGCTATCTTAGGTTGCATTGTTCTCTAATAAAACTGCCAACACAGTTTAGTGAGCAAGCCAGAAGTCCAAGATCATCCGGCGGTGCTCATGTTCAAGATTTTTTTTTTAACCTAGGGTAAAGATATCAAAGTTTTTTTTGTGACACCTAGTGCAGAAGCAAGAAAACTCTTTCAACTGAGCTTTGGAAACCTACATTCATAGAAATGATTGACTGCTTGGTGTGTGTGCTGCAGTAAAACTACATGTTGAAACTGTGAGATATATGTATCCCATCTGTGCAGCATATCTTGCAGAATAAGTTTGCATCTTTAGTAAACTCCCCTTAGACAAATATGACTGAGAAGTATATGGGTGCTGAAATAATGGACTGTTAATCCTTTGAACACTATATATTTGTGCCACAGTCTCCTAGAGACAGTAGATAGCTGACTGTTCATCGCTGGAACAGTGAGTACTTGAACTATATTCTAAAATATTCTAAAAGCAGTAAATAGTAGGTTCCTGACTTTTAGCATTATTCATAAACATGACCCACAATTGTTCTGGGCATTTGTGGATTCCAAACCATATTCCAGAGCCCAGCATGATTTAGGACCCAAACACAGTGGTGTAAAAATACCCTTCTATATACAGTACCTGTATGGGTCCAGATATGCAGTAGATATGCAAATTGAGATCTACAGCATAGTGTGTGATTATACTACAGAGTAAGAACAGGAGTCAGGACTACAATCATGAACATAGCACCACATAATTCATAATCCACTTCCCAATGTCCAAGGAATATTGATTGCTGAGCAACATCATTACCATTATTTGGATAAAATTTATGTTTTTCAATATAATAAAATAAAAAAGTGAGATGCAATGATACATACTATTTTTAGTACAGATCACAGAAGCACACTACCACAACCAACCCTGGCCCATCCACCACACAGTGATGCAACAGAGATCTAATAAATAGGACTGGTTGGTCTACTTGCATTCTTTCTCTTCACATACAGGTTTATGGACTGTCCTTTACAGTCACAGGTAATGGGCTAATTAAATCCATAAATTGTGGTCATTCGTGATTGTCAACGACTGTATATGGTAGCCTTCTGCAATGGACAAGACCTAAATCTATCTGGCTATAGTCTGTAGTATATAGTGTTGTAGGAGCAGCAGAAAGGAAACCCCAGTCCTTCACTCACTCTGCATTCTCCATTAGACCATCTTAGTAAGCAGCACAGCAGTCTCCAGCTACATCAATGTATTGTTGTTTGTGAACTGTTCCTTTCCCTCATCAATTTTATTTTACCAAAACTCAGCCATTTACAGCAATCCATAACATCATCCCAGTGTAGCTACATAATATGCCAACAACTACTTCAGGCAATGTAAAACATTTATGTGTTTGACAAATAAGTGCTCTGATGTGCCTTCTCTTGCTTAGCTTTCAAACTTCAAACAGGAGCTGAACACACTGTATAGCAGTTTCTCAGACATAGTTAGCCCTTTCATGCATCATCTGCCCTGTATGATTCTTCTATTCAAACAAAAGATAGGCCACATATCAATAAACATTCTGTTTACTCACGGAATGCCGCATGATGTTGCTTGCCTGTAGGCCTGACATTACCATGGGTATTTTTTATAAATCTCTTTACTGTCAGGACCACAGAAAAGCAATGCTTCAAAAATGTCTTTAACGGTCTGCACACTATGTTAATGAATATGGGACTCGTGAATAGTCAATATAGTGAATTTCAAAAGACTATTGCCACATGAGAAACAAACAGTAGATCACATAATATTAGGGCACTTTGTGTACAAAATAACTTTTTTTATGTAACTGTTGGAGGAACTCACATGTGCTAATCAACAATCAATGTTTGCATGATGTCACTGGCTAATCTGCATGGCATGCCAATCATTCATCATTTGCATACCACATCACAGGCCATAGGCTTGTCTATCACCCTGGCCACACCCATTCCTGTGGGAAACGGCCAGTGAGCCAGTACACTACAAGCAGGCCACTTCCTGTAAGTGACAGATAAAGAAAATATGTTTTTAAAGTGTAAATTGTTTCAGGGTACTTTAGGCTGTTAGATTACTACTAGTGTGAACAGAGGTATTGTTTGTCAAACTGCTTTAGATGAACAGTAGAACAAGCAAGTGAAAAAGAAACTGTGCAGAATAAGTGAATTGTGGAGGTAGCTAAAGTGATGGCATGTTGTGTTATCAGGTTACACAACATTTAGCTTCTGCTTGTCCAGGTACTCAGGATTGTGTACTGCAAAGGTTTCAGTTAACAATGGAACATTTGTAAGAACATGACAAGATCATGGCAAGTACTGATAATTCTTTGTTAAATAATTTAGATAATTTAGAGCACTTAAAAAGGAAACTGATATGCTTGTTAGAATATTTAGCATTTTGTATTAGTAACAGGCTATTTCATTGGAAAAATATTCATATGTTATTTATTTTATGAATGTGCCTCCTAGAAGTATGAAAGTTAAAGAGTATGGCAAATATTTTAAAACGATATCGGCATATAGAGTTCTGTTTATAGCAGGAGTTACTTATGGAAAATCAGAAGCTGGACGGAAAAGTAAAACCCTGGGGGAAAACAAAATAAAGTGCAAAATGAACAACCATTAAATAGAATTTAGAGTGATAATGGTAGACATCAGCAAATGAAAAAGGAACAAGGAATTAAACAGGTTACATCTGGATCTGAAATAAAATCAGAGAAGGCTGAGCATAATAACTTCCAGGAGTTAAATTATATATATATAAAAAAAAACTGAATAAAGGTTAACGGAGTTAGAATGATACATTTTAGGACTGCAGGAATTAAACTAATAGCTCCATTTATTATACCAAATGGTAATGAAGAACCAAAAGGCAGTATAAGCACAGCATTTGCAATTAAAAGTGTATGCGTTATTAGATTCAGCTATAAATGATAAGAAGATGCCAAGGGAAATATTAGAGTCACCATATCATGTAAAGAAACTATCAAGAAAGGACTAGGAACTCAGTCAGGAAGGGACAGCCAGTTTGTATCTGAAACAAACATACAGATAGATGGGGCACAGCAAGAGTATAATGAGAATTTGGGACAATGAATGGGAAGATTAGCAGAGAAGGCATACAAACAGAGCAGTAAAGAAAAAGAATTAGATTTAGAGTCTGTACAAAGTAAATATAAGGTAATCAACCTAAGACTATGAAAGATGATCTATCAAATACAATAAAAAATCTGCATAGATTGCTAAATTAGACCATTTTAAAGCAAATAATGGGCTAATCAACAAGCATAGTTATAAACATAGTGTGAATTTAAGCATAGTTATAAACTAAACTAATTATTCCTGGGGATATATTGTCTTCTCTTCCTGCAAATATAGAGACAGGTACTGATGAATGCATCAAATCCAGGTACTTGGGCATTGAACAAAAGTTAATGAAATTACTTTATAGAAGGAGATGTACCTGTCAGAAGCTTCAAAATCTTGTAGTTGGAGAAATGCCAAGAAATGTGTATTTTATTAGATACATAAAATTAATTTTCTTTAGTAAATTTGCAGGTGTGTGTGGTACAATTAAACTGTTTTCATCTCATTGCTTTCTAACAAAATCTACATTACCTTACAGTGAAATGGAATTCATTGTGTGTTCTAAGTAACATGGTTTAAAAGAAAGAAAAATCTGTAGTGAGTTGAAAACAAACACTACCCTCCGATGAGTACTGTATCATGAATCCTGTTTTTTCCTTTTTGTTTGGACTGCTGTTTAGATTTTGAAAACATCTAACTTACAGAAAAAAAAACTGAATCAGGACACCTGTATTTTCTTCTTTATTTTGTATTATGGACTTGTTAATGCTATTCAAACTTGAAAGTAACAAAGAATTTTAACGGGGTCCGTAGAGCGTAGAAAATATAGCCTGCTTTCCCAAATGGCACATTTATAAGTTGCTTGTGTTTCATCTACAGCTACTGAATATTTTAGAGACTTAAAGTAGTTAGGTCCCACTATTCACTAAAAATGGGAGAAATAAGGCAATTTAGGTGCAGGTACAGTTATTCTGTTTCCAGTTGTCTCTTTGATATATTTTCCTTTGCTCTTCGTTGGGCAGTTAATTACTGGCTTGTTATGTCTGAGTATTCTTTTCAATTATTTTGTTTGATTTTTTAATGAGTAAATTTTTTTTATGAAATAATACAGTAAGTGCTATCTTTTATATAAAAGATATATAATTTATATAATCTCTTAAAAAGAACAGAAAAGAACACACAGACATATAAGCAGAAGCCAACAGTTACATCAACTTCTTTTATAAGGGGATCCTCATAGCATTGATGTAACTGTTGGATTTTTACTTTTTGAAAAGGGACTGTTTGGCTATAATGTTTTATAGTGTAATAAACTGGTGGCTCATCAGAAGAGAATTTAGTAAAACAGACCTTCGTAACAGGTTTGTCTGGTTGGAGATAGTGTGCACTGTGAATGCAGGGAAGTGTTTCGGACACTGGAGATGTATCAGTAGCCCCTCCTGGGAAATATTTTTGTGTGTGTGTGTGTGTGTGTGTGTGTGTGTGTGTGTGTGTGTGTGTGTGTGTGTGTGTGTGTGTGTGCGTGTGTGCATGCGTTTATGATAAATAGGTTTTGCTAGGTCTCAGTTACTGTTAGTAAGAGTAAACTATAACACACTGGGCTCAGACTAAGATGGTGAAATCCTGAAAAGCCGATGACTATAACTCTGTTCCATAGCAGCATGTGCAGTGTAAAGCTTATTTGGCTGTGACTGTTAGGGTCATAACAAAAGGCAGTAGTATGCATCTGCCATATGTCATTTTCAGGGAGGATAGATCCAGAATAATTTTCTTTTGCACTTTCGAATCAAAATTTTCAACATGTAGAAATTGTAGACCCCTGTCATCATGTGTATGTATGTATATGAAAAGTATATCAGTTTATGATTAGAAATGAGATATCCTGAATGTTTCATGGTGAAGGAAATGTGAAACAATGAAAAAGATAATGAAAGGAAAAGTGTCAGTGGCATGGGCAGTGGTACTGAAAGATGTAACTGGTAGTAAAGTGCATTGTTATAGGTTTTAGAAAATGGATTACTCTTTTAGGGACTGTGGTGATCCTGGGGACTTTGTAGAAAGTGAAGGTTGTAAGTTCATACCTAGATTTAATAGGCTCAGTTGGATACAGGGGCAAACAATAAATCTGGAAGAAAGATTAAATAAATTAGAGAAAATGTTAATAAAACAAACTGTAACAAAGTTTATAGTTTTAGTAGTGCTCTTTCCATTAACCCTATTGTGAAGAAAAATGTTAGGTTCTGTGATGAGAAAAACCTTTGTCTTTCCTATATGTATTAGAGTCAGCATGAGTAGGTGTATTGAGTCCTCTTGCTGAAACGGTTTATGACAAAAAGGGCAGACTAAAAGTACACATTGCAATACCGTAACCATGGGCAGAGATGTTACTTGATGCTGGAGTTACTGGTTTATTAACTGACCAGTCAGTAGGTTTAGACAAGAAAAGTGAGACTATACAATCCAGAAGGCACTGAACATAATGTAGCTGTAAGGAAATCAATAACTGCTAATTACCATTGACAAAGTACTGCATAATAATCATTATCAAAAGGTAAAAACATATACGGGCACCTTGTTATGAAATGAAATAAAATAATTATCAGCCAGATTTGGAACATAAATCAAAGTAGTCACATTTTACTGAAAAGAAGTGTAAGCAAGACAAAATAGTTAATTAATTCCTTATAAAGTTTTTGCTGGTAAGATATTACAGGAATATGACCCAGGTAAATCTGATGGAAATGACACATGGATTTGCGAACTTATACAGTTTTAAGGCCTGTAAAAGCATTAACAGTAGTGTAAGTGGAACTCAAATAATGATAAAAGAACCTGACCCCCCCCCCCACCAGTGAAGCACTACATTTTTCCTAAGGAAATTAGCAAAGGTATAAGAACCACAGAGGAGTTGATAAGACATGTAATTTGAAGAAGGGTGTATTTCAAAGTCAATTTCCCTAGCTGGTCTGTTAGGAAAGTTTCTATTACATCTTTGTTGAGTTGAAAATTAATGAGGCTTCAGCTAGATTAAACAAATCAATTGCATCTTCAGCCAGATACTGAAAACAGAAATAAAGCATTTTTTTGCATGTCCTCCCCTGCATCACCATGTATGAGCATCACAACAAACTCCCCTCAGAAACACAACTGTGAAGAGCAATCAAAAGTACAACCGTCTGAACCTCTTCTAGTGCACAAATAGAAATTGCACCAGAAGTGATTACATTTGCATCCTGACATACAAATAGAAAATGTGCCAGCAGTGACTCCCTCTATGTAACAGTGATCAGTGAATTGCAGACTGGGGAAGTGTACTTACTGAGTTGAAACCTTGTCCACTTTACACTCAAACAATAATTAAGGAGTCTTTTAGAATTGAAATTGAAGATTAACTGTGGACTATCCAGTTCTAAATAATGATAAGTATATTTTTTGAGATTAGTATGTATATATATATATATATATATATATATATATATATTTATTTACATTTGTTGACCGGGAGTGTCCGACTGGACGTAGGTCCATTTTCAGCGGAGGCCCGTTGAGAAAAGCTCCACAGTTAAAATAAACAGACAGTAGTTACATTGGATTACATAGTTATTAACAATTTAACATAGCAATTACTTACAACATATTTACAGATGAAGAACATAGTACATCAGTAGACAATTAGAATCTTTATCTGTGAAGTACATAACAGACATTAACAAATGTTACAATAAGAAGTTCCTGCTGTATAATAAGTACTAGGCTTATGAGCATCTGAGCTTGCTATAATCAAGGTAGTTAGTGGAGTGGAAAGAAAGGTAGTGGTTGGATGGGGTGGGTGATATATAGCTGATATGTTTTCAGTATCAGATATTTCTTTCAGTTTCTCACATTATAAATTTGCCATCATAACTGAAGGGAAACAGTACACAAAGACATTGTCCCTCGGGGTTTTCATTCTTCTTCAGCCTTAATTTATCAGGTATTGCATCTAAACTTGAAGGATATACATTATTCAAATAGTGAGCTGTAATACAAAGATGATATCTTACTTGAATGTTAAAGAGTCTTTGAAATAACAACTGGTTTTAGAGAACATGGTTAAAATTATTGAGATTGTTGAGAACAATGATTTAAAGTCATAGCCGGCTTTAGGCACCAGCGAACCATGCAGTCGCTGGAGCCCTCTGTTTCTAGGGGGCCCCAACCACAACAAGTTATTTTTATTTTGATATTTTCCACAATCTGTAAAACCAACAAAAGCTAGTACAGCAATCTTGTATACTTAATAAGTCAGGTGGGTAATAACCCTTATTTATATCTCCTTTAAAATTCAAAGATGACTCTAGTGATAGTAACAGTGTTTTATTAAGTAACAGGCTTCACAATTTCATTAAATATTTTATGACTGACATACTGCCCCTGACTAAGTTAAACTCAGCTGGTGGGCATTCTCTCCACTAAAACTAACAACATAGCTAGCTTTAGGTAACTAAATAATTGTAGCTGTGGGGGGGGGGGCTTTAATCATCATTAACTGTGTGGGGGGCCCACAAAAGCTGCTGCTGGTTGGGGAAAATGAGAAGAAAGAAATATATTAATTTTCTGATTACACTCTTTAACCTGGACAGGACTGTGATATGACCCTATTAGGATAATGCTGATAATGAACATGACCAAGGTAAGCACTAGAGAGATCAACAATCCAGAGTATCTGATCTCAGTGCAAACTTTGGATTATAAGAAGAGCTGATGCTTCTGTTCTTCAGGAATGGTTTACTTTTTTAGGGAAATTTATAAATGCTGGCAGACCCAGATAGTATAACTCTCAACTTCTTTGCTTAAGAATTCTGGGCAGAATCAAAAATAATAGAAGAATAAAGACTCAAAATCAGAAACATGTTTTAAATATTTCTCTGATTCACTTAAAAAAATAGTAGAATAACTTATTTTGCATCAGCATGGACTTTTTGGACAATAAGAAGTATAAAACTCTGATGTTTGAATTTCTTGACTGTATGTAATCCTGAATGATTTAAAAGCAAATCAAACTTTTTATGAAGGACAGAGCAAAAGTGACTTACTCCTGCTGCTGTCTGACAACTGCTGCACAGCAGTCACTGATCTGGTGTGGCAGTACCAGTGTTGCATAATGTATTGTTATTTGCTGAAATAAGTACAAAACTAGTATTGCTATAGCTTTTGTGTGTGTGTGTGTGTGTGTGTGTGTGTGTGTGTGTGTGTGTGTGTGTGTGTGTAAAAAATATCACAGATTTTTATCTGTGCACACACCCAATAATGCCAGATGGTGAGGAGTGATGAGGCATGCTATGTATATCAGCAGACACTTGAAATATATGACTGTGGCAATTTGAACCTCTATGTTCATCCCAATCTAACACCAGAGGAGTATATAGGCAGAAACTGTATTTTTTGGGGGTTAGGGGATAGGCAAGTATTCCCAGATAGGACCTGTGCATCCTCACAACTGGCTTATTAGTTTATTGTGAGAGAATATTTTGTTAGCTTTGAACATTAAGGGTGTGTGTGAGGGGGGCTGAAATTGTAAGTCTAGAGCACCATTTGACCTTAGTCCAGACCTGTACATAGAGTTGTTGTAATGTATCACTGTTGCAACTAAAGGCCAGTACCTGTATATGTTCCTCTGAGATGGGCAAACATAGTGTGGTATACAGGCCAGTTGTAATGTAAGAGCATCATAGTTACAGGTCAGCCTGTGTGTACTACTGCTAAATGTTTGCAGCATGAACTAAAAGGTTGCTTAGGAGTAGTGGCTGTGACAGGGTAATACTTAGACTGGAAGTGCCTGGGGCCCTCAACTTGACATTTGCTGGAAGCCCCCAAAATGCTAACACCGGCCCTGTTTAAAGTTAAATTCACATTGTTGCTATGCGATGCGCATATAACCACAGACTACCCAAACAAAAGTACATTGTTGCCATTGGTGTTGAACAGCCAGGGATGTAGTATTGGTACAGAGAAGGTAAAAATGATTTCACATCTGTCCATGCCCACTAATAAAACTGCTTCAGGACACTTTTTAGGAATGATACATTTCTGTAGGAAATATTTTTGAAAATGTCACCAATTCGGGTAAACTTCTGCATGGGCAACTAAAATCAAAATAAAGAAAGAAAGAGGTACAAATGTGAGATGAATATTTGGAGAATTTTCATATTTAAAAAAATGAAGTTACAGCACCAGCATGTTAAGTAATCTAATAAATGGGAAAGCCTTTTATTTTGCACATAAATGCAGGCTATTTTCCACTGCTTTCATACAGCAAAGTAAAGAAAGGAAAACTATGCTCACAGGGCTCTTTTCTAAAATGACAAAACAAAATAAAACATTTGATGGGATTTAATAACCTACTGTTCAAACAAATTACCCCCCCCTTTTAATCTTTATACTCTGGGAAAATGTACAGGTGTGTGTACAAAGAATTATGAACTGGATTTTAGTGTTAAAGAAAAGGCATTTTTCTGTAGAGGTCATTTTTTAGTCAATTAAAAAAAATAAACATGACTTATGGCTTGTAGCATACACTGAGAACCTTAGCAATGTCTATAACTGTCATATTTATATTAGTAATTCCAAAATCACGCTAAATATAACTTACTCAAATATTTCCTGTTTTAATATTTACTTTATTGATTTTTACAGAAGCATTTCTCTAAATGGAATATTCACAAATCTTCACAGCAATCACATTTGTATTTTAATATTTTTTCAAACCAAAACAAACTTTTTAAAGTATCCCTAGATCTTAATACTTAATTTCTAGAGATGATGAATCATTTCAGTACAAACAATAAAAATAAGACAGTTTTATTGCAGCCTTCTAGCAATTGTTTGTTCTGTTTCAAACTGCAGTCTTTATCTTCCTGCTTGTTAGTTAAGATTTGCTCCACCCCCACCTCACCCGCAAAATGTTTGTCCTTATACTGTAACCAGATAATCTACTTGTTAACATTTTTCCTGTCAAGATCTCTCAGTCAATTTCCAACTTTCTAACTTGTAAGTCTCAGCCAATAATAAACTAAAATCTTGTACTTAAGCAGTTTTGGATTTCTATTTTATATTACTTTCTTTGCTAGCAATAATATCAGGGTCATTAGAGCTTTGTGTTGTTTTTTCATGTTAGGTCTTTAATTGTAGCTAAGCGTAAATATGTTATTTGCCAGACTGACCTATAATTAAATATATCCTTGCACATTTTGGTAGGTCCTGTCTAAATATCTCCTGTTTACAGTATGACCAAAATACATGATTCTAGTCCTCATATTCCCCACTTGCACATTTCCAACAATGCACTGATGGAAACATTCTCTGAAGGCTGCCTAGGGTATAGAAATATTTGTGTAAGCACTGCCATACAAATATTCTGAATTTTCTTGATTTTATAGCACTTTTAGGTGCTTAGCATATTTCCATCCATTCTTTCCATTCCAGTGTTATAATCAATGTATTTTACAAGCCTCATTTTAACTTCTCTGATGTTTTTCTTCTGCCTTGATAAATCATGTACATTGTGCTCACCAGATTTTTAGTTCAGAATCCTGGTGTTTGGGTTTCATTTAGAAATAATAATTCTGATGTCGACCCCCACCCAAACTGCTCTCCATTTGTAATGATTCGACTCATTTCAACTTGAATACTCAAACATAGTAATCCATTGTTTTTCCAAGTCCTGTTTCACTTTTGCCTTTTACCAAATTGCTTCCCCTGTTCTAATTTGCTCCCACTATATAAGATATTTTCTTTTTCCATTCTAATACCACATATTTACCTATTCTCTGGGCTTTTGATAAACCTATTGCTCAGGTATCCAGCCTTAAAGTTTCTTGTCTTTAGTTATTCTTTTGGCTATTGCTTCAGACTTACTATCTCTGGTATGGACACTGCTTTGGACTAAATAAAGCCCAATAATTAAGGCTGGCATTGCCAAGCAGTACCTCTACCTGTTACCTCCACCAGCAAGGCTGGACTAGAAGCAACTGATGGCCCCTGACCACAAACAGGAATTCCAGATCACACTGTCAAACTGGTTTGCAGCACTGGCCCAAATGGAGGACATGGATGAAGCAGAAAAGCAGATATCAAACTCCATCATAGAATGTGCCAAATTACTATGCCCACCCATCCACCATTGTACACAGCCATGGATATCTTATGAGTGCCTGGATCTCGTAGCCCAACAGAAGCAGGCAAAGCTAGTCAACTACAAACAATACTGGCAGCTTAACTGAAAAGTTCCCCAGAGGTTGAAAGCAGAAAGGGAAGTTTATTGGAGCCAGGTGGCAGCCAATATTGAGGAGGTGGCATCCAGACAAGACTACCTCACCCTGTATAGCACCCTCAAATGACTGAGTGGGAAGACCAGACCCACCAGCAACAACATCAAAAAAGCAGATGGGACATTCATGCACTCACCTTGTGAATGCCTGAAATGTTGGAGGGAATTCTTTTAAGAACTTTACAACTATGACCCACCTCATGGAGCAATGGTCAGTCCACCACCCATTGATCTCCTTGAGGCCCCAGTGACTGATGCAAAGCTAACAGTCGAAGCAGTGAAATCAGCTATCAGAGCACTGCGAAACTGCAAGGCACCAGGAACAGATCAGGTCAATGCGGAAGCAATTGAGGTTGGATGAGATATCATGCTCCACCGACTCCAAAGACTGATTGAGCTGCTATGGGTTATGGAACAGATGCCATCCACATGGAAGAAGGCCACCATTGTACCCACCCACAAGAAGGGGGACAACACGGAATGCAAAAACTGCTATTGCAACATCAGCCTGCTCTCCATAATCGGCAAAGCCTTTATAAAGATCATACAATCCAGGCTCCAGAAACACCGAGTAAAACAGCAGGGAAGAACAAGCCAGACTAAGACCAAACAGAGGATGCTGCGATCAAATCTTCACCACCCGTCAGCTAATGGAGGAAATAATCTGGTGCAGACAATGTACAGTTATTGTCTTAATCCATTTCAAGTCCATCTTTGACTGTATCCACTAGCATCCACTGGCCTGCCCTGTGGAAGACATTGGAGACTGAGCATGTGTCAGAGAAAATCATCAGACTCCTTCAAACATCATACAATGATTCATCCAGCTGGCTGCACATTTAGAATGAACTGTCTAAATAGCTTACCATCCAAACTGGGGTCCATCAAGGGGATGTGGCCTCTCCACTGCTGTTCAACATAGTGGTAGAAACCATCATGAGGAGAGTATTTCAGGGCAGGAGCGAAGTCTAGTAAAATGAAGTCCATTCTGTGACTTACCTGATGTTCGCTAATGACAGTGCCATTTTCACATACAGTGATGCTGAGGCCACAGATATCCTATATGACATCTCCTGCATCACCCAATCATATGGCCTATGGATAAACGTGGACAAGACCAAAGTGATGGCAGTCAATGGGGCACAAGCCACCATCCACCTCGGAGGAGTTCAGAGCAAACAAACACAAGAATTCAAGTATCTGGGTTTGCTGGTCCAGGAGAAGAAGGCAGCTTCAACAGCTGAAGTCCATAGCAGGATTGGACAAGCCACTGCAGCATTTGGCTTGTTCAAGTGGAATCTATGAAAGAGGACAAACATCTCTTTCACCACCAAGATTCACTTTTTCAAGGCACTAATCTTGCCAATTCTCTTGTATGAATCGGAAACGTGGATCCTCCTCAAGCCAGACGTGAACAAGCTTGAGGTTTTCCAAATGCCATGCCTGCACCAAATCTTGGGAATTTCACTTTGTGACCACATTAGAAACAACAGCATCCGGACCAGATATGATCAGTACCAATGATCATTGAACAGATCCAGAACAGGAGGCTGTGCTGGTTTGGACATGTGTGCAGGATGGACACCCACCGCTTGCCATACAAACAATTATGGAGATAGCACCCCACAAACTGGAGAGTTCACAAATCTGCACCAAAGAAGACGTGAGCAAAACAGATTGAAGTGGACCTGAGAAGCTGGAGATTAGACCTACAGGAGACTAGAGACATTGCCATGGACCAAACAGCATTAAAAGGCATCATGAAGGAAGTCTGGAATCCAGCAGAACCCACAGCAGCATACCAACTATAGGGTCGACCACCTCCACCAGCTAGGGACATAAGAAGAAGAAGACCTCTTCTTGTGCTAGGAGTAGTTCCTTACATCTAGATGCATATTTCTGAAGTTGCAAGTGACAGATTAATTTTAAATGGGTGGCTTTGTGGTGGCCATACAGAACTACCATAGCTAGCTTTCCATATATTTTGGTATCAATAATTCTACCCATGTCACTTAGGAATGTTCCTCCACCTATACATAATCTTTTATTTGCCAGTATCTATTTTCTGGGGGTGTGGAGGTTTATAAGAAAGCCTGCTCTATATAAATAACTAAATGGACCAGGAAAATCTTTATTTTTCATATTCCTAGGTCTGTATCCAAAACCATTAATTTCCACTTTTTAACAATATTGATTTTTTTTCTTTCAATCCTTCCATCTTCTTATTTATCCTTACAAAGTCCCTTATTGTGCTAATTAGCCAACTTTCTAAATGTTTAATTTTAGTATTTCCCTTAGAGATAGAGGTTGTCCTGTACCAAACAAAACAACTGTTGGTAGTTTAGTGCCAGAGACTTATTTTAGTTTTGTTTATTTTCTCTACTGAAAGACACTGAAATGTGCTTAATATCTGAAACACCAGTTGCAAATCCCTCTTTGGGTGTTCTGAAAATAACAAAATATCATCTGTAATAGCTTGCACTAGTGGCATATGGGGATAAAGTCCTGAGTACAGCCCAGGCCACCCAAATTCAAAGAGCAGTTCAGGCACTTGATGGCACAGGCAAGGAGGATGGGTGAACCCATTGTGTGTGTGGGTAGGGTGCATGTCCAGGGATATATCTACACAGGTTGATTTTGTTTGTGGAGACTGGGGAAACAACCATGTGGTACTTCCTGTGGATAGGAAAGGATATCTTACCGATGTCAACCCCTTGTGGAAGTACGGGGTGGTGCCCCACTGGTGCTCATTTCATGCTCTATGCATGAGTTGTCACTGAGCAGGCACAAGGCAGGGTAGGGCTAATGAAAAAATCCAGAACCACCCCTGGTACTACTACTGCTACCTAGTACAACTTACCCTTATTATGCTTTCACTAATGTTATAATACCAGAAAACTGCAGGCTACTGAAAATAGAATTTGAAAATGTGTTACCTTTACCACATGTCAGACATCATCACTGATGTAGTCAAGCCTATCAGTTGGCTTCCCATAACTCCCAAAGCGATGTTTCTCACAAGTACTCTCATTTTTAAAATACTAAAATAGCGTTACTGACTCCTAATGAAGAAAATGTTATCAATACAAGAACAAGGCCTTACATTACGAAATGACAAGGAAAGCTTCCAGTTATTCAGAGCCCATATCAAGACAGCCATAGGAGAAACAGCCTTCTCTTACAGGTGATATAAGAAAACAGCAGACTCTATCAGCATTCAAAACTACACTGAGGAAACACCTTTAAGAGGAAGCAATTTGCACCTGTTTTCATGACACTGGATAATAATCCAGTTTCATACCTTATCAACCATATTCAAAACAATTTAAGACCCTCTTCTACTGCAGAATTTCTCAAACGGTGTACATAATGTACATAATAAAAACTTGTAAATAGTGTAAAATATGTCATTACTATCTTCTGTGCCTACCCCTGTGATTACAATATTCTAATCTACCCCACTACAGCACTGCAACCTTCTCTGCTTTGATCGTACTCCATTACTTATGTGCTCGGTGCTCTTTGAGCCCAGGTCATGATTGAAAATGGTCAGTGGACCAGTTTAGCAACCTGCTTAACAAATGACAGATGCATAAATAATGGACCCCTCTGGCTCAGGTCTGACCCTTAGTGATGGAGGAACAAATGGACTGACTGGGCAAGAGGAGATCAATGATCTATAAACTAGAAAGGCTCACCCAGACTCTGCTACACTTTGCTGTGAGGGAAAGGTTAGTTTGCTTTTTATTTGTTGTATTTTGTATTACTTTATTGCCTTTTTCTATTTTGAATACTGTTATTTGTTTTCTTGACCATGTGTTTTACTTGTATTATGCTTTTAACTGCATATTAAAACTTGAAAAGAGATCACAACTCTGTCTCTTGTTAGTCAGGCAGAAATTTTCTTTCCCCACCCTTGCACCTGGTTACTGTTGTTTTCTTAAACACCATATTTCTAGTTGCCTGCCCTTTATGTTAATTTGACCATATATCTCATTTCCTCACTGCTTTCACTGGCTTGTGTGAGTAAGCGCAAAATTATCATTTTGTAAAATCACTCCCCTTCAACTATTTAAATTTATTGGCCACCCTACTGTATTCCATAGTACCAGAATACAAAAGTGACCACCCCTTTCAATCTCTCTTGCTGTTTTAAAAATAGTGACTCTCCACTAAAAGTTAACTTTTTAGACAGGTAAAACTTAAGTTATCTACTTTCACATCTAACTCCTCTAGTGCACACTGCAGTGTTTAGGATAAACCATTTTTTTTCTTCTTACCTTTAAGCATCCCTGTGACTAGCACTTGGTCTGAAACCTGCTGGAAAGCACAAGGAAGCCTTAAACTGATACAAGCACTCAACTCTCCTTGTTAATAAGGAGAAATTAATCGTAGGCACTAAACAGCCTATAATTGCAACGTACCTTACCAGCTCTTGTTCTTTACAAAAAAAGCACCAAACCAGGCATGTCCAAGGGTCAGCTTCCGATGATTTCTCCTATTCACCTGGTGAATATGGGCATACTGGGGCAATGCAGCAATTGCTTCATCTACACAGACAACCCTCGCCTCCTACCACCCAACACTACAACCTGCGAGAGATGCATTTACATAGCCAAACTGGAAGAAAAGCTCTCTCCACCCAAGATTGTGCCAGACAGTTAAGAGGAGAAGGTTAACACCCACACTACACCTCAAGCAATACATAGCCTTTCTAAACCCACAACACCTTCACATAGCAACACTAAACCCTCATATGTGGAGGCTCTTAACAGTAACCTGCCCAAGCAACAAGGACCTCCAAAGCTGAAACGCAGACAAACACCAATCACAGCCAAAGTGTCACATAGCTCACATCACCAGTGTGCCACCCAACAACAGCCCCTAAGGTAAGACAACGTACCCACCACTTTATTCATAGGTGACTCTATAGTCAAGCACACTGATGTCCCACTCACCAGGCTGAACAAGGAGAAAATTACAGTCAGCTGCCTGTCGGGTGCCAGGATCCACCACATAATGCATGCACTCAAGTCACTCCACAGCAAGTACAAATATGACTCTGTCATTGTTCATGTTGGACTGAATGACTTGAGATGTACCTCCCTGGACTACATGAAAAGAGACATGGAAGAGCTCTTGGATCATGTGGTCCAGGCAGGTATGACCCTGGCCCTGAGTAGCATCCTGCCTTCGCCCAGAATGATACCACAGTATAAGGACAAAAATGACTGACTTCAACAATTGGCTAAGCTTCTGGTGTCATTCAAAGGGGATCCAGTATCTGTCTGCCTGGGACAACATGATCGACAGACAACGATGCTTTGCCAGAGATGGTCTGCACCTGTCACCCCTGGGATTCAGGTTACTGGCTAAGGCTCTTGCCACCCCTATAGTGCCTTTTTTAGGCAAAGTTCAAAGGACAAAACCACCACCGTAACAGGTACAAGCATGCAAAATCTGAAGGTAATGCTACTCAATGATAGAAGTCTAAACCTCAAAATGTGCTCTCTCAAGGCACTCCTAAAAATGGAAAACATCGATATCTGTGCAGTAACTGAGACCTGGTTCAAGGCTCCAGAGATCACCCCTGCAATACCAGGCTACAACTCTTACCACACTTTTCGGCCACCAAACCAGGACCGAAACACTAAAGGTGGAGGAGTGTCCATATTCACCAAGGATATTCACAAGACCAGGCTAGTTGGCCAACACAATGTGTCTGAAATTCTCCAGGTGCAACTAACACTAGGTAAGACTGCAATCCAGATTGTAGCTTGCTACAGATCCCCCACCATGCCCCAAGATTCTCACTACACCTTTCTAAACATACTGGAAAATATTAAGATACAACCAAACACCCTAATACTGAGTGATTTCAACTACCCTGCCATTAACTGGGAAAATTACTTGTGTATCAACATCTTTGCCCAACGGTTCTTAGAATTCATAAATTCCAATGCCCTGGATCAACTAATCCATAATCCCACCAGGGGCTCCAATATTCTAAACCTGGTCATTACCAACATGGGAAATCTATGCTCCCCACCTATGGTCACCCACTCGTTGGTCAGGTCTGACCATAAGCTAATCACCCTTGACATCCACATCCCCCCCCCCCCCCAGTAAGAAAACCTTGGTAAAAAACCTCTCCAAAGCCAACTTCATGCTACTCAAGTCAGAAGTGACAAACTTCATGACACCCATGCAGACGGGAACTGAAAGTTCAACTGCTGAATCCTACACTAAGGCACTGTACGAGCACATCCACTCATGCATGAATTGTGCCATCCCAAACAGAACCAAGACACTCTCCTCCAAAAAAAGGAAGCCAATCTGGTGGTCCCCTGCCATAAACAAACTTTACAACAAAAGGAAGAAACTGTTGCAGAAAAGAGGAAAATCCCAGGATGCAAAAAACTCTCTTACCAGCCTCATTAAGAGCTGAGATCCCTCATTAAACCCTCCAAAGCTAGTTACGAAAATAAAATTGCCAAAATTCCAAAGACAACCACAAGACATTCTATAGCTATGTCAAGAATCTAAATGGCAATGCTCAGATCTGCTCTGAGCTACAATAGAATGGCATTAAATATACTGATCCCAAGGATATTGCCAATATCCTGGCAGATCGATTCAATGCCAACTTTACCCCCCTCACCCCCTAAAGGGCCCATCTCAATACTGAAAGATTGATAAATTCCAGTAATAACAGCCACACAGGTAAAAAACGCACTCTTCAAAGCTAAGAATACAGCATCCATGGGACCAGACGACATCCCGGGCTGTTTACTACATGAACTACAAAATTAAATGGCACCTCAACTAAGTGCCATGTTTAATCATAGCCTCACCTCAGGCTTCGTGCTAACTGAGTGGTGCACAGCTGCAGTTATCCCACTCCACAAGGTGGATCCACCTTGGATCCTGGGAACTACCGCCCCATCAGTCTGATGAGCCTGATCTGCAAGGCCATGGAATGTATTATCATGGAAATTTTAAACAAAGACATTGGCAACCTTCAAACACTGGACCCCACCCAGTTTGGGTTCGTGAAGGGCAGATCTTGTTTCCTGAACCTGATTGACTTCTTCAAATCAGTCTCCAGAGCTGTGGATGATGGTAAGGTGGTCCACACAGCCTATCTGGACCTCGCAAAGGCCTTTGACACCATCCCCCACTCTGAAATCATAGATAAACTTACTAAGCTGGGCATTAATCCCTACATCATTCAATGAGTTGCCAAATGGCTTACTGACAGAACCCACACTGTAAAAGTAGCCGACTCCAAATCCAGCTCTGGACAAGTGACAAGTAGAGTACCTCAGTTTTCAGTCCTGGGACCGCTCTTGTTTGGCATCTACTTCTATGAAGTACAGGCCAACACTAAGGGACTCTGGCTAAGAAAGTTTGCAGATGACTGCAAACTGGGAGCCATTGCTGAATCCCCAAATGATGTGGATATTCTACAAAAGGGCCTTACAGAAACAGATGCTTGGTGCCAGAGCCATGGGCTCAAGCTCAATGCCAAAAAATGTATAGTTATCCCCTTTGGGAAAAAACATGTACCTGTGAATTACCACATAGGTGGCAGTACACTAAACACCGAAAGTGTGATAAGAGACTTAGGGACACAGGTGGACTGTGGTCTCACCTTCGATAACCACATCGCCACAACAGTCAGGAAATCCTTCTATGTGGCACACCTCATCACTAAGGGCTTTTCATCCAGAAAAAAGGAGGTCATTGTCCCACTGTACTCATCCCTCATTAGACCCATTATAGAATACTATGCCCCATTTGGTATGTACCTCTCAAGACATCTGCAACAACTAGAAAGGCCGCAGAAATACCTCCTTAAAAGAATCACAGGCCTAAATCAGATGCCCTATGCTGACCATCTAAACAAACTCCAGCTATACTCTGTCACATATCATCTACTTAGAGGTGATCTCTGCTTAACATATAAGGCCATGTCAAACCCAGAGCTGTTGGACATGCTACACTTAAAGAAATCCCAATCCCTCAGAGCCACACGCTCCAGGGATCTAAACCTTGTCATCACAATGAACAAAACATGCTGGAGGGATAAGTTCCTGACCCAGAGACTCCCCAGACTCTGGCATAGACTGCCCATACATGTCAAACAGAGCGCCTCTTTGGCCCTCTTCAAAAGGAACCTTGACGATTGGATGGGAGATAGGAAATTCACCCTGGGGATCACGTCAGTCACCCTGCTAGACAGGGGTCCAGAGAAGCAAATATTGTGGGAAGAAATAGCCAGGGAATTGTTATGGCTAGGCTTGTATAGGCCCTAGGGCTGACAGCCTAGTACCAACCTATGAACCAATGAACCTATGTAGAGAGTGCAGGAAAAGTGGAGCAAAAAAAAAATCATCTTCAAAAATGTCAGTCTTAGCATAATTATTTTCCTGGCTATAGCCTACCATCTGAGATATTCTTATACGGGTTGCTAGTAATTGTTAGTAAAGCACAAATAAAAGAATGGACATTAGATACCTGTAAATCAATGTGTATGTATGCCTTTAAGAAACTTTCCAGGAGCTTGCACATGTGTAAAAATACTGAGCATGTGTCAGCCTAACTGCCAGTTTGCAGTAAGCAGTTGAGATGCAAGCATGCATGTCTGTATAGTCTGTCATTTAATCAGTTTGTTTATATTTTGGGCTGCTATCATCCATCCTGATGTGTTTCTATGTAATAAAGCATATAAATGAACTACCCTGCCTGTTCGACTTCAATTGTAAACCAAAATGAGCGACATGGTGTCAGAATGGGATCCATATTCAGGACTGAGACACACTCAGTTAATGATGAAGGAATATAGAGGAGTTACCTATAACTCACAAAAACAGGTCAGAAATAAATTTCAGGTATTAAAACTTGCTTAATGATTTCTTGCTCAAAGAATATAAAATGACACACTCAGAATGCTCAAAATGAAATTCTAATTAAATGAAATGTCCAAAACCGCGACATATTGATTATAAAAATATTCAAAATAGTTTTGAAAATGTTTGAAATAAAGTCCCAGTAGCATAAAATGTATAAAATAAGGAAAACAACCACATTTTTCACTATGTGCTACTTTTTTGCATTAATTAAAGATATTCAAGATATCCAAAGTATACAGAGTGTTTGCAAGTTTGTGTAGTATTACAGTGCAGTTATCTTGCAAAATACAGCCATTTCAAAGCATATTTCATAAAGTACAGTATTATTGCGCATTTGAATATTATTACAAGTATTGGTGTGTGCATGTTCGTATATAATTATAAGGGCCATATCTTCAGTGTGTTTGGGCATACTTTTTTGGCATGGCTGACGGATTTCGAAAACCAGGTCCAATTGTCTTTGATAATAATATTACAGAGAACTGGAGAGTGTTTGAGCAAGAGTATGATATTTTCATACAAGCTGCATTTTCTGGTAAAGATGATCGTACAAAGGCATTTATTCTGATTAATTTAGCTGGTTCAGAAGCCACAGAAAGAGAGTGTCCATTTGTGTATACCCCAGCTGTATTTGCAGGAGAGGGAGAAAACCATCATATAGTGGTACCGGCTGAGTCAAGCAAAGACCCAGAGTGCTTAAAACATAAATTTAAAGAAATGTGTAACCCTCAAATGAATATTACAATGGAAATACACTTATTTTACACAAGAAATCAAAAGCCTGGTGAAACTTTTGCAGCATATATAACTGATTTGAGAAATAAAACTAAAATGTGCAAATCTGGTGATTTAAGGGATGAGTTGATAAAAGACAAACTTGTGTGTGGCATTAAAGATGATGCTGTGAGAAAGATTTTGCTTTGTGACAGTGATTTAATTTTGAATAAGGCCATTGAGATATGTCAGATATATGAGCTTACAGAAAAGCACACAAATATGCTTACAAATGAGAAATGCATGCTTCCACTATATTCTAGTGCTAACGGTGAGAGTATGCAACACATGGGTAAAAGAAACAGGCCCAAGCACATGGCAGCAACTGTAAAGCCTGCAGCACTCACTGGTAAACCCCATAGCTTTCTAGCAAATTCCAGAGTGCACACAGTCTCAGTGAAGCACAAGCATCGAAGCATGAGTCACAAACTCAAAGCATGTGCCCTCACCTAGCCTCATAGTCAACTGTCGTAATTGTGGGGGCAATCATGTGTCTAAAAGAGAAAAGTGCTTAGCTTTTGGTCAACAATGCCACAGATGTAAAAAGTGGAATAATTACCAAAGATTTTGTAAATCAAAAGAAGCTTATTCTTTAATTAAAGGAGAACATTCAAAGAGGCAAGTTGATCAATTAGAAAGCTGCAACCCTACTTGGTGTGTCTGTGCTTAATGAAACAGATAATGCAGTAAATTTATAGGCAAAGAATGAAGCATTTTGTACTGTTCAGATAAATGGAAGATCCATAGAGCTCAAAGTTGACACAGGTTCAAAGTGTAATGTTATATCAGCAGAAACATTTGCTAGACTATGTGCTGGTGAAAAGCTTGATTTGGCATAGTGTGCAAAACTTGTTGCTTATAGTGCTGAAGAAATTCAAATTGAAGGTTGTTCATAGGTTCATGGGTAGGTACTAGGCTATCTGCCCAAGGGCCTAAGTAAGCCTAGCCAAAAAGGTTCCCTGGCTTACGCTACCCAAGAAAGTTATTTTCCTGTGCCCCTGGTGAGCAGAGCCACCAACGTGATCCCCCGGTGTATTTCCTATTTCCCATCCACTTATCAAGATTTTTCTTGAAGAGTGCTAATGAGGAACTTTGCTTGACATAGATGGGTAGCTTGTTCCAGAGTATGGGAAGTCTCTGGGACAGGAATCTATCCCTCCAGCATGACCTGTTTACTGTGGTGGCGAGGTTTAGGTCCCTAGAGTGTGTAACTCAGAGGGATTGGGATTTCTTTAGGTGTAGCATGTCCAACAGCTCTGGGTTTGACATAGCTTTATATGTTAGGCAGAGATCATCTCAGAGTAGACAATATACTACGGAGTAAAGCTGGAGTTTTTTGAGATGGTCAGTGTAGGGCATCTGTTTGAGGCCAGTAATCATCTTTGTAAGGTACTTCTGTGGCCTTTCCAGCTGCTGCAGATGTCTTGTGATGTACATTCCAAAAGGGGCATTGTACTCTATAATGGGTCTAATGAGTGTCGAGTAGAGGGGAACAATGACCTATTTTTTCCTAGATGAGAACCCTTTTGTGATGAGATGTGCCACTTAGAAGGATTTCCTGACTACTGTGGTGATGTGATTATCAAAGAAGAGACTACTGTCCACCTGGGTCCCCAGGTCTCTTGTCACACATTCGGCATTAAGTAGACTGCCGGCTATGTGGTAGTTCATGGGTACAGAGTTTTTACCAAACGGGATGACAATGCACTTTTTGGCATTGAGCTTGAGGCCATGGCTCTGACACCAGGCATCTGTCTCAGTGAGGCCATTCTGTAGGATGTCCACATCATTTGGGGACACAACTATGGCTCCTAGTTTGTAGTCATCTGTGAACTTCATTAGCCAAAGACCTTCTGTGTTATCCTGTACTTCAGAGAAGTAGATACCAAACAGGAGAGGTCCCAGGACTGAACACTGTGGTACTCCACTTGTCACTGGTTTGAAGTCAGATTTGGAGTCTGCAACTTTTACAGTGTGGGTTCTGTCAGTGAGCCAATTGGCAACCCATCTTGTGATGTAGGGATTTATACCTAGTTTAGTGAGTTTAGCTATAATTCCAGAATGAGGGATGGTGTCGAAAGCCTTGGCGAGGTCAAGATAGGCTGTGTGAACCACCTTACCCTCGTGTACAGCTTTGGTGACTACCTCAAAGAAGTCGATCAGGTTCAGGAGGCATGATCTGTCTTTCACAAACCTGAACTGGGTGGGGTCCAGAGTTTGGAGGTTACCAATGTCTTTGCTTATGAGTTCCATGATGATACGTTCCATGGCCTTACAGACCAGGCTAATAGGGCAAAAGTTCCCGAGATCAGTGGTGGCTCCCCCTTTGTGGTGTGAGATAACTGTTGCTGTGCACCATTCAGTGGGCACAAAGCCTGATGTGAGACTATGATTGAACATGGTGCTTAGGTGGGAAGCCAGTTCGTTCTGAAGTTCATGTAAAACGCAGCCTGGGATGTTGTCTGGTCTCATGGATGCTGTGTTTTTGTTTTAGAGAGTGCAGCTTTGACCTGCGTAGTTGTGATTACAGGGACTCTGCATTCTTCCTGTATAGATATGGGCCCTTTAGGGGGTGAGAGGGGGGGTAAAGTTAGCACTGAACCTATCTGCCAGGATGTTGGCAATATCAGTTGGTTCTGTACTTTTCATGCCATTGTACTGTAACTCAGAGCAGATGTGAGTGTTGCCATTGAGATTCTTGACATAGCTATAGAATGCTTTGTGGTTGTCCCTAGAATCAGTGGTGATTTTGTTTTCGTAGCTAGCTTTGGAGGATCTTATAAGGGATCTCAGCTTCTTACTGAGGCTGACCAGGGAACTCCTCCACTCATGTGATTTTACTCTCTTTTGCAACAGTTTCTTCCTTCTGTTGTAGAGTTTGTTTATGGCAGGGGCCACCAGATTGGCTTCCTTTCTTTGGAGGATAGCATCTTGGTTCTGTTTGGGATAGCATGATCCATGCACTCGTGTAAGTGCTTATAGAGTGCATCTGTGTAGGATTCAGCCATCGTAACTGTATTGTCCATCTCCATGGGTGTCATGAAGTTCACCACTTCTGTCTTAAGAAGCATGAAGCTGGCTTTGGAGAAATTTATTACCATGATTTCCTTAATGAAGGGTGGGGCGGGATGTGGATATCTAGGGTGATTAGCTTATGGTCAGATCTGACCAACGAGGAGTAGACTTCAGGTGTGGAACACCGGTCACTCATGTTGGTAATGACTAGATCTAGGATATTGTTGCCCCTGGTGGGGGTGTGGATAAGTTGATCCAGGGCATTGGAATTTATGAATTCCAGAAAGCGTTGAGCGAAGGAGTTGGTACATGAGTAGTTTTCCCAGTTAATGGCGGGGTAGTTGAAATTGCCCATTATTAGGGTGTTTGGTTGAACCCTGATATTTTTCAGTATATCAAGAAAAGAAGAGTGGGAATCCTGGGGCATGGTGGGAGATCTGTAGCAGGCTACAATTTGGATTGCAGTTTTGCCCAGAGTTAGTTGCACTTGGATAACCTCGGATTCATTATGCTGAGCAACTAGCCTGGAGGTGTGGATATCCTTAATGAATATGGACACACCTCCACCTTTGGTGTTCTGGTCCAGGTTAGGTGGCCGAAAAGTGTGGTATGAGTTATAGCCTGTTAATGCAGGGGTGCTCTCTGAAGCCTTGAACCAGGTCTCAGTCACTGCACAGATATCAATGTTCTCCATTTTAAGGAGTGCCTTGAGGCAGTGCATTTTGAGGTTTAGACTTCTAGCATTGATAGCATTACTCTCAGTTTTTGCTTGCCTGTTCCTGTTATGGTGAGTGAATTTGTCATTTGAACCTTGCCTAAAAAAAGGCACTATAGGGGGAGGAAGAGCCTTAGCTAGTATCCAGAATCCCAGGGGTGACAGGTGCAGGCCATCTCTGGCAAAGCATTGTGGTCTATCGACCATGTCATACCAGGCAGACAGATACTGGATCCCCTTAGAATGACACCAGAAGCTTAGCCAATTATTGAAGTCAGTAGTTCAGTAGTACTTTCATGTTACTCTGCTGGGAACAGCTATGACTTGCAATTTTACATGGTCAAAAAGCATATACAGTCAGTATTAGGCCTCAGAGACAGTTTGAAAATGGGACTACTTTCATTTAAAAAGGAAGTGCACCATGTAAGCTTGAAAGACCACTATTCTAATTTCACCCAGTCTATTTTCTCTACCTATGCTGATATTTTTGAAGACAAACTTGGCAAACTACCAACTGTGTACTCCATGAAGTTAGACCCTGAAGTCAGCCCAGTTGTCAGGCCAGCCCAAAAAGTTCCAGTAGTTATGGAGAACAGAGTCAAAGCCTAGCTAGATAAAATGGTGCAGAAAGGTGTGATTTGTCCAGCTGAAGAACCAACTGAATGTGTATCTTCCATGGTCGTAACTTATGAGAAAAGCTCAGATGATATCAGAATATGTATTGATCCATGAGATTTGAACAAAGCACTGAAAAGACCTCATAATCCAATATGTACAGTCGAAGAAGTCGCTGGTCTTATGCCAAATGCCACTGTTTTTTTCTGTTTTGGATGCAAAGAGTTCAGTCTGGCAAATTTTGCTTGATCGAAAATCTTCATTGCTAACCACAGTACTCCTTTTGGCAGGTACAGATTTTTGAGAATACCATTTGGGCTAGATTCTGTCAGTGAAGTCTTCCAGCTTGCAATGGAACAAATGTTTCTGGGTATCTGTTTGCTATTATAGTAGATGATATTCTAGTAGGAGGTGATGGTGAAGCTGAGCATGACAGAAACCTCAAGAGAATTCTGGAAAGAGCAAGTGAAGTGAATCTTAAGCTGAATCCTCAGATGTGCAAGTTCAGGTTATGAGAAGTTACTTATGTTGGTCACTTATTTACCAGTTCAGGTTTATGACCAGATCATTCAAAGCAAACAGCAATTTTCTAGATGCCAGCTCCAGACAATGACCAAGCCCTACAATGTTTTCTTGGCAAGGTTAACTATCTATGCAAGTTCATTCCAGACTTGAGCCAACTTTCAGCACTGCTCAGAGAGTTGACACACAAAAATGCATCTTGGTCATGGTCAGAGCAACACCAAAGAACATTTGATGTCCTGAAACAGAGAACTGCCAGTCCACCAACTCTGATACTATGATGTTCACAAATCAGTTGCTCTTTCTTGTGATGCTTCGAAATTTGGTCTTGGTGCAGTCATTCTTCCAGAGCGTAGACCAACAGCCTATGCTTTCAGAACTTTAACCCAATCTGAAATGTTCTATGCACAGATAAAGAACTTTTGGCAATTGTGTTTGCATTTGCATGTTCGAAGTTCCATGATTATGTTTATGATGGACCTATCAAGATCGAAACAGATCACCAACCTCTAGTCACTATTTTGAGAAAGCCTATGCATACAGCTCCAGGTAGATTGTAACAGATGATGCTCAAATTACAAAAGTATGATTTCAATCTTGTCTACACAAAAGGCAGACTTCTTTATCTTGCTGATACTTTATCCAGATTGCCCAGAACTACCATTCAACAGCATGAAAATGAGAAACCTGATTTTGAAGTCATGGAAGTGAGCAAGTTTTCTTCCACACATCTTGGTGAGCTTAGATGTCATACAGCCAAAGATCCAGTTCATCAGAAGCTCAACCACTTTATCAGTCGAGGATGGCCATCAAAGCAATCTTGTTTACCAGTAGGCCTGCAACCTTATTTTCCTTACAGAGATATGATTTTGTTTGACAGTGGTATCATCAAGAAAGGTAAAAAAGTGATTGTTTCAAAGTCCTTGCAACAACAGTATATTACTATTTTGCATTGTGGCCAACCAGAAACTGAGTCTACCAAAAGAAGAGTGACAGGTCTAGTATTTTGGTCTTCTATGTCAAGGGACATTGAGAGAATACTTTCATTTTGTTCTGTATATAATAGTACTAAGCTATATCAACGGAAAGGACCACTTTAAGCTAAACCAGATCCCTGAACTACCTTGGTCAACAGTAGGTACAGACATTTTAGAATGGAATGGTCAACATTAATTGGTGTTAATAGACTCTTATTCAAATTGTTCAAGATTGACCTACTTCCTAATCTAGCATCCAGTATTGTCATTACTAAGATGAAGCGTCATTTTGCAGTCCATGCTAGTCTGTACAAAATTATTTCTGACAATGGTACACAGTTTGTAAGCCATCAGTTCAAAAGATTTGCTGAAGAGTGGGACTTTACTCATGTTACAATTAGCCCTGAGTACCCACAGTCAAATGGTTTGGCAGAACATGCAGTTCAAAGTGCAAACAATTACTAGAGAAGAGAAGTTGAAACATGACAATAGTGATGTTTTCCTGAATCTCTTGAATCTCAGAAATATTCATCATGATAAACATCTTGGTTTACCTGTACAGAGACTTCTGTCAAGACAAACCAGAACCACGTTACCAATTAGCAGTAATCTGTTGGTTTCATGCATCAACAACAACAGATCAGTGAAAGCCTATCTGTTGAAGAAGCACTTATTCCAGAAGTCCTGTTATGATAAGTCCAGCAAACCGCTCGATCCATTATGAAAAAGAGATAGTGAGGGTGCAGACATCCAAAGGTTTTGATCAGATGGGTGTCGTGATAAGTGTATGTCCAGAGCCAAGATTGTACATTGTGGAATCACAAGGAGTAGAGTTTAGGTGGAATCAGAAAGATTGGACCCGGTGTCCTAGCCTACCTGTATATTCCAGTATCATACTTGCGAGAAAGACTCTAAATTCCAGTGTGAGTTATCCAGTGTTCCAGTAAATATCCCTGCTCCTGAGAAGAATCCCAAAACTCCAGAAACTGTTTGTTCACCAGTGACTGTCCCTCTTGCTAAACCCAGTTCTGATTGCTATATCACTAGATCAGGTCGCATTTCCAGATCATGTTCCAGACACATGGCAACTGGGACATAAGCACTGTGTCTATTTCTTATTGTCTGTACAACTGCATGTCTTTTTGAAATGCTATTTTATTGTAGGCAATTCACTGAAGACGGAGGATGTAGATCAATATGTATGTATGCCTTTAAGAAGCTTTCCAGGTGCTTGCACATGTGTATAAATACTGAGCACGTACGAGCCTGCCATTTTGTAGTAAGCTGTTGAGATACAATCATGCATGTCTGTGTAGTCTGTCAGTTAGTTTGTTTATATTTTGTACTGCTGCTATCCATCCTGTGTTTCTATGTAATAAAGCATATAAACAAACTACTCCACCTGTTTGTCTTCAATTGTAAACCAAGACAAGCAACAGATCCCATTTCCAGTACATGATAATCAGAGAGTCTCTCCCACACCTTCATTCTAGTATAAATCTCTTGAAAATATCAAAAATCAGAGTTATTAGTTTATGTGATAAGGCAAATTTAGAACTAGCTCTGGGTAAAACCAGTCTATCAAATGCCTTCTCTGCATCTAAGTTCATTATTGCTAATTTTCTCACCCTTTCTATGGGCATCTTTCATTAACAGACTAGTTTTAATAACACAAATAAAGGTCTTCCTTCATTCTGTAAACAAACATTGGTAATAGTTCATCAGTTTTGCTAAAGTTTTAGCTATCCTAACAGGCCTTATCCCATGAATAACTTGTAATCACAGTTAATAATGACTTAGGGTTATGAGATGATGTGTCCTTTCCTTCCCTTGCTATGACTGAAATAACCACTGCTCTTCATGAGGTTTTATCCCTTATCCCTCCAAAGCAGCACTGAATAATAACATATTATGCCTGTATCATTTTGGTCCCACCAATTTTCCAAAACATTACAGGGAAGCCATCATTACCAGAGGATTTTCCTGCTAACAACTTAGTCAACTGAACTTTGACCTCTTCTCAAACTGGGAAGATTAGATTGTCTCCTTGCTCTTATTAGAGGTGAAGCAACTATAATCTTTCCCAGAAAACCCCAAGCTCTGCTGAGTGCTGCTGTTCCTCCCGCTGTAAAACTTTCTGTAAAAGGACCCAAGTTTCTCTAAAATTCTCGAACAGTCTGTAGTCAACTTACCTCATTGTTTATCAAATATTTTCTTTATTGTCAGAGAAATTGGATCTTATTGCCATTCGTTTAGACTCACTGTTCCAATCCTAGTACTCTTTTACCTTTGCTTTTGCCTTCTCTAACCGTTCCTGCTCATTAGCCATTGTCTAGTTCCAGTTTTGCAATTATTTTATGTCTTGTAAACTCTTATTTTCCCTTGCCAATATGTCATCAGCTTTTATCCAGATTTCTTGTGTTAATAGTTTTTGAAGCTATCCATTCCAATAATAATCTAGTGGGAACCTTTAATAAGTCATTTAGCATTGCTAGTAATATCTTTTTATTCCATGTCTGGAAGTTCAGAATCTTTAAGGAATGAGAGGGTAATATTCAGTGCCTGGCTTCATATCCACTATTGGACTTGAGAATCTGAAGCATTAGAACTGAGTAGTGTGATAATACTATTGGAATATATATCTAAATGTTAAACCATATTGGACTGTTCCTATGTCATATACATCCTATCTATCCTGGATGAGGTATTGTATCTGTGGGACAAATAGGTATATTCTGGAGAGATCTGTGTCAACTCTGACATGCATGTCTAGTAGGCAAAAGACTTCCATAAATACCTGCTTGGACGTTCCCTCTTTGCCTATGATGTATACTGTCTGGGGCCCACATCTACAGGTGATGTATTTATTGTGATGTTCCAAGCACCTCAGATACACCATTACCTGCTGAAAAGTGGCTATTTTTCCCAACATATTCTTCAAAGTTCCTTCTGCTCTGTTTGGGGAGGTGCATATAGATTCCCTATCATTTTTTTTTATTTAGCCAAAACACCTTCGATGTCACATATTGTGCCACTCTATTAGTCAATTCTTCTAAAATTATAACTGAGGTACCTCCTTGTTAATAGAGTAACTATCCCCATTTCTCCTTGACCTTCATATCTTGCATAATGACCTTTACTAACTCTTTCTTTTAATCAACTTATTATGCTTCTCATTGATTAAATAAGACTCTTGCAATATTTTGATAAGTGGTTTAATTTTTTTCTCAAAGTGGAATATCCTTGATCATTTTATATAAGAGATCTCAAACTTGTGGTCCTCAGGCTCCAAGCAACCCTCAAACCAGCATAATTATGTACGAGGGAAGCTACTACACTACATTCCTACCTGAACTGCTTAACTTTCTTTTTGTTTTACAGGTTGTGGTCCAAGTCTGAGTATGCTAGCCCACATACTGACCCTGTGGTGATTTGAATTACAGACCCTGGTTTACAAGGTCTGTTAAACCATTCACATTCTAGTAGACTAGTTTCAATCTACCCCCACAATCATTTTTTATAGTGTGATTTATTTTCATTTTCTTTGTCTGCCTTATTATATTACTGCCATCATGTCTAACACCTCTTTCCTTTTTCCCTTCTATTTTCAATCAGCAGCTCAGGTTTCATTTGTTCTTACACAAGCATGTACACTTAAAGGAAAAAAATCTTTAATACAAATCAAAATCATATACAGTACTAATGTATTTACATATCCATATCCCCCTGTAAAACCCAGTACTCCTTTTTGGTGCCACTTAATAAAAAAAAATCTCCTCCAGTAGGAAAAGGGAGCAGTATGCTCCCCTACTATAATAGCCTTCTAGTTGTATGTCTAAAATCTTGCACCCCTTTTGCCAGAGACCTTCTTGCAGTCTTATTTTTTCAGTGTATATCTCTCAGAGTTTATTATATACAGATCTGCTATTATTACTATACTTCTTTGCCCTTCACATGTTATCATTTTTGTGTCAATATTAATGAGTTCCTATGGTAAACAAAAAATGACAACAGAATTCTTTTCTACTCTCCATCTCCTTCCGTATTTACTGAAACTGTAACAGCAGTGTACAAACTTTAAACAGATTCAAGAATTTGAAGTTGCACGCGTGACTTTTGCATTAAATCAGTTTCCACAAGCTCAGCTTTTCAACATTACTAAAGCAAGATTCAAAACAAGTATTGTATTGCCAGTTTAAGATTATGGAGTCTATTACTGCATTTCTGATGGTTGTGTAGTTCAGCTCATGTTTGAACAGGGTCAATTGGCTCATTTACTTACCTCTAGGGTAGCTCACCAATTAAGGCTTCCCCATGGTTTAACCAATTAAATGTCTTATTTTTCCCTGTCAGCTCCATCTTCCATATAAAGTTACTGTTTAGCTCTACAACATGCCAAGCTTTAAACTAACAGTACAGCAAGCTATATTTAACTGAATACAGCTAAAAATATACAAAGAAAAAACTGTTTCCCTAGTATGAAAACAGCACCATTATTGTTCAAGAGAGTCTAACATCATTACTGTAACCCTTATCCATTGCCAAGTAGAACAATTTACCACGCACTTTCAGATCTCTTCTTCCAGCACCAGAATTCTGGCTATTTCTCCTTTCTTTGCAGCTAAAAATCATCCTTCTGTCTCTGCTCCATTGTTTTACTGAATAATAGGAAGAGATTGAGAGGAGGTCTTTTTTTCTTAGTGAGACAGCCAATTCCTCATTTGGAGCAGTTTCATTTATTTTCTTGAGTTTAGGATTACCTATTGACTATTATTAGGTGTATATTGCATAATGCCCACTTCTGCTCTTGATGTCTCCAAACAGGTTTTTAATACATTTGAACAGTAGACTTTGAAGTAGGCTGAGTACAGTATTTTAAACTTTAAACCGTTGTCTCAATGGAAACACATGGCAGGAGTAAACTGATTATCTTCTTTTTCTTATGACAGGGGGGAAAATATTTTCCACATAGATCCAGCTTTCATATTTGTGGTTCATTACATGCTGCAGAGACACTAGTCTTAGAAAACAGCATGGTTTAGTATATAAAAATATAAAAATTGCACACACACCCCAAAGTAAAAATTCTTATGGCTTAAAAATAAGTTCATGTTAACTGCCTTCAAAATAGGCCCATACTACTGAGTTACAATCTCTTTCACTAAGTCTTTCTATCTGTTTTTGTCTCTCAAGAGTTCAGGACTCCATATTCCAACTTCTTTCTGGCATTCTCTTCCAGGTTATTCTGCTGAAACACATCCACAGCAACAGTTCTTGACATCAACTCCCCTTCACAAAAGGTAAGCAAACTCTTCTAGGACTTTCCTCAGCCTTCATTTTATACAGCTTTAATTGTGTCATTAAAGAAAACAGTACAGTTCTGTAATTTACTTACCATAACAGTAGATATTCAAACAGATCACTGATGCAGTAGCATTTACAATATGAAGCATATCTTGCCAAGGATATCATACATCTGACCTGTCTACCAACCTCCAGGCTCCTTCCTCATGTGCCATATGTCTGGTCTTAGCAGAAAAGGACATGCTTGTATAAGACGAATATATGGACATGCTAAAACTCAGAGCTTTTTGATCTAAAAAGGGAGGCTGAAGCCTAAAACTCAGTAAGATTCCATCAGAAGAGCAAAAAGTTAAGGATTCTCCACCCTGCCAGGACAATGGAGTGTAGGTGCTAGTACTGCTACAGTGATCTATCCAAACATCGACTATCATGGGAAATAAACTACGTAGCTGTAGTAAATCACTGTTGCACTAGTCATTACAGTATGGGATGATTACCAAAGCTCAGGAAGAAAGGTTGGACACAGAAAGGCCAGAGTCTAGGATTCTCTGAAGAACAGCTCTACTTAAGCCTGCTCTGGCTCTAGAAACAGAATCCAACTTGCTGTAGTGTTTAGTGAAGGTGAGAACTGAGGACCTAGCAAATGCTTCCAGAATAGACTTAGAATCAATCCCTTTCTAAAAGGCCTCAGAAGTGGCCACTGCTCTAGAGGAGTGAGCCTTGACATTCTGAGGAGGACTTCAGCATGGTTAGAATATTAGAACTGAATAGCATGCAACAGCCATATAAAAATGGTTTGTTTAGATACTGGCTGATCTTTCTTATTACCATCACAGAACACAAAAAGTAGATCTGTTTCCCCCCCGCTAAAATCCTTCGTTTTATCCAAATAATATCTTAGCTGTCTTTGAGCATCCAGTATATGAAGAATTCTCTCTCACTTGTTTAAAGGGTCAGGACACAACACATGAAGTTGGATATTCTGCTTGAGAGTAAATTCAGAGAAAATTTTTGACATAAAAGAATGGTTGTCTCTAAGACTCACCCTGTCTTTATGAAAAACAGCATAATCCTCAGCAGCTATATTTAATAATTAAAATTATATAACAACAAGCTGTCACTTTACAAAACACTTGATTTGGTAGTGTCTTTATAAAAGATAAAAAAGACTAGGTAGATATAAAGGCCTGTAATTCAGATACCCATTAGCAGAATTTTATTAGCAGGTCAGTCTTCCAAGTAAGAAATTTTAAAGAACTGGCTGCAGGTTCAAAAGAAGATGGAGTTAACTTTCCCAAAACCAAATTCATACCCAAAGAAGTAGACACTCTTCTTCTTCTTGGCTTGATATGCACCCCCCCTTTAAAATGCATATATTTATCTATTACTAAAGAAGAAAGCGGGGGATCTAGTGGCGGACAAGCTGAAATGGCTAAGAGATGTACCTTGACAGAGGTGTATAAAGGACCTGAAGTGAGCAATTTGCAGAGGTACTGGAAAGCCAGGGCTGCCCCTACTTGGGATGAGTCCTGTCTTCTATTTTGACAACAGCTAGAAAATATTTTCCATTTTGCTAAGTAAGGTTTTATAACAACAGGTTTTCTTGTCTCCTTCAAGACTTGTTGCACATCCTCAGAAAAAAAAGGTGACATAAAGGGATCAAAATCTATCATCCACACAGTTAGACTGAGCCTTTGATCATTGGGATGACACAAAGATTCATAGCCCTCTGTGAACAAGTCCACTATGTGAAAAAAATTTGTGGTAATTATACATTATTAGCTGTATGACATGGGAGAACAAGTGTTTGTGCCAAAAGGAGACTAAGCAATAACATCTTTGGTGAAGACCTCCTTCATTTTTCAAGGGATGTTGGAAATTAGAGGAAAGGGGGGAGCATAAACATCCCAATCTAGGTAAAAAAAAAAAAAAAAAAGAATGCATTGGTTCTCCAGGCCTTTTTGCAAAGTGATATGGAACATAACTGTTTCAGTTATTTGTTTAGTTAGGAGGTAAACAGATCTGTATGGGGACTATCTGCAGAAAGATTACTGGGTGTAGCATCCACTCATGATGGTCCACAGGTTAAGTTGTGCTGAATTGTTAAGTCTCAGGGAATCATGGTTAGTCTACAAAGGGATAAGATTTTGTTCTCCCCATTTGTTTATGTACCACAGCACTATGGTGCTGTCTTTTATCACTAGCAGAGGTCCTGAGGACTAACACTGATTTAGTGTTTTCAAAGTATTTATGGGGGCTTTTATTTCCTTCAGATATGTGTGTTTATGTCTGAATTGTGGCTCACAAATCCTCTGGACCTTGACACCTCAAGAAACTACCTCCCTGGCAAAGTCTAAGGCATCTGTGGTCACTTTCTCAGAGAGGCTGAGGCGAAAAGCAAAGTCCTATATTTACTAGGACTTGACTGGCCCTCCAAAGAAGTTCTTTCTTCATAAAACTGAGCACAGGAAATGGAAAGGCTAGAAGAGGAAGATGCTAGGCCCAAAGACATTTGGGAAAACACTGTATCCTCTTCATGTGGAATTTGGCAAATAGAATCATAAAGATAGATAAGACCACGAATCTAAGCATCCTCAAAAATTATTTTGCAGTAGACATTTTGTTGATTAAGACCAAAGAAGTGGCAATGGCAAGAAAGCATTTTTTCTAAAAGAAGAAAACCTGTCATCAGAGAGGTGTCCAGAAGACACCATAGGAAAATTATCTTGTGAGAGGGAATCAAGGATAAGTTTTTAAGTTTAGTGTGAAACCTAGGTTGTTGAGAAGTTTCATGGTGAACTGTAAATTAATCAGATTGTTTTTCTGGTAGATGCTGAGACCAAGCAATCATCCAGGTAAGGGTATATGTATATACTTTGAAGTCTGCAATTAGCTATGTTTGGAGCAAGGCACTTGGTGAAGACTGTTGGGGTGGCAGAGAGTTCAAATATTAAAGTAGTAAGTTGAAAATGTAATCCCAAAACACAGAATATCAAAAAGCATCTGTGGTTTTGTGAATGAGAATGTATAGATAAGAATCTTTCAGGCCCAGGGTGATCAGGAATGCATAGGTTAACAGGAACTGAAACAGAGTTTGGTGAGTCAACAGTCTGAGTTTTGGAATGAAAAGAAAGAGTGCTCAGTGTGGAAAAGCCTAAAATGGGCTTTCAAGTCCCTTCCTTTTTTTCAGAAAATGTCTGGAATAAAAAGCTTTTCCCCAAAGGAGAGGGAGGACTGTCTCTTTGATATATCACTTCAGAACTTTTATATCAAGGTGAGACAGATGGTACAACAAATCTTTGAAGGCTAAGGAATTCCAGATGGAATGGGAGGGGATGCCCGCTGGAGTCTGTATCCATGTTCTATGATATTTAGCACCCAAGAGTCTGATGTCACTGACTTCTCAGCTGGAGGAAACAGGGGAATGTTCCTTACAATTTTGAGAGGAAGGATATGTTGGGGAGGAGTTGGAGGTAAATAGGAGGCCAGGATAGTCATATATATTTTTTTATTTGGAAGGAGAATCCTTGGGATCCATCTGATTTTTCTTTTAGAGCCTCTTTGCAAGCTCTTTTTAAACTGCTGCTTGGAAGATTTTTGCTGGCATGACCTAAATGGTCCTGGACTGGAAGGGTAGTTTCTTTAGTATTTTGGAATGAGTGCTTAAAAAAAGTTGCTTAAGCTCTTGCATTAATTTGCATCTCTCTCTCTTTTTTTTCAATATCATAAGTGGATTAGCAGGAGTATGCCAGACAGCAATATTTTACATCCTAAATGTCATGAGTCTGGGAACATCATAAAGATCTCAACATCAGTTGAGCACTACACAGTCATGGAACAATTCTGTGGTGTCACCCACATTCTTTATATAGCTCCCCATTATAATTCTGAGACCCAAACTTCTGAGTCTCAGAATTATGAAAAAGAAACAGCAATATTAGAGGAAGACAGTGAATATAGAAAAATCACTTCCCTCCTTTAAAATTGATTTTTGCAGGGGGTAATCTTCACTGCACCCTCCAATGTAGGGAGCTGCATACCCACACCATAGCTCTCAACCTTGTACCTCAAGAATCATGAAAAAAAACAGAAATAATCAGGGACAAATACTCCAAATTAGGGACACTTTTTAAAATATTAGTTCTATTGACTTGATGGAATAAGAGAATATGCATTAACGTGCACTTTCTGAAATAAAATAAGTGAATGACTCTAATGATTTTCATTATTTATTAAGAGTAATCCACTACCTTTTCTCCCCGATCACCAGTTTTAGGCAGGATTGGGTGAGACAGAGCAAAATTCTGAGCTCATATCAGGTATGTCCAGGAAAATCATGGACACTTGAGAGATAACCACCTCCTTACATATACTAATTCCAGGATTACCATATTCCAGACCGTGGTATGCACGGTCTGAATTTCACACATTCAGTTTCACTGTTCTGATACTCATACTTCTAGGTCTCAGAATTCAGACTGATTATCCCTTGCATACTAGGGGGTCACAGACTGCACTCACATTGCAATAAAGTCACCCTCAGCGTAGACAGCAGTGGGTGCACCAAACTAGTAGTAGTGCTATTCAGTCTACTAGCAAAACTTGTCTTCTGAAGACAGATAGATAGATCCTGCAGATCAGTGTCCTTCTTTGATACTATATATAGTAGATTTATATGGAACATCTGTTTCCTACACCAAAGGCTTATAACTGATATTTATTATGACATTTCAGAGTGATATATAGTAGGAGAATGAATAACCCGCACATATGTATACATGCACAGGAAAACAAAGGAACAAAACAGCAGCTGTGACACAAACATGTGTATTCCTTAGAGGAGACAGCAGGTATCCCTGGAGCTCTGGCTAATGACACCTATTTACCATCCTCACTGACCTGCAGAGAAACCACACAATATGACACACATACTGAGCAGTTGTGTGACTGAATGAGTGTTTGGGTTGTTGAAGCGCCAACACAGGTGACTGGACATGTCCAGTGGTGCTGTGCAGTACATAACCAAAATAAGATCTTACATGGTCACCATGTGTGGAATTTTGCATATAAGAACAACTGGGTCTATATTATTTAATTGAAAACTCATTTCATTGAAGCTTAATTCATTGACACATATTCACTGAAAGCTCACATCACTGAAAACCCAATTCACTGAAAGCTCACTTCACTGAAAACCCATTTCACTGAAACTCATTTCGTTGAAAGGTATATATGGCCTTTTCCCCACTGTTGTGTGATCCTGGAGTTAGTATATAAAGTAAGGGGGGTGGGGGGGCACAGCCCCCCACATTGGGGGTGTGTAGCCCCCCCCCACTAGTGTAAATACTTAAAGCATATAGATGGATACTTACAAGTGTAATGAAAATATTCTTCCAGAAGACAACATATGACCACTTTATGTGGGGGGGGCTTGATATACTAACTCCAGGATCACACAACAGTGGGGAATAGGAACACAGTGAAAGCAGTCATCAAAAAGTGGAGAAAATATGGGACAACAGTGACGTTGCAAAGAATGGGACGTCCCTCCAAAATTGATGAAAAGACAAAATGAAAATTGGTCAGGGTAGCTGCCTAGAGACCTACAGCAACACTGAAGGAGCTGCAGGAATTTCTGGCAACTACTGGTTGTGTACTACATGTGACAACAATCTCTCGTATTCTCCATATGTCTGGACTATGGGATAGGGTTGCAAGATGGAAGCCTTTTCTTACACAGAAAAACATCCAGGCTTGGCCAAAATTTGCAAAACAATACATCATGTCTCCCAAAAGCATGTGGGAAAATGTGTTATGGTCTGATGAGACCAAGGTTGAACTTTTTGGACACAATTCCAAAAGGTACGTTTGGTGCAAAAACAACACTTCACATCACCAAAAGAACACCATCCCCATGATGAAGCATGGTTGTGGCAGTATCATGCTTTGAGTTGCTTTTCTTCAACTGGAACTGGGGCTTTAGTCAAGTTGAAGGGAATTATGAACAGTTCCAAATACCAGTCACTTTTGACCCAAAACCTTCAGGCATCTGCTAGAAAGCTGAAGATGAAGAATTTCACCTTTCAACGCGACAATGACCCCAAGCATACATCCAAATCAACAAAAGAATGGCTTTAGCAGAAGAAAATTAAAGTTTTGGAATGGCCCAGCCAGAGTCCAGACCTAAATCCAATAGAAAATCTGTGGGGTAACCTGAAGAGGGCTGTGCACAAGAGATGCCCTCGCAATCTGACAGATTTGGAGCACTTTTGCAAGGAAGAGTGGGCAAATATTATCAAGTCCAGATGTGCCATGCTGATAGACTCCTACCCAAGAAGACTGAATGTTGTAATTAAATCGAAAGGTGCTTCAACAAAGTATTAGTTTAAGGGTGTGCACACTTATGCAACCAGCTTATTGTACATTTTTTATTTTTTATATATTTTCCACTAACAGATTTGTTTGTTTTTCAATTGAATTGTACAGGTTATAGGTCACATTAAAGTTGGGAAAAGTTTTGAAATGATTTATTGTGGTCTCATTTTTTATATCACAAAAACCTGGCATTTTAACAGGGGTGTGTACACTTTTTATATCCACTGTATAGAAGATGCAGAATTTTTGAGGTTTTTGGAGGCTTCATTAACTATAACATTTATCTCCATATTAATACCTAGCTTTTAAACTGGTTAACTTGTCGAATACAGAGTTTTTCTAGAAAAATGTTCTTCTATATGTGCAGTGATTACAACAATCTTACTCTAAGGAGCAGTACTTGGACCTTTTCTATTAATGTTGTATATAGTATCTCTTCTCCATTCATCCTGTGACAGAGAAATAATACAATTCTGCTATCAACTGCAGATTTTTCATCTTTATTTGCATATATTGACTGGGAAGGTTTGAACAGATTTGTACACTTTTAGTGGAGATCAGTGAAGAAAACCTCTACAATCATCACCTTAATCAAACAACAAATAAAGTTAAAATGAAAATTCGACAATTAACAGACTTAGAAAAATACATTATGTAAAAGTACATTGCTGAAAAGTATATCTTTAAACTGATAAAAACCTATATAGAACAGAGAACTTCTGAATATGTTTTTTTGGGTAGGCTTGCAATGGTCTGCAGGCTGATTGCCTAGTAGATCCCTGTTGACCCACAAACCTACAAAGAATGACTGTCTACTATGCATATAAAAAGGTTAAAATGAGCAGTATGTACATCTGCAGTGTCTGAACTACAGAAGACCCAAAATAATATCCTCAGTATGTCTATTGAGTACTGGACCAGACAGCTCAGAAGGACAAATAGAGGAGAACTTTTGAGGTAATCGCACAGTTGCAGTTGCACTCCCATTTTGGAGTAAATTTTTAGGATCATCCTGAACTATATTTTATACTGAATCTGGCAGAATTTTTAGGAAGATAATTATATGACTTGCAAATGTCTGAGACAAAAGTCAAGTTGACAAAGCAATTTCATAATTTTGGGGTGACTGTATGGTACAAGGACTGTGATCTGAAACTGTGGTATGGAGGACAGTACTATTGACTTAGTAGCTAGACACTATGTACTGTAGTAAAGTAGTGAATTCACTATAACCAGTGATTTTCATGTAGTAAAGTACAGCAATGAGTTTTACTGTGATAATTATGTATACATTTGGCTATTTTATTACCAGCTATATATATATATATATATATATATATATATATAAATACACACATTCACACACACACACACACACACACACACACACACACACACACACGTCTATGTTCAGTCACTGAATTAAAATAACAGCAACTGGCTATTAATTGAACATTAAATACCCAATGTGTACATTACTGAACAAGCTTATCTCTGAAAATAATATCATAGAATGGCCAGAGTTGGCCAACAACCCGGAAGTACCGTGATGCATAAGGTAAGCTAAATAAACTCTTTTATAAATGTGCCCTATTCCCCACTGCAGTGCAATCTTGGAGTTGGTACATACAGTTTGGGCAGTGGGGGAACAGCCCCCCTCCTCGGTTAAGGTGGTTTATTAAGACTGTTTGCAATGTTGACCAACTATGGCCATTCGATGATATTTTTGGAGATGAGCTTGTCAGTAATTTCCACATTCAGTGTTTAACATTTGATTAGACGTTCGCTGACATTTTAATTCGACAGATGAACATAGAAGCCATATAAATATATACACGTACATGGTCTGTGTGTGCATATATGTATTTAAAGCAGACCTGGGAGTTAGTAGGTATGGGCAGCAGTAATATATGCATGGTCAGTCAAGAATTCCTTAGCTTTGGGGAGTAAATGGAATTTCCAATGTGTTCTTAACACTGCACTTTTGATGTACTGACCAAATTTAATTTTGCCTACTGTGTTAAAGTACAATATAGCTCATTACAGATGAGTGTGCCTCCAGGCTTTTCTGCAGTTGCCTCCTCCTTTGCCTCTAGGTGTTAGATATTGTCACATTTGCAATGTAGTGTCTTTCGGCTTTTCCTGGTTAGGGGTCGCCACAGCGGAAGTCTGGTCCGCAAACGATTGGCAGTGGATTTTTACGGTGCCGAGTTGCCAGCCCGACACCCAACCTTCAAAGAAGGCAATCCCATTCATGCACACACCTACCTGTATGTCTTTTATGTCACTCAACCATGGGGAGGACATGCAGAATCCACACAGGAGGTGCTCCAGCCAAGAATTGAACGGGAGAACCTCTTGCTGTGAGGTGACAATGCTAACCGCTGCACCGCAATAATAATTCCAAAACCATGCTACATACAAGGTATCAGAACATTTTATCTTTAAGTATAAATGATGGCAAGCACAATTCTATTGATATTTGACCTCTGTCAATGAGTATTTATTACAACTTTAAGTGGTAACTTCATTTTTTTTTTTAAAGGCTCAAGCCACACCCACTGGGCATTAAAGGTACACACTCAGAGACACCATAAAACTCCATTTCTGATTGTTCTGCAAACCATTGTTCCGCTGTAGTGGCCCCTAATCTGGAAAAGCCAAAAGGAGAAGAAGACGACTCAAAACAGCTGTACTGAGGGGAATGAGATAAATAATAAAGAAATTTTACCTTTTAATTCAGTCAAGAATGACACTTCAGGATGTGCAAAGTACCTGTTTATTCCATAAACAGCACTGGGAGACTGCCAAAACTTTTAGATTAGTCTCAAAGAACTAAAGAAAAAACACTTAAAAAAAAAAAATATATATATATATATATATATATATATATATATATATATATATATATATATATATGGGTCCCCTTCAGTAGATCAAACGTTTACAAGTTCGAACCACATATGGCTGAAACCATATGTTCGAACTTGTAAAAGTTCGATCGGACTGAATGGAGATCTCCCATTTCCAAATGTAGTGCGATCTCAGAGTTGGTATATTTTAGTGGGGGTTGCAGGGGGGGCATTGCCCCCCTGGTATAGATGTTTAGTTTTGTGTTTTGTTGTTTTATTTGTTTTTACTTCCGTGTTTGAACTTTTACGAGTTCGAACATATGGTCACGGCCATATGTGGTTCGTACTTGTAAACGTTCGATCTATTGAAGTAGATCCATATATCTATATCTATATATATATATATATTTTTTTTTTTTGTCTGCTGCTTGCATGCAGAACTTTGACATTGCATTACTTTTAACGAATCAATGTATATAAAAAGTGTACTAATTTCTATTGATCCTCGCTTAGAGCTTCACATGAACACTTCAGAAATATGCATTTTAAAACACAGACCACTTGGTCTAAAAATTTATCTTTCAGTCTTGTAGCATTCTGTGCCAGCACATACTATCTCACAGACATCCTTGCAAAGACTCATCCCCCAACATCCCTTAACTCTTTCAGCACTTACTCGGCCTTCAGCTTTTTGTTAGTACATTATAATTTGGTAATAGAGAAAATGTAGTTGTAAGGCACTTGAAATATAAAGCTACTACAGATATAAAACTTTATCTTGCATAATCATGCATCTGTTTTTCAGTTTCTCTGACATTAACATATTATAAACATTTTATTTGACTCATTTGTGAAGAATAAACATGAGACAATTTTCCATAACATTCTCCTCCCTTTGACACCAAGTGTCAACCATAATTATATTTTAATTTTTCGTAATTTGATAAAATATGCTTCAGCATCATAGTATTCATCATCTACAACAATTTGATTTTTATTTACCTTAAGATGATCATCAGATACTTTTACAAGTGGCATTGCATATGCAGGTGAGATTAAGGATTGTGTAATTATAGCCTTTAGACAGAAAATATTAAAACAATTAAAAGAATAATACTAATTATTGTGATGATACCTTGTAATATCCTATTTTTTAAGTTACCAAATGTACTCTCCAACCATTTAAAAAAAGTGTTCATTGTTTAGCTGTACTGTCCAGATTTTTGGCCTTTTGCTCTATGACATTAGCCAACTTTTTGTTCATTATGATAGTCACTAATATAGAAACAATAATGACTTTTTATGAGGGCATAGGAGCCCCCCCTTGGAAGCTAGCATTATGTTGAGTGCCAGTCAGTTTTGTAGTACCACAGTTCAGATTTTAGTCATTTTTCGATTTGCCATTTTGATGTGATGTGAAGTGTGGTTTGCTACCTCCTGAAGAATTTGAGCAAGCATGTTAATTGAGCATTGTCCTTTGCACTCCTTACCCAGGAGTAAAGACTGAAAATACTTGTTCTGTTCAGTGAATTTCCAGTATATTTTTCGGTCTACCTACTGGAGGCTTTTTGAAATGTTGAATAGCAGGAGTGACATATAGCCCACAAAATAACATTCAAACCAGTTTGTAAGCAACCAGTGGTAGATATAATTTGATTTTCTATCATGCTGATGCCATGCCCCCACTCATACATTTTTTACAACTAAAAAGCTAACACACTTTTATGCTTAGTGTCATTGCATTTGCTGATTTCCACTGGAACAGTCCTATTTCTGGCATAACATGTCTCCACTATCTGTAGTTGCAAGATGGAGAGACACAACCTTTGAAAAGTTACTCACATTATGCTAAGTTAGGTTAGTGTCACTCAGTTTATTTTTAAATGCCACTTGTCATGCAGGGATTGGAACTATGGGAATTCCTGCCTTAGAGTGATGAGGTATATGTAAATACACCCAACAGTTTGTCACATTTAAGTCCACAGCATATTGCTGAAGAACCAACAGGAAACTATTTTTTTACCAGTCTGTAAGAGGAAACAGCAACACAAGACAAGATAGAAGTACCTGCCGTTACTGGATTTATCTTGGACTACCTTCTGAGTTGATTTTCTTTTTTAATTTTTCACTAGGGCAGATGGTTCGTCCTGCGTTTTTTTATTTTTATATTTATTTTTTTGCTGACAAAGATGAATTGTTTGGGGCATTCAGACAACAAGTCATTTTACAATGTGATAAATGAATGCAGGTTGGTAAACCTGCATAATGAATAGCAGCACGGGTGGTTAGTAGAATTTGGAAAGAGCCTTTCACTTTGCACTCTTGGTTGATTCTAAACCCAATCACCAAGCCATAGTTGGTGACAGGGCTTGTCAGGAGGTTGTGGAAGAGCTTTTTGTACAGTTTTGTGGCACTGCTGCAAAAAATTAATAAGTTTTGTGCAGTAAGACAACATTAGTTAGAGTTAATTTTTCATTTGACATAGTGGGGGTAACTGGAAAGGTCATGGGTTTTTCCATTAATATTTTATAAGGGCTCAAATTTCCTGTAGTATTTAATGTACTTCTCATACTTATTAATGCTAAGGGAAGTACCTCAGGCCATTTAACATTTGTTTTACTGCAGATTTTTGCTATTTTATTTTTTAAAGGTCCTTTTGACCCATTTTACTGATCCAGATGATTGTGGATGGTTGGGACAGTGAAGATTTAACTTGCTGCTAAAAAAATTTACATAGCTGTTTGGTTACAGTATTGTTAAACTATGTTCCCTGATCACTACTGATAGTACAAGGTACACCAAACCTAGGAATAAATTCAAACAGAAGTTTTTTTAACAACTGTCAAAGAATCGGCCTTATGATACGGGTAAGCTTTTACCCATGCCGAAAACATACACACTATGACAAGGATGAACTGCAAATTATGGATCTTTGGCATCTGTACAAAGTCCAGCTGCACATTAACAAAGGGTCCCCAAGGTGGTGGTAAACATGTAACTCTAATATTTGCATTTTTGCTAACACTGTATTCTAAACGCACTGCACAATTATTAACATACTGAAGTATCAAAGAAGAGACATGAGAGGCTTACCAACTTGGGGTAATTTGATTAAATAATGCTGTCTCACCTCCACAGACTGGTAAATGATACACCCTTACCAGGTAAGGTAGTAAGAAGGCAGATGCCACCAGTCGCCAATCTGGATGTTGCCATAACTCATTGGCGGATTTACTGTATACAATTTTTAAGCCACCATTGAACTTTTTTTGTGATGCTTCAGCTTGGAAAGCTGATTAAAAACTTTACTGTTAGATTTTTGTAATAATATTACATGTAGTTTTGCACAAAGTCCTTTACAACTTGCTTAGCAACTTGATCTGCAAAATTATTTTCCTTTGAAACAGTATCTATACCCTTTTGATGGGCACTACTACATTTGAAGTCCACTAAGTTTTTAGGTAGAAAAAGAGCATTTAAAAGAGCACTGACATAAAAAGAATTTTTAATTTGAGTTTCTGTTGAGGTTAAAAATCCCTTCTGTATCCAAAGTTGCCCAAAATCATGTACAACCCCAAAGGCATATTTGCCATTAGTGAAGATAGCAGTTTTACCCTTTGCTAATTTACAAGCTCTTTTAGAGACACTAATTTAGCTACCTGGGAAGAACATACACCCTTTAGTGTTTGCTGAAGTAAAACATTATTACTGGTGCAGAAACAGATTTCTGTGACCAAAATTTTATTCTGATCTGTTTCACAGGAACCAGATCCATAAATAGATCTAGTTTTGCATTGGGTATAGGAATGTTCTTTAAGTCATTCCTAGGAGAAAGCAGATAAGTAATCACACACACACACACACACACACACACACACACACACACACACACACACACACACACACAATTATGCTCTTTACTATTCTAAGCAGTAGGTAACAAAGATGCAGGATTTAGAGCAGGACAGTGTATGAGAGAAAGAGAAGGATCAGAAAGAAGTGTATGTTTATATTTTAGTTAGATGTGCAGGTGAGAGAGGTTGAGTTTTTAAGGAAAGTGAGATGATACAGAATGAGGAATGGCTACTGTAAGATCATGTCTAAGCACAAGTGATTGCGCAAGATCAACTAAAATGGCATCATCAGCCACTGCCCTTAAGCATGGTAGAAATCCCTATGCAACATAATCAATTGCTGTACTATAATAAGCTAATGGACGATAGTTGTCTCCATGTTTCTACACAAATACTCCATGAGCAAACCCATTTTTTGTGATAAAATAAAATGAAAGTTGCTTCATAATCTAGTAACCCTAAGGCTGGGGCAGTAACTAAATTTTCTCCTCACTATTCCAAAGAAGGGGCTCTGGTGTATTTTGTTTTAAAAGATTTGTTAAAGGTTTAGCAATTTTTGCACAGTTAAAAATCCACTGTCTGCAATATCCTGTCAAACCCAAGAAGGATCTAAGCTGACGCTGAGTAGTTGGTCATGGAGCCTTAACTATTGCCTCAACATGAGATGGTAGCATTTACCTACTACCCTGAGATATTAAATGACAAGATAACATACCTAAGATGACCATAGCTGCAACTTTTTTTAACACTTTATGTTCTTTTTCTGCAAGGATAATTAAAGGTCTATATTAAATCAGCAAATGCTTAAAATAGTGAATGCTGATTTATTGACCCTTTAAAAGCGAAAGCTTGAAATCCCGAAGACATGGAACAGCGATTTTTTCCCAGGGAAAAAAATCGCTGGGCCATTTTCGGTACTTTGCCATTTCCTCCACTGTGGTGCAATCTCAGAGTTGGTATATTTAAGTGTGTGTGGGGGGGGGGGATTTAGTGTTTTGAAGCTTTTTTTGTTTTTTAGAACAGCGATTTTTTTCCTGTGGGAAAAAAAAATGCTGTTCCGTGTCTTCGGCATTTCAAGCTTTTGCTTTTAAGGGGTTGATAAATCAGCATTTGCTGATTTAATATAGACCCTAATTAAAAGGTGTATTGTATTCTGCTGGCATTGATGAAAAGAATTAGATGCCATTAGTAAATTATTTATATATTGCACTAACACAGAGCCACTTAGCAATTCACATTTTCCAAATCCTTTTTTTTAGAATTTGAGAAAATAATGAAGGAGATGTAGTGTATCCCTGTAGTAACTATGTCAATGTATACTGTTCTCCCTTATAAGTAGAGACAAACAGAAACTGTCTTTTGGGGTGGATAGGTTTAGAAAAGAATGCTGAACACAGAGCTATTACAGAAAAATATTTTCTTGTAGGTGGTATGCAACTCAATATTGTTGCTGAATTTGGAACCACAGGAAAAGCTGGTAGCACTACATTGTTTACAGTGCTCAAATCTTGTACAAACAAGTAAGTATTTTTTGTTTTTTTACAGGGAGCAAGTACAGATGTATAAAATCTTACCATAACGGTAGATGTCCCTGCCTTCACCACTGCAGTAGTCATTACTTATGGGATTCCCTGCCATGAAGCCCATCGTATGGTCAGTCTACCAAAATCTACTGTTGCTTTAAGGTACTCTGAACAACACTTACACACTCCTCACATAGTGTAGAGCATAAAGGTGACATTCAGGCGTACCGCAGTGGGAATAGCAGTACAAGGAAAACCAAAGAGAGCCTGCACATCCAGGAAGGAAAAAAAAGACTAGGGAGATGGAGGGAGGGAATGAATACTGCACTGTTGAGGGCAAAGACATCTACCGTAATGGTAAGATTTTACACAACTGTACTATGTCCTTACAGTCACTGTTGCAGTATTCATTACTTATGGGAGAGTGTCAAAGCTCAAGAAGAAACTTGGGAGGAGGAAGCAGCAGTAGAGCCTTCTAAGAAGCCATGAAAAATGGCTTTAGCAAAACCAGCTCTAGCTCTGGAGATACCATCCAACTTGTACTGCTTGGTAATGGTATGCACAAGTCCAGGTAGCTGCTTCAAAAATAGAATTAGTGTCTGAACACTTGAAAAAAGAGCACCAGAAGAAGCTACAGCTCTAGTAGAATGAGTGCAGAAACAGATTTCTGTGACCAAAATTTTATTCTGATCTGTTTCACAGGAACCAGATCCATAAATAGATCTAGTTTTGCATTGGGTATAGGAATGTTCTTTAAGTCATTCCTAGGAGAAAGCAGATAAGTAATCACACACACACACACACACACACACACACACACACACACACACACACACACACACACAATTATGCTCTTTACTATTCTAAGCAGTAGGTAACAAAGATGCAGGATTTATAGCAGGACAGTGTATGAGAGAAAGAGAAGGATCAGAAAGAAGTGTATGTTTATATTTTAGTTAGATGTGCAGGTGAGAGAGGTTGAGTTTTTAAGGAAAGTGAGATGATACAGAATGAGGAATGGCTACTGTAAGATCATGTCTAAGCACAAGTGATTGCGCAAGATCAACTAAAATGGCATCATCAGCCACTGCCCTTAAGCATGGTAGAAATCCCTATGCAACATAATCAATTGCTGTACTATAATAAGCTAATGGACGATAGTTGTCTCCATGTTTCTACACAAATACTCCATGAGCAAACCCATTTTTTGTGATAAAATAAAATGAAAGTTGCTTCATAATCTAGTAACCCTAAGGCTGGGGCAGTAACTAAATTTTCTCCTCACAATTCCAAAGAAGGGGCTCTGGTGTATTTTGTTTTAAAAGATTTGTTAAAAGTTTAGCAATTTTTGCACAGTTAAAAATCCACTGTCTGCAATATCCTGTCAAACCCAAGAAGGATCTAAGCTGACGCTGAGTAGTTGGTCATGGAGCCTTAACTATTGCCTCAACATGAGATGGTAGCATTTACCTACTACCCTGAGATATTAAATGACAAGATAACATACCTAAGATGACCATAGCTGCAACTTTTTTTAACACTTTATGTTCTTTTTCTGCAAGGATAATTAAAGGTCTATATTAAATCAGCAAATGCTTAAAATAGTGAATGCTGATTTATTGACCCTTTAAAAGCGAAAGCTTGAAATCCCGAAGACATGGAACAGCGATTTTTTCCCAGGGAAAAAAATCGCTGGGCCATTTTCGGTACTTTGCCATTTCCTCCACTGTGGTGCAATCTCAGAGTTGGTATATTTAAGTGTGTGTGGGGGGGATTTAGTGTTTTGAAGCTTTTTTTGTTTTTTAGAACAGCGATTTTTTTCCTGTGGTAAAAAACTATGCTGTTCCGTGTCTTCGGCATTTCAAGCTTTTGCTTTTAAGGGGTTGATAAATCAGCATTTGCTGATTTAATATAGACCCTAATTAAAAGGTGTATTGTATTCTGCTGGCATTGATGAAAAGAATTAGATGCCATTAGTAAATTATTTATATATTGCACTAACACAGAGCCACTTAGCAATTCACATTTTCCAAATCCTTTTTTTTAGAATTTGAGAAAATAATGAAGGAGATGTAGTGTATCCCTGTAGTAACTATGTCAATGTATACTGTTCTCCCTTATAAGTAGAGACAAACAGAAACTGTCTTTTGGGGTGGATAGGTTTAGAAAAGAATGCTGAACACAGAGCTATTACAGAAAAATATTTTCTTGTAGGTGGTATGCAACTCAATATTGTTGCTGAATTTGGAACCACAGGAAAAGCTGGTAGCACTACATTGTTTACAGTGCTCAAATCTTGTACAAACAAGTAAGTATTTTTTGTTTTTTTACAGGGAGCAAGTACAGATGTATAAAATCTTACCATAACGGTAGATGTCCCTGCCTTCACCACTGCAGTAGTCATTATTTATGGGATTCCCTGCCATGAAGCCCATCGTCTGGTCAGTCTACCAAAATCTACTGTTGCTTTAAGGTACTCTGAACAACACTTACACACTCCTCACATAGTGTAGAGCATAAAGGTGACATTCAGGCGTACCGCAGTGGGAATAGCAGTACAAGGAAAACCAAAGAGAGCCTGCACATCCAGGAAGGAAAAAAAAGACTAGGGAGATGGAGGGAGGGAATGAATACTGCACTGTTGAGGGCAAAGACATCTACCGTAATGGTAAGATTTTACACAACTGTACTATGTCCTTACAGTCACTGTTGCAGTATTCATTACTTATGGGAGAGTGTCAAAGCTCAAGAAGAAACTTGGGAGGAGGAAGCAGCAGTAGAGCCTTCTAAGAAGCCATGAAAAATGGCTTTAGCAAAACCAGCTCTAGCTCTGGAGATACCATCCAACTTGTACTGCTTGGTAATGGTATGCACAAGTCCAGGTAGCTGCTTCAAAAATAGAATTAGTGTCTGAACACTTGAAAAAAGAGCACCAGAAGAAGCTACAGCTCTAGTAGAATGAGTCTTTACAGAAGAAGGAAAACTCTCGCCATGAAAAGTGTAACAAAAAGAAATTGCCTTTGAAATCCAAGTAGAAACAGTTTGCTTGGAAACAGCCAATCCTAAAGATCCAAGATGAAATGAAACAAACAACTGATCTGATTTTCTGATAGCTTTAGTCTTATTCAAATAAAATCTGAGCTGTCTATACATGTCTAAAGTATGCAGCACCCTCTCATTGTCAGATTGTGGAGAGGGAAAACAGTAGGCAAATTAATAGACTTATTAAGTGACAACTCATTAACCACCGTGGGCATAAAAGAAGGATTAGTTCTCAAGGATACCCTGTCCTCATGAAATATCAAAAAAGGTGGACAAGCCATAAGGGCTTGCAACTCAGACACCAGTCTGGCAGAAGTAAAAGATAACAAAAGAACTGTCTTCCAAGAACAATACTGCAAGGAAGCTGAAACAGCAGGCTCAAAAGGAGCCTGAGTCAATTTCTCCAAAACAAAATTAAGATCCCAGGGAGAAGGGACAGGCTTCCTGGGAGGTCTAATATTAAGGGCGTCTTTAAGAAATTGCTTAGCCTCAAATCTAGAAGCTAATCGGGGAATTAAAAGCAGACAAGCAGAAAGAGCTGGCAAGTGGGCCTTAATAGAAGAACAGGCCTAACCAACATTGAGCAACTCATAGTACTTCTTATGGATATCCAAAACCTGGGCAAAATCCCACTTAAATTCCATCATCTTGGAGATTGTGTCCCCAAAGGAAATTTCCTCAGGAGTATCTGGACTATTAGAGTCTTCCTCCTCAGACACGTAGTCTAAAGGAGAAGGAATCTGGGTAGAATAAGTAAGGGATTCTTCATCAGAATTCAACTCTTCCTCAGAAGAATTTAATTCCCTGGGCCTTTAGGTGAAGAAGAACACCAAGGAGGAGCAGGAACCAAAACCACTTGAGGAGGCCTTAATGACAGTAAAGCATTAAAAATAAACCCTGAGTAAAGGCCTGCCACTCACTTTGTGGATCCCTAGGAGCAGAAGAAACATGTCTGGTTTTCTCTTTCTTTTTTTTAAGGGGACATTCATCCTAGAAAACTGAGAGGGCCCTGACTCAGGACAGCATTCCACAACCATAGTAGAAACTTCTTCCTTAAGAAGAAACTGTAGAACTCCACTAGACCCCTCAGAAACAATCAAGCATGGTTCCCTCTGACTGCCCAAAAGAGATGCTTGCAAAGCCTCGTCGGACGTGCTGTCCGCACAGATCTTTCCAGGCCTCCAACCTGGATGTGGCAGAGGAATCCAACAACGCAACCAGGTGAGTCTCCAAGTTTGTAATAACCTCAGAAAAAAAACAAGGCAGAGGCTGGACAGCAGAAGATTCCGGTCTTACCTTTTTCACCTTCTTTTTCCCTGCCGGCTGCCTCAGGACAGAAAGTTCCATTCATAGTATGTTTAGCAAGCAGCTTAAGACACTGGTTCTCAAGATACCATGAAAGAGAAGAAAGCCTACTATGAAGGGTTTTCAGGAGAAATGCCTAACAATTAGAATAAGACGTATAGTCATAAGAAGTTCCTAAGCAAAAAAGGCATTTATCGTGACGGTCTTTATGGGGAATCTGTCTCCCACACTGGCATTTGCCCTTCCCGGATGACATTAACCTGCTCCCCCCTCCCAAAAGCACAAAAAAAAGAAGAAAACAAAAACCCCAATGAGGTACTTATCTGCAATGGTGAAGACTTCAGCAAACAAGAGAAATCACAGGCATGCCAATAAACAGAAAGAAAACAGCAAAAAAAAAACAGATGGAGGCAAACAGACCGATGGTTAAAAACAGCATTCGGACTGGCAGCAAAGAAGTTCTGAGGATGGTATGCCTGATCATCACCTTTACGCCCTACGCTATGTGAGCAGTGTGTAGGTGATGTTCAGCATACCTTAAAGCAATGGTAGACTTTGGTAGACTGGCCAGATGATGGGCATCACAGCAAGGAATCCCATAAGTAATTAGTACTGCAGAGGTGAATGTAAGGAGGCATATTACAAGGGCTACAGATATGATTTTTTGCTCTGCCTCTGGTTTTAGTGGATACTATGGAACTCTAGGGAAAGGTTTAAATGGATCTAACTTTATTTTTACTGGTATTGCAATTTTAATATACCTACCTCATTAGCATGTTTAGCCCATAAGTTAGCAGGTACCTGCTGCAACAGTTTTTAGCTGTCCTTATATCTTCAGTAGGCACTGCTAATACTTTTCCATGTGATTCTGTTGGAACATCCAAATACACACCTTCTGATGTACAGTAAATAGCACAGCCCAGTTTGCATAGCAAATCTTTTTCTAGTAAGTTCATTGGTGCAGTAGTACTCAAAAAAAAAGACTGCCTTTCCTTAATAGGTCCTAAAAAATAGATATAGGCTCTGAAACAGGATATGTAACAGTAATATTTGTTACCCCAACTGCTTTTACTTTATGTCTTGAGACTGGTATCTGACTATCTGGAGTAACTATTAATACAGACCTAGTGTCTCCAGTACCTACCAAGAAAGGATTTTTTTTAATTTATTTCTACCATAGCATAGGGTCCGTTTTTATCTACTGGCAGCACAGCATCAAGATTTACTTTTGTTTTATTATTCTGACAAAGTCAGTATGGCACCTTTCAGTGTGAGGAGGTGGTGGGGGAAATGCAGTACTGCTATAATTCGGCTGCTGTTTAGTCCAAGTATTTTCGACTCTCTGCATTTGCTTCTCTCTAATATCCTGCTTTACTACAACTGAAGCAAGATCCATCAGATGAGGCAGGAGGGGCACTGCCAGCTCATTGTTACCAACCAGCTGCACCTTGTTCCCCCCGACCAGCACTCTTACTAAACTCCCTAGCAACTCCTCTCCCCTGCCTCTGCTTCATCCCCTTGGAGCTTTTAACTGCCTTATTTGCAAAGTTAACAGCTTATTCTTGGTATTTTTTATCCATTTTTCCTGATATCCAGTACAATGATTTGCAGCACTTAATAAGGCCTCCAAGTCCTTTCCCTGCCAGTATATAAGCACTTGTTTTATTTGATTTTGTGCAGGGGCTTGCAGACCCTGCACAAAAGCAGCTGCAATAGCTAGCTTTGCTTGTACATTTGGATCGGTATTTCTGAATGTTGAGCAAACACTGGTTTAAGGCAGCTCAAATAATCTGCAGGGGCTTTCCCTTTATTTTGTTTACAAATTTGTATTTTAGACCAATCTGTCCTAACTTGTCATACTTTTGCAATTTTATTTAACAATCCTGCCCTTTTATTTATAAGTGCATTTCCTGTGAGAGTAAAATCTGTTATTCCAGCTTTTTAAAGAAACTGTTTTCTTATTTTATATGAAAGGACTACCCGAAGCAGCTGGTTTAAATCTGTCAAAGTAGGGTTGTAACATTTTATTATAGTTTGTAATTCCTCCTTAAACCTTAAGGGGTCTTTTCCTAATATTGGGAAAACATTTGAACATAGTATGCAAGTCAGCAGGGGTCCAAGGGTAATGAACAAGCAATCTCTCTATAATTTGCCTCCAATATTTCTCTGAGTGAAAGGGTTGTTTGTGATAGTGAGGAAAAGAGTACATTCAGACAGCAGCTGCAGGACCTACTACATAAAGCAGGACAACATGAATTGGTGTTGATAATGGGTGACTTGAATGCACATATCGGGACAGACAGAACAGGATATGAGGACTGCCTTGGTCCACATGGGTGGGGCAACAGGAATAAAGAAGGAGAAGCCATTCTAGACTTCTGTCTGGCAAATGGCTTGATAATAACAAACACATGGTTTAGAAAGAGTGAGAGTCACAAGATCATATACAAGAGTAGCCAACATGCAACTCGGGTAGACTTCCTCCTAGTATGGAAAAGGCACTGGGGTAGAACCCATGATTGCAAAGTCATCCCCAGTGAAACAGTCGGCCCACAGAATAAACCACTAGTTGCCCGAATCAGCGTCAAGCAGTGGTCAGAGAAGGCTCTAAGGTCAACAGAGACCAGACTGAAGACCTGGAAGTTGACTGGACAGAAAGTAGAGCAGTTCAAGGAATTACTCAGGGCTCTAGCACCCCAAGAAGAGAAGGAAATAGGTGGAGTTGAAGAAGAGTGGCAGTGCTTAAAAACAGCATGTGTTAGGACTACAGAAAAGATATGTGGCTGAGCCAGGTATGGAAATAAGGTACATAAGGAAAGCTGGTGGTGGAATGCAGAAGTCCAGGAAGTCATCAAAAGAAAGGAGTGCAGGAAGAAGTGGGAGATAGAAAAGACTAACCAGGCTAGGAAGGACTACTGGTCGTCTAACAAAGAAGCTAAGAAATAAGTTGCAGTAGCAAAGAATAGGGCATTGAAGGCACTCTACCAGCTTCTGGAAAGTGACTCGGTAAGGGGCACAAATAAACTATATCAGGTTGCAAGGAAAATACAGAAAGATAAAGAAGATAGTCAGACACCCTATATAGGGGTGCCAGCAACAACCTACTCACCAGTCCACAGGACATCAAAGGCAAATGGAAGGAGTATTTCTAGCAGCTTCTAAATGAAGAAAACCCCACAGAAGCTGTACTTCTCCAGAAACAGCCTATGATGAGAGAAGAAGAGGAGCCCACAGCCCACCTTAGAAGAAGTAAGAACAGCACTACGGAAGACGAAGTCAGGAAAAGCAGCAGACTCAGATGAGGTCACAGCAGATATGATAAAGATGCTGGGCGAGATGGGGAGAAATGGCTCCTGAGGGTACCATTAGCAGTGTGGAGAGAAAGACATATCCCAGATGACTGGAGAATAAGCATACTTGTGCCAGTGTACAAGAACAAAGGGGACATCCAGAAATGTGGGCAGTACAGAGGCATCAAACTCCTACCACATTGCATGAAAGTTCTGGAGAGGGTGATTGATAAACGGATGCGCAGAGTAGTAGAATGTAAGAAGGGAGATGATCAATTTGGATTCAGATCAGGATGTAGCACAACTGACCCGATGTTTGCACTGAGACAGATACTTGAGAAGAAGATAGAGATAAGGAGAGAGTCCAACTGGGCATTCCTAGACTTGAGAAAGCATATGACAAGGTCCCAAGAAAGCTGGTCTGGGCAGTACTGTAGTGATTTGAACTTCCAGAAACATTGGTAGAATTAGTGCAATCTATGTACAAGGACCCAGTGACTCAAGTATGAACAGTGTTCAGCCTCACATAGGGGTTCCCAGTGTAACTGGGTGTACACCAGTGTTCAGCTCTAAGCCCACTGCTGTTCATACTGGTGATAGACTACATTAGAAAACGGGTTGGAGGGGACAGATCAACAAAGCTGCTATATGCAGACAATGTGGCAGTACAAACAGACTCAGAGCTAGAACTTCAACAAAGGACAGGAGAATGGAATGCAAATCTGAAGGCACATGGGATGAATCTAAGCACAGATAAGACAGTGGTAATGGCAGCAAATTAGGGAAATCAGAAGAAGCTGAGAATAGAGATAGAAGGAAAGATAGTGGAACAGGTAAACAGCTTCAAGTATCTGGGAGTGGTGGTTGAGAAGGGTAGTCTGAATGAAGAGCTCAAAGCTAGAATCAGAGGGCTGCAGCCAACTGGCATAGAGTATCAGATGCAGTGTATGACAGAAGAATGCAAAGAAGCTGAAAGGTAAGGTGTACAAGATAGTGGCGCGACCAGTACTACTGTATGGTACAGAAACCTGGGCAGTTGGAAAAGCTAGAGGTGATGGAAATGAAGTGTCTCAAAAAGGTGGTAGGATGCACACTGTGGAACAAATGAAGAAATGAGGACATATGAGCAGAAGCCAAAGTATCTCAGATTGTAGAAAAGATCAAAGAGAACGGATTACTGTGGCTTGGGCATGTGTAGAAAAGCAGAAGACAATCTTGTGAGGAAGATTTGGGATAGACAGGAAGAAGGTAAGAGGAAGCGAGGACATCCAGCAAAGAGGTGGATAGATTGTGTGAAAGATCTGTGACAGACAGGCAGGAGTGTGGCACTGAACTGAGAGAGTTGGCGACAGTTAACACGATACCCTGACCCCATGTAGAAGAATGGGGAAAAGGGGGCTGATGATGATTTCTCTGAGTGATGATAAAAGATCTTCTCTAGAGGCAATGATCTCTTGTCCTACCCTATCATGTGTGTGTGCGTGGTGATATATGGGTGTGTCAAATACTAGTGTTCCTATTGGAGAGGTAGAAACTTGTTGAAAATGACAGGAAGAAGAAAAAGAAACCCTTCCGACTGCCGATGCCTGTTCTGAAGATAAAGGATGAACAAAGAAACTAGGTTGAGATGTAACAGTATCATGCTGACCTGGTGTTCAATGGACAGTTGTCCGTAATGCAGGGGTCTGTGAAACAGCAGAATCTTGTGCAGGAACCACCTGTGCCAGTACAGAATGGGGTGGTGGTACAGCAGCTAATGGAGGATTATCATCCTCTTTTGAAGTCTATGCTTTTTGGCCATTCCCAGTTTTTTCCAAACCTGCCAAGATAGGATAAAGGGATTCCTTTTTACTGGTCTGTACTACTTTTTTTAATCTCTTTTGCCTGTTGTAGCAACCTTTTATTAGTATTTTGTAATCCCCTTAATGCTGATTTCTTTTCCTTTTTTAAGAGCTTTAGTATACTAAGAATAAAACACTGCCCATTGTTCCCCACTTATTTTGTTTTTCTTTTTTTTTCAAAATACCCCTCAAATTCCCTATACAATTTCCATTTAATGGAAATACTAAACCAGAGCAATTTTAGTAAGCTGAGACCACTCATTTAAATACTTACATTTCCTTTCATAATTGTGATACATGAAATATGGAAGTGTTCCCTTTGCAAGGATATACTCCTGCCTACTTAACTTCATTTCCATTTTTCCTATTAAGACTTACCTTGTAGAACCTGGATTTTGGTAATTTAGCAAAAATGACTACACCAATATACACACCATACAGGGAGGAAAAGGTGGGAATTCTGTTGTTGTGCAATGACAGAGGAAAGGTTTAGCATGCTATAGGCTCATGAACTTAATTTAACTTTTTCTCACTCATACATAAAACACAAAACATTTCTCATACCTCTTACCTTGTAGCCTTCTCTCTTGAGGGTACCGCCTCAACACAAGTCAATTTTTCTTTTTGTTGTATGAGCATACACATTAATAAACTTCTCAATTTTGAGGTGTCCTCCCACTATTACTTTACATGCACCTGTCTAGCACGCTCAGTTATTTTAACAACAGCTGAGAGACTGTCTGCCAAATTTTTAGATCAGTCTCAAAGAACAAAAGAAGAAACACACACACACATTATATATATATATATATATATATATATATATATACACACACACATATATATATATATATATACATATATATATATCAGTTGCATGCATGCAGAACTTTGGAAGTTACACAACTTTTAATGAATCAATATATTTAAAAGTGTCCTCATCTCGAGTGATCCTCACTTACAGCTTCATGTGAACACTTCACAAATATAAATGGAGAGGGAGGTTGGCATAATGGTTAAGATATTTACCTTACCGACAGAAGGTGCAGGGTTTAATTTTCACATGAGCTCATCGGCTAGCCTTAAAATGGCCCACGAGGGCAGTTAGCCTAGTACTAATCCATATACATTTTAAAGCACAGACCAGTTGGTCTAAGAATTTATCTTTCAACCTTGTAACATTCAATGTTAGTACACACCGTCTCACAGACAATCTTGCAAAGATTCATCCTCCAGCCTGATAAGGCCAGAGCATGCTGTTAATTAATCTAGTTTTCACAGACACCTGGCACAGTTCATTAACTTTATGAAGCTAGACTTTTCAGCATAACATTCCTTAACTCCTTCACCACTTACCTGGACTTCAGTTTTTGTAAGTACACTATAATTTGCTAATAAAGAGAAAATGCAGTTGTAAGGCACTTGAAATATAAAGCTACTACTTATATTTATTTATTTATTTCAGTTTGATAACCGGGGAAGTCCACTGGGCCAAGAAGAACCCATTTACAGTGGAGGCCCAGGGAGAAAAGCTCCAGTAACAATGAGAATTACAATAAAAGTAAAAACATTTAACAGCAATAATTAAAGCATGCACATTAAGCAGAGCATGTAAGACATGATGATGGTACAATTAACAAAGTAGGAAGAAAAACACAATTATGAGTATATGGAGTATCTGTAGCAATTGTAGATAAATGAGTATATAGAGTATCTGTAGCAATTGTAGATAAATATTCAGTACGCAAATATACATTCTGTAAAAGAAGTAAAACTTGGTAAGAATGTACAGATGCAGGCACTGTGCGTCAATGAAATGATGAGAGTTCAGAAAGAAGTATTAGAAATGACATTCAGGCATATGATATTGTCCCATGCTGGGGTTAGTAAGTTAATTACATAAGAGAATGCTGTTTGGTATAGGTTGGCAGTAGTGTTGGTAAGCAAATAACTTGTAAGGAAATACTACAAGCACACAAGGAATTCCACAGGTGAATAGTTTCAAGACAACAGTAAGAGTGTTTACTTGGGAGTTTAAATAACAGGTAGTGGGGTTAGGGTAGGATGCAGTCTTTAAGGTAAGCCATTTCTAGATATGAGTAACAGTATTTACATGGAAGTAAAATAGCTGAGAATGAGATGACGGTAGAAATGCAGTCCTGCAGGTAATAACATGAGAGTAGAAATGCAGTTTAGGAGTGGTTGTAAAGTTGTATAAGACAGGAGAAAGGTCAGATGGTGGTAATAACCAGATTTAGGAGTTGAAAGGGAGTGTGAAAGGGGGAGGCTAAAGGGTTCAAGTAGGGAAGGAGCACGGACAAGTCCATTTAGAGGACACGTAGGAGTGTAGGAGGGATTTGAATTTGGGGAGGTGTGGAATAATTTGAAAGGGGAAGGAGAGTGAATTCCAAAGTTTGGCTAGGGAGTATGAAAGCAGAAAGTGGCCTGGGGGTTGGGAAGGTTTGTGGACTTGTAGGAGGTGTTGGTTTTCAGGTCGTAATGGACGGTTTGGAATATAGGGAATTAAGGTGGTGGAGAGAGAAGGGCAGCTGGATGGCCTGAAGATAAATTTGTGGGCTGTGGTGAGTTTTAGGAAATTAAGGTAGTTAGGCAGTTCTAGCCATTGTAGGGATTGGAGGGAGAGGCAGTGATGGGAAGAAGTTTTGGAGTGTGTGGTGAATTTGCTTATTTTTATTGTAGCAGGATTCTAGTTTGGACTATAATTCAAGTTGAATGTTGGTGAGCAGGGGTATGCCATATAAGAGAGAGGGGAGAAGGTAGGAGGAGGCTAGGGCTTTTCTGTTGGAGGGGGTGAGGAAGTGATTGTGTTGGTACAGGAGACCTAGTTTTTGATGTTTTTTTTTATGGCAGTTTGAATATGGATGTCGAATTTTGTGTGCTCATCAATGATGACACCGCAACTTTCTATGTGATACAATTTCAATGGGGTGTTATCCTGACTTAATATAGTGAAGGAGGCTTTGTCAATGGTGGTGGCTCTAGAGAGGGTGAAGATCATAAGTTTAGTTTTGGTTCTATTTAGGGCAAGGTGGTGGTTGTGCATCCAGGTTTCTGTTTTAGTAAAACCTGACTGTGTTTTTAAGTGTAGGGTGTAGGGGGAGTCAGCAGTGCAGATGATTGTAGAATCATCTGCATACTGAATTAGAGAGGTGTTTGGGATGGAGTGGTGGTAGTTGTTGATGAATATGTTAAAGTGTGGGGGGGCCAAGGACAGATCCCTGGAGGACGCCGGTGGGGGTGGGTAGGAAGGCAGAGATAGAAGATTTCCATTTTACAGCTTGATGTCTATTGGAGAGGTTGCTGGAGAACCAGGCTAAGGAAGAGGGAGATAGGTTCAGATAGGAGAATGGGGTGGGAGATGGTGTCAAAAGCTTTGGATAGGTCAAGGAACAGGGTAGATACCAATTTGCCTGAGTCACAGGCATGGTTGATGCATTCCAGGAAGGATAAAAGGGCAGTGATTGTGCTGTGGCCAGGATGGAAACCATGTTGGGTGGGGGTAAGGAGGTTATTGTGTGTTTGATAAGACATCACTTGTGTATGTACCATTTCTCCAGGATTTTTGATAGTGGGGAGAGGATAGCAATGGGCCTGAAACTGGTGGTGTCATAGTTTTTACCTCCTTTGTGGAGGGGAATGATGAATGCTTGTTTCCATATAGAAGGGAAATGGGATTCTTGGATACACCTGTTGATTAGTATGGAGACTGGCAGGGCTATGCTATTGGCAGATACTTTGAGGTAGAGAGGAGGTAGATTATCAGGGGCAGTACAGCAGGGTTTTAGCTGGAGTAGTTTTTTTTACTGTGTTTGTGGGGATGGGGTTGAGGTTGAAGGTGGGTAGATGCTGTATGCTGGCAGAAAGGAGGGGGGTTAGGAGGGGGATGAGGGAAGGAGGTCGTTAATATGGCTATGCAGTCTACGAAGAAGGTGTTAAAAGAGGTGGCTGTTTCTAGGTCAGTGAGGCTGGGGTTAGGGCAAGGGTTAATTTTGTTACCAGGGTTGAGGAGAGAGGAGATGGTGCTCCAGAACTTTTTTTGGGTTGGTGGAGTGCTCAGACTGGAACCTGGTGTAGTATAATTTGCAGTCTTTGTTTATTAATTTTTTTACAGTATTCCGGAGTTGTTTGAATTCTAACAGGGTACTGGGCAGTTTAGTTTTATAGCATTGTTTCCATTTTTTGTCTTGTTGGAGCATAGTTTGTTTGGTTTCTTTTGATAGCCAGGGACAGATGATGGATTTGACCCTTTTGGTTCTGAGTGGGGCAAGGCTGTTTAGTAGATTCAGGAAGGTTTCATTAAAATGGCAGATAGAGTTGTCAAGGGGTAGGGTTTTTAAGGGGGACCAGTCAATTTGGTTTAGACAGTCAATGAATATTTGTGGGTTGAAGTTAGATAGGTTACGGGTTTGAATGCAGTGATGCTGCTTATGGAGTGGAGATGGGTGGCGGACAGTGAAGGCTGGCAGGTGGTCGCTGATAGGGTCGGGGGGGACACCTGAAGTAGAGATGTGGTTAGGGTGGGATACTAACATCCAGTGGAGGATGGTTCCTGAGTCACCACTTGTATTAGGCCTAGTAGGAGACTGAATGATCTGGCTGAAATTGAAGAGGTTGATTGCTTGAGAAGGGGGTTGAGAAATGATATTGGCCCAGTTAATATTTACGTCACCGAGGATAAAGGTTTCATTTTTTGATATTAGATGAGAACCAGGACAGGATGTCTTCTAGTATTGGAATGTTGCTGTTGCCTGGAGAAATATATATGGCTGCTATGCGCATGGATTTATGATTGTTGATTTTTAGGTTGGCTATGGTTAATTCTGACATGGAAATTTTTGAAATGGAGTTGGTAAAAGGTGTTACTGTGTAGGAGGAGGAGTAGATGATGGCTACGCCATCTCCTTTTTTACTGGGTCTATCATTGCAGATCATTTGGTAGCTGGGAGGCAATATTTCATTGTCTTTTATGTTAGGTTTAAGCCAGGTTTCTGAGATGGCTACAATATCACGGTGATTATGTGAAAGCCAGGCATGGAGGGTGGGGATTTTTTTTACATAAGCTTTGTGCGTTAATTGTGATGAAGCAAATAGAATTTGGGGTGCTAACATGAGGGGAGGCATGGTTGGATGGGGAGTTGTTGGGGTCAGGGTTGGGATTATTATCACCAGACAGAGAGACGGAGACTAAGAATAGTAGGTGTTTATGTGATCTACAGTAGAATGGGATTTAAGGTATGGGTAGAAGGTGAGTGGTGGAGGTGGCTGGATGAGGGTAAGATTGGAAGGATTTGGGGCCTATAGAATAGGGTGGTGTAGGTGGGATAGAGTTCTGGAGATATAGAAGAGAAGGGAGTAGGGGGGACTGTTGGATGATGGATGTGTAGTGTAAATGTAAGTCGTGTGAAGGGTGTGGGAGTTATGTAAGGTAGGAGAGGGTGGCTAGTAATGCTAGTAATACTAGGTAGTGTAGATGTTGGATGGAGTGGGTCATATTGTAGTTGCTTGTGTGTGTGAGGTGATGTGGTGTGACTGGTGGGTGAGGCAAGTGATTATTTGATAATGGGTGTTGTGGGATGAGTTAGGAATGGATAAAGGTACAGGTAGTGGGGGTGGGTGGAATTGAGGGGCAGGGTAGGGGAGTGGAGTGAGCCCGATGGGCGAATGGAGCGGGTAGAAACCCCCCAGCAGAAGTGAGTGGAAAAAGTATCAGTGAGTACAGGTAAGGACAGAACACAGTTGCCTGGGTGACAGCAGATAGGACTGAAATATAAGGAGTGGACAGGCAGGGAGGGGTAGTGGCATGAAGGTTTAATTTATTCCACAAAGTGGAGGAGTTGCCAGATGTTTACAAGGAGAACAGTCAGGTTAGCTATCAGTAGAACTCCTTGAACAGGCTTAGTTGCTAGGCAGGAGGGGAGTAATGGATCTTAACTGCCCCCTAGTGGGGAAGTTGTAATGATGCAGCAGATTCACCACAAGAGGGGGGATAGCCCCTGTGAGTGTGCATGCTATCTAAGGGCACTAATGCAAGGCTAGTAAATAAATTTCGAATGGAGGAGCATACAAAAACCCACATGAGCTTAAAAGCATTTAGGCACACACTATTTTCTCTTGGGGACGACTTGATCCAAACTAAATGCTCAGTGACACTCTGGGTCTTGCTTGGATATATATATATATATATATATATATATATATATATATATATATATATATATATATTTATATGAAACTATATCTTGCATAATTATGCATCTGTTTTTCAGTTTTTCTTTAACATAAACATATTATAAACATTTTGATTCATGTGTGAAGAAACTACAAGTTAATATCCATTTTGTAAAAAAATAAACATGAGACATAATAATTTTCCTAACAGTTGTAATATTTTACTGTGTAGTACTGGCCAGCTTAAAATAACAGCGGTCTGTTAACTAGATTTGAAATTTAAATAACTTAAAAGAATTTGAAGTACTGGCTGTAAATGATAAAACAGCCTTCACTGTTATTTACCTCAGACTAATGTAAATAATATAAAATCTAACTTTAACAAATACAAAGTAATATACATTAAACTGATAAACTCCACACCAGTATAAACTCAAACAACAAATCAAGAAATCGCTGAAGAGCATGCCACAAACTTTATTACACAAAACAGTTGATTAAGCACCTTCATTCATGTTATAATGAGCTGCTTCAGAATAATTTGAAAAAACAAAGAGAATTCCATTTATAGCCCCAAAAAAAAAACCTTTATTTTTTAAA
>NC_056743.1:953327869-953336100 GCF_019279795.1 Protopterus annectens | reverse complement strand
ATTGTGTGTAGTAATACTTATGATGATATTTTTTTTTTAAAATACTATGATATATATATATATATATATATGTGTGTGTGTATGTATTTATGTATATGCATTTATGTATATGTATGTATTTTAAGTATATATATTTGTATTAATAAAGAAGTTATGTACTCGCCATAACGTTCCATCTGAGTAGTTGTTCATTTGTCTTCAACTTGTGGGGAACGGATCTGTATCGGATCCGACTCTGCTGCATATCCAGCATCTGATCTGAGCTCAAAGCTCCTCCCCTTACTCATAATGCCCCTGTCTCCTTCTTCCCTTCAGATCGAGTTTGCTGCCCAATCACTTACACTTGACACAACAGGACCTTGTCGTTACTAGGGAAAAACATTTCTGAACCAAGAAGGGACAAAAGGCACCCTGATGGTGCCCACCTTCTAGCATTATATAGTTTAGACAAGGCTGAGAGAAGTAGGGGGGGGTGATGGTTGAAGACAAATGAAGAACTTATCCTCAAATGGAATGTTATGGTGAGTACATAACTTCTTTATCTGAAGTAGTTGTCTTCATTTGATCTTCAACCTGTGGAACAGAGTCCCCAGCTATTAATCACCCAGGTGGCCGTCATGGAAAGATATTCCTGAGCATGGCGGAGCCAAATGATGCGTGGATACGATGCCCAGTTTATAATGTGAGATGAAGGTATGAGATGAGGCCCAAATAGCTGCAGAACAAATATCATCCAGTGAAACTCTGGACCAAAAAGCCACTGAAGTGGCCATAGATCTGGTAGAATGTGCTTTTACCTGACCTAGCAGGGACATCCCCCATATAGAATACGCACGGATAATACATTGGGAAATCCAACAGGCAATAGTAACTTTGGATACTGGTTTCCCTAAAAAGGGTTTAGAATAAGAAACGAAAAGTTGGTCAGATTTACGAAAAGCTTTTGTCCTGTGCAAATAGAAACGTAACTGTCTATGTACAGCCAACAAATGCAATTTCTGTTCTCCTTTGTTTTGAAAATTTGGAAAGAAGACCGGGAGGTTAATGTTGGTCTCTGATGCTACCTTGGGAAGAAAGGATGGGTTACTACACAAGGACACTCTGTCCTTATGAAAAATCATTTAAGGGGCCTTGATCGACAGTGCTTGAAGTTCCGACACTCTCCTGGCACATGTAATGGCAACTAAAAATGCAGTCTTCCATGACAGAAACTGCAAATCCACCAAAGCTGCAGGTTCAAAGGGGAAAGAAACTAAAGCCTGAAGCACTAATGTAAGATCCCATGGAGGCTTAGGATCCTTCACCGGGGGTCTCAGAAGAAAGGTATCTTTAAGGAAGGTCTTGTAAAGCTTAGAGGATGCTAAGGAAGCCCTATTTTCCCCCACATGAAAATTGGAAATTGCAGCCAGCTGAACTTTGTAGAGGAACTGGCACCTTGTTGAAAAATCCCAGAAAAGAATTCTAACATTGCAGAAACTGGAGCAGTAAAAGGGTCCAGTGCATGCTGCGAAGCCTATATAGAACAATGTTTCTACTTGCTTATAGTATACCTTCCTGGTGGAAAACTTATGAGCCGTCACCAGAATTCTTTTAATGGGAGAAGATAAACCGGGAGTCCTGATAATCATGGGAACTGGAGCAACCAAGCAGTGAGCATTAGTCTGTCCACGTCTGGATAGGGAATCCCTGATGGGTGAGAAATGAGATCCGGAACTGGATCCAGATGAGACCACAGAAAGGGAAACCAGACTTGGCGAGGCCAGAATGGGGCAATGAGGATCACAAAACTCCCCAGCCTGTGAGCTTTTTGAAGAACCTTTGGTATCAACGGTAGAGGAGGATAAGCATACAGAAGACCGGGATGCCAAGCATGAGTCAGAGCATCTCTGGGGGCTTCTCCCTGAGGAGACTTCAAAGCGAAAAACTCGCTGCATTTTATGTTGAAAGGAGATGCGAAAAGATTGCAGTAAGGCTGACCCAGTTGTGAAAGATCTGTTTCACTACTGAAGGATTCAGAGACCACTCGTAAGGCATCAGGATAGATCTGCTGAGCCTGTCTGTAAGAATGTTGGAACGTTCTGGAATTTGCATTGCCACCAGAAACCGGCCGGTGGAGATCGCCCATTCCAGCACTCTCATGGCTTTGCAACAAAGGGGATAAGACCTGGTTCCCCCCGTTTGTTGATGTACTAGACCGTCGACATGTCTGTCTGGATAGCAGTCATCCCTAAGAGAAGATGAGCATGGAGAGCCTGCAACGCGAGAAGCACTGCCCTCATCTCCAGGATGTTGATATGCAAACTGGTATTGGAAGGGGACCACGTGCCTTGGACTATCCTTCCAAAGCAGTGCCCCCCTCAACCCAGCTGGGAGGCGTCCGTAGTCTCCGTGGCCTTGGGAAAAGAAGGGAGAAAAAGACGTCCCCCGACCAGGTCCAGGGAATCAATCCACCACCGAAGAGGCCTGCACACACTGGAGATTTGAACAGGATGAGACAACAGTAGATCTAGGAGAGACCATTGTACGCAAAGAGTCTACTGAAAGATCCGCATATGAAGATGCGCCAAGGGTAGGAGATTGATCATGGCTGCCATAGACCCCAACGTTCCTAGTACTACTACTGCTGTCAGAGATTGGGTTTGAAGAACGCAAAGAACATGCAGCTTCAGACTGTATCATGTTTGGAGTAAGGAAGACTTTTGTCTGGATAGTGTCTGATCAAGCCCCAATGAAGTCTAATGTCTGAATTGGGGCCAAAGACACTTGTTGAGATTAGTGGTGATACCTAATCTGTGAGCTAGTGAAAGGAATGAATCTCTCGCTTGACAGAATTGTTGCTTGGAAGTGGCAGCGAGTAGCCATTCATCCAGGTAGGGGAAAACCTGAATGCCCTGAAGTCTCAGGTGAGACGCTACTATTGCCATCACTTTGGTGAACACCCTGGGGACCGTGGTGAGACTAAAGGGGAGTGCTCTGAATTGATAATTATCCGCTCCCAGCCAGAAGCGGAGAAACCTCCAAGAGTGCCTGTCCATCTTGATATGATAGTACGTATCTTAGAAGTCAGTCAAGCACATCCAATCGTTCTCCTGCAGGAAGGGCAGGATGGACTGAAGGGTGACCATCCGGAATTTTGTTTTGGCCACTGACAGGTTCAAGGTGGAAAGATCCAGAATTGTTCTTAGGTCCCCATCTTCTTTGGCACTAAAAAGAACCTGGAATAAATGCCCAATCCAGACTGGTCTTGGGGGACGTGTTGGATGATCCATCTTTCTAGCATCTTTGCTATTTCCAGTGCAGCATTCTCCCTGTGTGCGGTTGGAACATCTGGGAGGTGTTTTGGTGGCAGAGATGGACCGAGGAATGGGATTGAATAACCTCTGGATATAATTTTCAACACGCAATGATCTGTTGTGATGGACTCCAAATCTGTTAGGTGTAGCAGTAATCGGCTCCCGACTGCCTCCAGAGACGGACAGTTGGGCAATCCTTCAGGGCTGTTGCATGAGTCTATCTGAGGAAGGTTCTCGAGACCCTTAATTTCTCTGACCCCCTCTGCCTCTAAGGCGACGTCTGTTATATCTCCCTCTGCCCCTGGGGGAAGGTGAGTCCTGAGTGTCTCAGAAAAACGCCTAAGACTTTCGGAACCACATCTTCATAGTCTCTCACTGATTCCAAGAAAAGGATCTTTGAGGGGTGGAGAAGCGGATCCCGACGGCAGACAAGAGTCTTCCCATCCTTCTCACTCTGGACCAAGGTCTTGCGTACTGACTTTCCAAACAGGGAGGAACCATTGTATGGGGAGTTAGTGAAAGACGTCTTAAAAGGTTCCGAGAACTGACAGAGCCGGAACCAGGTATGTCGCCTGATGACAATGCCTGTACCAGCTGCCCTAGCGGCTCCCTCGGTAGCATGGGAAAGGGGACGTGTAGAGTTGTTCATGACTGACTTCAGAATGGCCATATGAGTGGACAACTTCTTCTTGTCCTCCACCGACATGGACTTGGGGGGTCGACTCAGCGATCTGTTTCACTAGGTCTTGCTGCAGCCAACTCACATGTGCCATGTAATTCAGTGCTGTTACTGAAGAAGTCACTGAAGCGTACACCTGCTTTGCAAATCGGTTCATCGCCCTTGACTCTCGGTCAGGAGGATGAACCGTAGAGCTCTCCTGAACGAGCTCTTTCCTAGTGGAAGCTGCCACCACCATAGCATCAACCGGGGACCCCTTGTTCCAGTGTGTCTCATCTGAAGAGTGGGCTAAGAACTTTATCTGGGTGCTTTGGGGTTGGCTTCACCATGTCTGGTTCCTTCCATGCCCGGGATGTTGTAAGGTCCACTAATGTGGATCAATGGGAGGGGACACCCAGGAAGTAGAAGGGCCTGCGCCGAATGCCTCGAGGAACACTGATTCGTCCGAGGTAGGTTTCTGGCAGACCATTCCCTCTCTGGTGAAGGAGTTCCATGATGTCTCTGAAGGAGACATCCTCAGGGGGTGACCTGGGGGAACTTTCTCCTTCCTCCAAATTGGTGTCTTCGGTGAGTGACTCTGGAAAGGAGTCTAACTGCCTCCTTTTGCACGTACGTTTGTGAGTAACTTCCTCCTTGGGAATCTCTGGAGAGAACTCGCCAATGTCCTGCTGCTCCCAAACGGGAACTTCCTGAGGCAAAACGGCAGCAGGCTGTCCCTGGGATGGCAGGATGGTCGGAACCATGTCCAAAACAGAGGGAGTCAGGGTGTAATCAGAGGATGAGATGGTCAAGGGTCTCGACGAAATCAGGAGAACACTCTCCACCACATCAAAAGCTGAAGGAGAACGGACATCATGAGAAAGGCCAGTAACAGCCGTTCCCCTCTGCCCCGATGGGAGAGCCAGAGCCGAGCCTCCAACCACCAAGATATGGAGCGGAAGACTATGCTCTGACACACTTGGAACTGACATCCCCTTGGATCCGGCACTGAGGCTATGGCTCCGAGAGCCTGTTGGATCCAACACGCTTAAGGCCATGGCCGGCGTCTAGGTACAAGGTACCGTTGGCGCCAACCCCTCGACTCAGAGTGTCCTCTGATCCAAGGGCTCTGAAACCGCAGGTTGGATCAGAGGAGGAGTAATTGGGGTAAAGAATGACTGCATGCTCCCCGCTCCAGAAGGAGAGGGGGCAGCAAAACTCCCATATTAATCTGGGTGCAGATGAACTTCCGCATCATCCTGTCCATCTCCGCTTCACTAAGGCTCTGGGTGGAGCTGGAGAAGGAGGCTACTGACAATGGCCTGGAAGGACGGTGAGGGGAAGACTGCATAGGAGACCAGATCTGGGGCTTCTCCGGCTCAGGGGAAAACCGGGGAGAGCAGAGCCGGGGAGAGTCTGGTCTGGTAATTGGTCTAATCTTAGGTGGAGGGCCGGCTGGAGCTTTCTTGGCCTGTCCTTTTTAGATTTCTCCCCTTCCCTGGACCTCTTGGCAGGAGTTTGAGTCCTGGAGGCCAGGGAGGTGTAGGAAGCAGCAGCCAAAGCTGAAGTTGAAGCTGGGGGCGCTGGGACTACATTCCCCGAAGAAGGAAGGGAGGCCCTTTAGAATTAGTTTATCTCTCCTATCTTTCAGAGCCCTGGGATTGAACCCAGCACAGATGGAGCAGGAGGTTTGAAGGTGGGCCGCCCCAGACACACCACACACAGAGTTTGGCCATCGGCTGGGGAGAGCTTATGGCCACATTCTGATCACTTTCTGAAGCCTGGCTTAGGAGTTTCAGACGTGATCCCAGGTCAGGTCCAGCACACTAATGAACAAACACTCACTACACAGACTACGGACAGGAAATGTTTGTTTTTTGTTTTTTTTTTTTGCGAACCAACGGCCACACAGAGGGGAGGATAGAAAGTAGTGAGAGAAAACCCACAAAAAGCAAAGCAGAGAGCTGGGACCATGGGCGGAAAATGAGATCTGAAGGGTGGAAGGTGATAGGGGAATTATGGGTAAGGGGAGGAGCTTTGAGCTCAGATCAGGCGCTGAATATGCGGCTGAGTCAGATCTGATATGGATCTGTAACCCACAGATTGAAGATCAAATGAAGACAACTACTTCAGAGATATATATAAATCATTTTCTTTCTGTTTATATATAAATATGTATCTATGAATATACATACATATAGATATATATGTATAGTGATTTGGATATCATTTGGGATATTTTGCAGGCACCTTAATCTTTATGGGCATCAGCTGGGTTAAAGACCCAGTATTTCTGAAGTATAGCCAAACTATCCACTTACGCTGCACTGATGAGGTCAATAAAAAGACCGAATCATGCATGTCCACAGCTTGTGGGGTTTGGCTTTATTTGCCGGGATATAGCTGTAAAGACTTAAGTGAAAAAAAAGTTATGAACATTTAGAATCCATGTAGCTGAAACACTTGATGTCCTTAAGAGGTCATTTGCATATATTCCATGGGCCTCCTCTTAGAGGAGGTTTAAGGTATCACACAGTAAAAATTCCATCTTGCATGAGGTTTTCCTGATTTGAGTTGTCTGTGTCCTTTTTACCCTTTGATTTGAATATATAAAATATGTATACATACATGTGTGTATATACATAACATACACGTGTGTGTGTGCCTATACATCATGTGTGTATATACATACATACACACACTGTGTGTGTGTTTTATATGTATGTATTTACGTAATATGTATATTTTAGTATATGCGGATACAAACACACATCTACATAGTACAGTATACAGCCAATTTTATGCTACATTCAAAGTTGTATTTTACAGTTACACCCACCACATATAAACTTATTCCTTTTATTTTTGCCACTTTTTTGTCCTCTATGCATGGCGTGATCAATTTTCCCTCCAAAACATCCATTCTATTTGTCTAATATAATCTCTACAGATTAGAGGCCCTCCAGTCTGCCATGCTGGGGGAATTAAGGATAACACACTTTTATTTTTTGTTATGAAGGAGACCAACAGGAGATGAGGAGGGACATCACTCAATTACCAGCATCATGCAGCAGGAGAGGGGTTTTGCATAACTTATTTCATCCCCATTTTGCTGATTTGTGCATTGTGAAACTGGTGGAGTATGAGTGGCTTTCAAGATGTCCACCCAGACAGTGGGAGATCATGCCCCCTCACCACTTTTCCTGCATGCCCATCCATTCAGAACACTTCCTGTCTACCTCTTCCAGAACAGGCATACCTTCCTCCTCTGCATGCAACATCAAGCACCCAAGCCACCAGTCAAATTCAGGTCACCTAAGTTGTAGTCGGAACTTTGTGTTTTCAACACCACTGGTGAAAACACATATGCATTTGTAGGTCTGCTCTGTACAGTTGAAGTGCACAACTTCAAATATATCTCTGCATGAAACCCATTACTTCAGGTACATGCGTGCTCTTAACATATTTATTGGAGAAGAGTGAAAAGTGTTTTTGTAGGAGTCGAGCCTCTTTCATCCTCTATTCCGTCTTTACTTATGTATTCTCCCTCCAGGGTCACTGCAACTTGAAGAAAAAAAATTTTCATCAATTTAATCTCTGGTTTTATTATAAGGCCATTTCTGAAGAGTGTAAAATGGTATGTCCGCAGTTCGACAGTCTCTCAGTAATATCAAATTTCAAGGTAGATGGACAATCAAAAAATGTATGTATACTCCATCAGACAAATGGCTGCCAAAAATACAGTTCACTCACAGCACCCCCTAAGCAGACTATAACCATGATGAAAATATAATTCACTGATTTTTGGTCTCATCTGCTATCAGGCCCTTTCAAGAAGGCAACAAAAGAAATACTGAGTGGTCTTCAAGATGTGCTATAATATTTAAGGTAACCATTTGAAATGCTGGGACCCACTAGAATGAGTCCTGAAATACGGATGGAAACTGAATGGCCTAAAGAACGGACTTAAATGTACTAAATTTGAGATGCCATTTCTCGGAGCATTCCCTCTTCTCTGAGGTATGATGATCTCTGAGTTGGTATATATACGTTCAGAGGGGGTGTAGGGAGGCTTGCCAAAAGAACAGACTTAAATATACCAAGTCTGAGATGCCATTTCTCAGAGCATTCCCTCTTCTCTTAGGTATGGCGATCTCTGAGTTGGTATATATGCTCCAGACTGCACCATATCACTTCCTTCAAAGAAATGTTTCAATCTGCTTCCCTTTTTCAATCAAAAATTGTTTTACTATCATGCCAGCAAGATTATGCGCAGACAG
>NC_056743.1:953135369-953320369 GCF_019279795.1 Protopterus annectens | reverse complement strand
ATGTTAACAGTGTTTACATACCTCATTCGTCTGAGCAATGTAATTAAAGAGATTTTATTGATATTTTTCATCTGCGTATAGTTTTAATTTTCCTCGTTCTGCCCATTGATTTTTGGTATTTCTTTACAGCAGTAAGCGTTATATTCATATGTTTGTATTTTAGATGCATTTTCACATTTCACAATGTCAGGTCTTTTCACTTCCACACCATAACTCACAGCTGTTTGTCTTTATTGTTCAGGTTCATATTTTTGTACAGCAGCAAGCACATTCCTTTTTGCACACTTGTTTTCTACCAAATCATCATCATCATCAACCTCCTCTTTTCCATTTTTTCAACCAAAATATCCTTCAAAGATAGTTAAATGCTAAACAACTCTTCCCATTATACTTGGTCGTGTCTGCTATAGGCCTGAATTAAAATTGCAGACTGCTTTCTTGGGCCTCATTTTGAATTTTTATATGGCTTTCTTCATATCTATTAGTTTTACAATGCTCCTGCCATTACTTCTCATTTTACTTCATTATTTGACTCACATTTTGGTATACACATGTTTTTAATTCTCAGTAATACTTTTAAATATGCATTAGCAATTGTACTTGCTCTGGATGCATTCACAGATTTTCATAAGGTTTAAGTCTGTTTCTGTCAAAAGCCTACCCCTTGTTTCATTGTTATTCCACTGATTATTCTGTCTTTATTAGGGAATCATGCAGCTCACCAAATACATAGGTTTGTATGTTTATGTTAAGCTTACGGTCGGAGAGCTTAGCCTCATTACCTTTGTAACAAAAAGGATAGACTAGTTCCTTCTGGATATGTGATCACTGGCATTAGTGGTAGGCATGAGTTTATAGTTACTCATTCAGTTGCTGAGATTTGCCTTAATAGTTATCGGGGATATACTCTGCTTGATATGTAGAGGGAGAGTATCCCAAAGATGAGGGATAAAAAAGGTATTTTCCCATTCTGGGAGTGAAACCCAGGCCATATGTGTAAAACCCAAGAATCCTAACTGTTGAGAGAAAAGTCATAGTCTGTCTTTGCTGTACAACTCAGAAACATGAGCATCTATAGTCTATGTAGGAACCTGTTCTTGTAAATAAAAAATAAATAAATAATAAATGCCATGTTCATTTTGGACTGGCACTAATTACTGAAATTTTCTCTTGATGTTGTTATTTTGGCATTCTGTTCATTAAAAATGTAAAATAATTACATACAGTTATGGCTTTTCCCCAGCATCATGCAGGAGTATGGCACAGTTAGCTGTTTTAGACTACCTGCACTGAGGAATAAGTCAAATTACTGGATCCGGGGCTCCTAATTTTCAGCATAATTTCCTTGGAAAAAAAATTCCAGGAGGGCACTGAGAGTTATGCTTCTGTAGTTCCAAACACAGCAAATCTTGATATATTGTTATGTCAGCAGATGTAGTCCTTCATTTCTGACAGGTATGCTTTCACTTTCTGATACCATGCTGTGAAATAAAACTTAGAGTAACTTGAATAATTGGCGATGTGGTCTTACCTCCATGAAATCTGTATGCAGTCGGATTCCTCTAGAAGCAAGGTTGTACAGCATGACCTGCTAATCAGTGTGGCTAGTTTAAGAGGATTAAAGCTTTGTATACATATAGCAAGGATCAAAAGTAGAAAACGCAGAAAAATGGTGTTCCACAAGCCACTTATTGTGCACAGAGCCAAACACAAAGGTGGCAAGCTTATTCATGAAGAATTGTGCGTCAAATTCATACTCCATTTATAAAATGTGCCAGCCATTTGGCAGAACAGGCTGCCGTGCTTAGCCTCTCAGCAGTCTTGTAGAGCACTGACACCCAGTTAGCCATGGTGACATCCCCCTGTCTGAACAGGAGTACTACCTTCATATTGGATGCCTCCTGTTGGTAAAGAATATAATGCGCATTCAGTTTAAGCTTATCACAGAAGATAGGAACTGTGGCATTGGTTCTCCAGTCTTCATCTTATTCTCCAAAGATAAAACTTGTGGATATCCTAAGGCCTTGAATACTACAAAATGGACTAGAGAACTGGGAATGGGGTAACAAGGTCCACACAGAGGTAGCCTAGGCTTAAATATAGGCAGAAACCATAATCAGCACTGGTCTGTACTGGGGACTGATGCAGTACAGGATAGAGTAATTAGGTGGTGACAAGGTTACACTTCCTCTGATGTACCAGTTCAAAGTCAAGAAGAAACACAGGAATCTTCAGTGATGAAGCCAACTAGGCAGTAGTCAGACCAGGAGACTGGCTGCATTATTAGGCTGGTGACCCTCACACCAATCTGTGACACCAAATACAGGGTATGCCCAAAAAATGGTTAGTAGATGTCAGCTAACCTAAATCCCTCCTTAATACAAATGGATTCTCTTATAATAGCTATGGACTCCGTTTTGACCAAATTAAAAGACCTGCAGGTGTGCCAGACTTATAAAACAGTAATAACTAACAATTGAGCAAATGTATCCTAAGTAATTGTTTAAGCAGCACTGAACTGTAGATGTTGTGAAAGCAAATTAGAGTACATCAGCGAGATAAGGTAGATGCAAGGTAAATCGGTGATAAAAAACAGAAACAAATCCTGTACATACACAGAACAGATAGATAAATTTAATAAACAGCAATAGTACAATAACAGAAATACATATTTAGTAAGTGAAATAAAGTAGATCTGGGAGATAAACCCTTTATATACAATAAACTGCAGGTCATCATATGCACTGTGCTGAATATCTAATTTAAACCTTGAAACTGACAACAGTAGTGTAAAATTTGAAATAAAATTGGTCTGAATAGTAGTTTAATAATGCATGCTGCTCATTTTCAGAAGTAGTTCATTAGAGGTTTTAAATTTTCATGTAGGTCCATCAGAAGTTGAGCTATTAAAATGATATCTGTTTGGGTTATACAGCAGCAGATTCACAGTTCTGCGGTATACATCCATGGGTTATACAGCAGCAGATTCACAGTTCTGCGGTATACATCCATGGGTTATACAGCAGCAGATTCACAGTTCTGCGGTATACATCCATGGGTTATACAGCAGCAGATTCACAGTTCTGCGGTATACATCTATGAGTTATACAGCAGCAGATTCACAGTTCTGCGGTATACATCTATGGGTTATACAGCAGCAGATTCACAGTTCTGCGGTATACATCTATGGGTTATACAGCAGCAGATTCACAGTTCTGCGGTATACATCTATGGGTTATACAGCAGCAGATGCACAGATGTTCATAGTGTTTCACTGTTGCAGTCATTACAATTGGGTTATCCTGCTGGCAGGCTACCCGCAGTCTGCCTAAATTCCAAAGTCTAGGTCTGGCGTCAGTTGCTGTCGCCTCCTCCCTGACATCAGTGCGCCAGGGGTATAAAAGATGCAGCCGACGCCATTTTCTTCAGTCTTTCTTGCCACGCGGTGCCCGAAGCAAAAGCAGTTTGCAAGTGCCGGTCGGCCGACTCCTGAGATTTTCGTGTTCGAATTTCAGATCCGAAGTCTTCATTAAAAGCTAAGTACCCCGTTGGAGAAACGTTTTTCTTGCTCCAGACCGATGTCAGAAAAAGTTAATAATTGTATTTCTTGTGGGAAGCAAATATCTCATAAGGACTTCCATTCTTACTGTATTCCTTGCCTAGGCCCTGAACACGACGTTGCTAATTGTCGGTTTTCAGCTAGATTTAACCAACGCACTATTAAGCGTCGGTACGATTTTGCATTTCACTATTTTGGCAGAAAATTTAATTACACAATGTTGTCGGATAGCCATCCGACTACCGCAGTTCAAAAGAAACGCAAAGAAAAAGACAGGCATCCGAGGTCCAAAACTGACAATGAGGCTTCTTCTAAGCCGGTCACCGGTTCGCCGGTTCTCAGTGAGGCGCTTTCGCAGCCCCTGACACCCGCTACTTTAGAGCCGCAGGCCGCTTCCGACTCCCGCGTGGAGCCGACTAGGCCGCTGGAAACTCAAGGTATTGGAACCTCGGAAACTATTCCCTCAGATGGGTCCGGAGCCGCTGAGCAGGCATCGGCTTCTGAGGGTGTTTTCAGGCCTACACAGTTATATGTTAAAACTACTTCAGCTTCAAAGGCAAAGACTAAAGCACCTCTAAAGACAAAGAAACAAGTACAACAGCCCCATGGACAGGCCTCTATGCCTAAAAAACAGATGCTCAAAATGGCCGAAGACCTAATTACTTTGATCAGGGGTTCCCATCCCCCTCCTGATAAGAGGCCTAGGCAAGAGACAGAATATGAATCTTCAGGTCAGGTTTCCATTTCTTCTGATTCCTCTTCTGATCAGGAATACTCTATTCCTCCCTATGAGGATTCTGATACTGAAGATTCTATCCCTTCAGCCTCTCCTCCTGAGGATTATTCTTTTGGGGAAACTCTGCATTCTTTGGACATACACAGGCAGCTGCGCTTCTACTTGGACAGAACCAAAGCTTTCAGAAAGACTGAGCAATTACTAGTGGCATATGCTGCAGGATCACAAGGAAAGGCTATCTCAAAGCAGACTATTTCAAAGTGGATAGGCCACTGCATTCGTTTCTGCTATTCACAACATGGCAAATCATTGCCTAAGGGCATTAGGCCACATTCAACCAGAGCAGCAGCCACTTCATAGTTTCATAGTATAGTACTAGGCTATCTGCCCTGGGGCATTTGTAAGCCTAGCCATAGTGATGTGGCATTTGCCACCCCATGAAATGTGTGATTTGCAGGCACCTTGTAAGCCAGGCATAGATCACTCCTCAGTAATCTATAGGAGACTGAATAGAGGGGAAAGGGCTTTAAGAAGGTCTACATAAGGCAGACTTGTTATGCCTTGCATTCTTTTTGTAAGGAACCTTTGTGGTCACTCTAATTGCTACATATGCCAGGTCAGGTGTATACCAAAGGGAGCATTGCAATCTGATTGGTTTGATAAGGGCGAACTACAGTGGGATAATGACCTCTTTGGACCTAGATGCCATGCCCTTACTGAGCATGTAGCCCAAGCCGGTATGACCCTGACCTTGAGTAGCATCTTACCCTCACTAAGAATGATGCCACAATATGAAGACAAGATGATCAATTTCAACAATTGGCTTAAGTATTGGTGTCATTCAAAGGGGATCCAGTGCCTGTCAGCCTGGGATGACATGCTCAACAAGCCACCCCTGGGCTTTCGGATATTGGCAAAGGCTCTTGCCACCCCCATAGTGCCTTTTTTAGGCAAGGCTCAAAAGACAAACCCACCTCCATAGGTATCACAAGGGATAAGAAACTAAGAGTAATGCTACTGAACGCCAGAAGTCTAAACCTCAAGATGCACGCACTCGAAACTCTCCTTAGCATGGAGAACATCGATATATGTGCAGTAACAGAAACCTGGTTCAAGGCTTCCGAGAGCACCCCAGCAGTACCAAGTTATACCTCATACCATGCTTTTCGGCCCCAAAACCTGGACCGAACCACAAAAGGAAGGGGAGTATCAATATTCATCATCAAAGATACCCACACCTCCAGGTTGGTGGCACAGCATGAAGCATCAGAGACTATCCATGTTGGGAGGGTGGCCTAATGGTTAAGGTGTTTGACTTACAAACACAAGGTGCAGGGTTTGAGTCTCACAAGGGATAACTGGCTAGGCTTAAAATGGCTCGCAAGGGCAGTTAGCCTAGTACTAAGCTATGAACCTATGTGCAACTAACAGTGGGTAAAACTGCCTTCCAGTTTATAGCCTGCTACAGACCACCCTACCAAACCCAGGAAACCCACTCAGCCTTCCTGAGAACACTGGAAAATATGAAGGTCTCTCCAAACACCATTATATTGGGCAACTTCAACTACCCAAACATAGACTGGGAGCATTACTCTAGCTCCAACACCCTAGCCCAAAGGTTCCTAGAATTTATAAACTCGAATGCTATGGAACAACTTGTTACCACTCCCACAAGAGGGGAAAACATGCTGGACCTGATCATCACCAACATGGGGGCTCTATGCTCCAGACCAGAAGTGTATCCCTCACTGGTAAGATCAGACCATAAACTAATCTCACTGGATATTCACATCCCGACCCCACCCCTGCCCAGAAAACCACAGTGAAAAACTTCTCTAAAGCAAATTTCACACTCCTCAAAACTGAGGTGGAATCCTTCAAAGCCCCCGGGCCTGTGGAAAATACGGCCCAGACCGCAGAATCCTTTATAAACTCATTCTATGAACACCTTTAGGAATGCATGGATCATGCAATCCCAAATAAAACCAAGACCCAATCCTCCAAAGACAGGCGTCCTGTCTGGTGGACCCCAGCCATAAACAAATTATGCAATAGAAGGAGGAAGCTACTACATGATAGAGCAAAATCCCAAAAAGGGAAGGCATCTCTGATCAGTATTAGCAAAAAACTACGGGCACTCATAAAATCGTCTAAGGCCAGCTTCGAGAGAAAAATTGCACAGGACACTAAGGATAATCACAAGGCTTTCTTTAGTTATGTTAGGAAACTGGGTGGGAATTCCCAGATATGCTAAGAATTAGTCCAAAATGACAAAAAATACACCGAACCCACAGACATTGCCAACATCCTAGCTGACAGGTTCAGCGCAAACTCTCCAACAAAAGGGCAAATATCTATCCCAGCAGAGTGCTGCCTTCCTGACATCTCAGATGCTCAGGTAAGAGCCGCCCTCTCCAAAGCAAAAAACACAGCATCAATGGGACCAGACGGTGTCCCGGGCTGCGTCCTACATGAACTCCAAGAAGAGCTAAACCCAAACATAAAACTACTGTTCAATCTCAGCCTTACTACAGGATATGTACCCAAAGTGTGGTGTACAGCAACAGTGGTCCCTCTCCACAAAGGTGGTGCCTCAACGGATCCTGGAAACTATCGCCCCATAAGCCTGACTAGCTTGGTTTGCAAAGCTATGGAAAGGATCATCATGGACCTCATAAATAAAGATATTGGGGACGTACAGACACTGGGTCCTACCCAGTTTGGCTTTGTTAAGGGCAGATCCTGCCTCTTAAACCTGGTCGATTTCTTTGAAACAGTCACCAAGGCCATTGATGGGGGAAGGTGGTCCACACAGCCTACCTGGACCTCGCAAAAGCCTTCGATACAATACCCCACTCTGGCATTATAGATAAGCTCACCAGCTTAAATATAAACCCCTATGTCACTAGATGGGTTGCAAACTGGCTCAAGGACAGAACCCACATGGTTAGAATTGCTGGAGCCATGTCAGACTCCAAACCAGTTACAAGTGGCGTGCCACAAGGCTCAGTCCTGGGACCTCTCTTGTTCGGTATATATTTCTTGGAGGTACAGGCCAACACGGAAGGACTGTGGCTGACCAAGTTCGCAGATGACTGCAAACTAGGCGCCATAATCGACTCTCCAGCCGACACAAGCATCGTACAAAAGGGCCTCATAGAAACAGATAACTGGTGCCAGAGCCATGGCCTCAAGCTAAATGCCAAAAAGTGTATAGTCATCCCCTCTGGCAAAAACAAAGTGCCCACAAATTACTACATAGGTGGTAATCCATTAAGTACGGAAGAAGTAATTAGGGACCTGGGGACCCAAGTTGATAGCAATCTCTCATTTGAAAACCACGTGGCCAAAGTGGTTAGAAAAACATTTTTATATAGCCCACCTAATCATGAAGGGATTCACATCTTGATCAGGGGAGGTCATCGTGCCTCTTTACTCATCCCTCATCAGGCCCATAATTGAATACAATGCCCCTTTTGGGATGTACCTTACCAGACACCTGCAGCAACTGGAAAGACCCCAAAAGTACCTCACCAAGAGGATCAAAGGGCTCAAACAGATGCCATATGCTGCCCGGTTAAAGAAACTCCAGCTCTACTCAGTGGGATACCACCTGCTCAGAGGCGATCTGTGCCTGACGTATAAAGCCATGTCCAACCCGGAATTAATGGACATGCTGCACCTCAGAAAATCCAAATCCCATTGAGCTACGCGCTCAAGAGACTTGAACCTCAGCACTGAAATAAATAGGACATGCTGGAGGGACAGATTCATAACCCAGAGGCTCCCTTCACTCTGGAATAAAATCCCAGTCCAGGTTAGGCAGAGTCCCTCATTGAATCTCTTCAAGAGGAATCTTGATGAGTGGATGGGAGATCATAGGTTTACCCCAGGTATCACTTCTGTGTCACTGTTAGACAGAGGCACAGTATACTAACCTCGAAAAAGGGCATAGCAAAATTCATTTAAAATGGGTGGCGAAAGCCAAACACACTCTGGCTAGGCTTGTAAATGCCCTAGGGCAGATAGCCTAGTATGAACCTATGAACTTATAAGCTGTGCAACATAAAAGGATTTCCTCACCACTGTGGCCACGTGGTGGAAGAAGGTAAGGCTATGGTCTATGTGCACACCCAGATCCCTGACCACTGGGTCAACTCTTAGGTTGTATTATCAACATGGTAATTAGATGGGATGGTTGATTTTCCAAAGGGTACAGTTATGCATTTTTTTAGCATTGAGTTTAAGACCATGGCTTTGGCACCATTTATTAGTCAGAGATGACCTGCTTGAAGAATGCTAGTGTCTGCAGGGGAGTTGATGGTAACCCGCAGCTTGCAATCATCTGCAAATGTAGTCAGCCATAAACCTTCAGCATTTGCTTCAATTTTAGAGAAATAGATGCCAAAAAGGAGCAGGCCCAGCGCCGAGCCCTGGGGGGGACTGCTAGTGACTGGCCTCTTGGTGTAGGTGGCGTCAGCTGTTTTGACCTCCTGGGTCCTGTCAGTGAGCCATTTGGCTGTCCAGTGGTTGATAAAAGAGTTTATACCTAAATTAGTGAGCTTGTCTGTAATGCCTGAGTGGGATATTATATCAAAAGCCTTGGCCAGGTCGAGATGAACTGTCTACACTGTTTTACCTTCATCCAGTGCTTTGGTGCCCCTCTTAAAACTACCTTGTAGGTAGATTTGAACCATTAATAGGCTTTATTTATCTAAAGTCACTGCCATTACACCTTATGCCACAGAGAGAGTGCAGACTGCAGTTTTCCTGATAGTCAGCTAGCTGCCTTTAAAAAGGCAGATAGGATGTATAAAGTTCCTCAGTCTTTTACATTTGTATACACTATTCTCAAACCTGACCCAGCAGCTGTAGCTGAAGTTAATTCCACTGCTGCTAAGCACATATTTTATTCTGTCCTACTCTTTCTAATAAGGATGGGAAAATTATTGATGGGTATAGGAAAGAGGTGTATACTTTGGCAACTTTGATTTTTAAAATTTAAAATTTTTGGGCACATATGTTAAAGTTTATTCTAAAAAATTGTAAAAGTATGAAGAAAAATCTGATTTAAATAACTTAGTTTCTTCTATTGCACAGGCCACTACACATTGTTTGCATTATGACTCTGTTGAACCTTCTTTCAGGGCTATGGCCACTGGTACAATTCTAAGGAGGTTTGCTTGGCTGCATTTTCAGAACCTCCCAGATTATATAAAAAAAATTAGGTTTTAAGTTCTCCTTTGGAAAGGGATTTAGTGTCTGCCCCTATGCTGCAGAGGTGATAAGAAATTGTGATGAAAGGGGCAAGCTGATCCAGGGAATCTCTTTTTCAGCGCTCCTTGCCCAGATTTTCTAAGGGATTTTCTTGTAATCCAGTTTTAGAAAAAAAATAAATAAATAAACAGTCCCAACAGAATTTGGATAAACACACATTTCAGAAGAAGCGGCACAGGAATTCCAAGAAGTCTCAAATGTACCAAAACCAAGGACAGTTCAACAGTCTGATTCTTCAAGAGGCAGTGTGACCCCCACCCATCCTGTACCAGTTTCCTTTTCAGAAAGTCTGAATCTTTTTTCTCTTTTGCAACCGATTTTGTTTCAAATGAATGGATTCTGAAAGTCATTCATCAAGGTTACAGATGGCAATGGGAGGAAATGTACTCCTTTACAGGGGGTAATTCCTCATCCTGCAGATCAAACTCACTTGTTTCCACCAGTTCTTCATCACATGCTGTCCCAAGGAGTGATGGAACCAATTCTTCTTTCCGAGGTGTGGAAGGGGTTTTATTCATGGATGTCCATATTGCCAAAGACAGAAAATGCTTGGAGACCAGATCTCGAACTTTCTTTCTAAACCTGTTTGTGTTAGTGTTAGTGTTTCCTGGTAACACTAGACTTAAAAGATGCTTATCATCACATCCCTATTCATCCAGACTTCAGATGTTTCTTAAGGTTTTGTGTGAATGGCTTACATTACAGTTCTCTGCCTTATTCTTTGGACTATCCACTTCACCAAGAGTGTTCACAAAGTGTCTAGCTCCAATTATAGCTTATTGTAGGCTACAGTCTCCACATTTTTTCCATATTTAGACAACTTGCGTGTCTTTGTAGAGTCTTTTTTAAAATATCAGGAGTCTCTGTCTTGGGTGGGAGAGTCCCTGCACAAGCTGGGATTCCAAGAGAACATTTCAAAAGTTTTTCTTGACTGCCTCACACAGGATTATGTTCCTGGGATGTCAACTAGATGCCTCAGCTCAAAGAACTTTTCTTCCACAGGACAAATAGATCTATATTTAGATATATTTGTAAGGTTTTCTACTCAGGCCAGTCACTGTGAGGTGAGAACCTCAGGATTTTTGGGTCTCATGTCATCCATGATTCTCCTGATACCCCTGGCAAGACTCCACAAGAAAAAGATAGACTGGTATCTGAAATCTCTTTGGTCCCAACATAAACATCATTTATCTTAGTGGTGGTGGTGGTGGTGGGGGGTTGTTAGAAGAGAATTTGTTTTGATGGAGACAATAGTTATCCTTAAATCCAGGTCTCCCCTTCTCCTTCCCTGCTCCAAAGCTGTCAGTCATTGCAAACGCTTTGGAGTTTTCTTGGTGAGCAGTTTCAGGAGGGATAAAAGTGCAGGGGGTGTGGGACACCAAGGACAGACACAAGCACATAAATGTCAAGGAGATCCTTGCCCTGATCAAGGCAGTGAACTATCTGAACCTTCTTTGGTCCATGGGATCTCTTCAAATGGTTATAAACAATACCCCGGTCATGTGGTGCATCAGCAAACGAAGGGAAACCAGGAAGCACCCCCTTTCAAGACTAGCCATGTTAGCTTGGCACATAGCTTCACAGCACAATCTCACTATACAGGCATCCTGCATTCTGTCAGAGCAAAATTGTGCAGCAGATAAGCTGAGCAGGACCAGGGCAGACCCTCATGAGTGGAAACTAGATCAGAGGTTTTTCCAAGATTTGCTCCATCTATAGGGAGTTCCTCATATAGATGTCTTTGCCTGCTCAGTAAACAGTCAACTGCAAACATCTGTTCCAGGCCTCCATGCAAGATGGCCTGGAAGACGGATGTTTTTTCTTTCCTTTAGACAGGAATGTTCATGTATGCCTTTCCACTAATATCCAGGGTACTTCTGAAGATTCAGGAGGAATCCCCCAAGATCATTGTGGTGGCATCCCTCTGGTTCAGACAACAGTGGTTCTCCCTTCTTTTGGAAATGGTTGGGCAATTACCACAAGTTTCCTCACAGAATGGATCTGTTCACACAAGAACAGAGCTGTTTGATATACCCTGACATCAGTCATCTTCATCTGACTTCCTGGATGATAGGGTCTTAATTCCTTTTAGGCACCTGTTTACTGAAGACATTCAGCATATATTAATGGAGGCAAGAAAGCCTGTTACTAAACAAATCATTTATTAGCAAATGGAAAAGGTTTTCTATTTGGTGCCAACATAACCAACACCCATTCAGTGGTAGATTATTCTCTGGTTTTACAATATTTTTGTAAGTTACTATCCCATGGCTTTTTTTTTTACTCCTCTTTGAAGGTTCATTTATCACCCATTTCAGCATGTTCGCCCATGGATCCTCCTTTTTCAATGCAGTCTCATATCAAAATGTTTTTGAAATGGGGTTTTGCACAAGAGGCCTCAAGTATAATTGTGGCCCTTCCTTGGGATCTTAACATTGTGTTAGAGAAGCTAACAATTACTCCATTTGAACCAGCTAAACTGCCCTAACTTGAGGTTCTTAACATAGAAAACAGTTTTTCTGATTGCTCTGACTTCTGCAAGAATAGCATCTGAGGTGCAAGCTCTTATGGTGAGTCAACCATATCTTATTTTTCAAAATCTATCCATATCCCCGTTTTCTTCCCTGAACCTGAAAATGAAGGGGAAAGGACACCGTGGTTATCCACAGACAACTCTGGTACTATCCTGACTGAATTAAATTTTACAGATCTTCGGATCAAATGTTCATTTCTTGTGAAGGTAAGAAGAAAGGGCAACTTGTGTTAAAACAGTCTATTTCCAAATGGTTATCTAAGGCCATAACCTTTCGTTATACTCACCATAACAAAATTATTACTGGCAGGGTTAAGGAGCACTCTACCAGGTTATTGACTTCTGTGGCTTTTTGGAAAGGGATGGATTTTAGAAGTAATATAGAAGCTGTTGCTTGATCCTCTGCACATACTTTTTCAAAGCAATATAAGCTTGATTCCTTCTCTAGGTCCAGGTCAGGCTTTGCTTTGCTTCTCCTTCCACCTCCCAGATATAATCAGCTAGGGTAGTCTACTCGTATAGCTAAGGTTACTGCAGCAGTGATCAATAAAATGAATGTAGTACAGCTGTGTAAGTAAACTTGCCATAACAGTAGATGTTTGAATGATTACTGCTGCAGTAGCTGCTCCCTCTCTCCACACCCCTTGTTTTTTGTTGTGTTTTTTATTCCAGGGTGTGGGCATTTATTTTTTTGCTATTCTTCACCTTGTCCTTTCAGGGCTCAGCCTCCCTCCCTCTGTCGGTAGGAAAGCTCTGAAGAGCTTGGCGTCCAAAAGTGTCTTTTAGCTCAGCTTGAGCTGCCTGACAGTTTGGGCACATGGAAGGTGCTCTAAAGCTTTGGAAGCTGGCTGACTGTTGGATCCTTGGTAGGATATAACCCCTATAGATAAGGCTACTGCAGCAGTGATCATTCAAACATTTGCTGTTCTGGTACGTTTACTTGCACAACTATATATTCCCCGAATCGGCAAGAGGAAAAGTTAATAGCTAAACAAAAAGCATAAGGAGATGATGGGTATAAGAGGATTTGAGGCGCGAAGAGGAGGGAGCAAGGGAGGAGGAGGAGCCGAGTTAAATGAGTGTGTAGGAATTTTAAGAAGTCAGTTTAGTGTTAAGACTGACAAGCTTGTTCTTGATATGTAAGAGGTGTCTGAGTGGGATGCAGTCAGAGATGTTTCAGTGTGTTGCATGAGAGTAAGGAGATAGTATCTATCAGTGTGACTTAATAGAGGTAGATCAGAAGAGGTGAAGTGATAATTAGCCAAACAGAAGAGGAAATTGTGTATCATTATATCACGGGAGCTAGTTTAAGTATAGAGAATATAGGAGGATCCTGCAGTTAGCTGAAACCATCTTTGAAGTAGCACAGAATTATGGATAATTAATAAGAGAAGTAAAAACATGAAAGGAGTCTGTAATACCACATCTAACCATTCCTGATGTTAGGAATGGTTCGTTAACAATTTGGTCATTTATTTAAATGTAGAAAGAAAATAATTGGATTCTAATGTGAAGGAGTTCCAGATAGAAGGAAACTGAGGTATCTCCATACCAGTTTTGTGACCTACCATTGACAAAATAGCATGGGTATTGCTTTTATGCGTTATCGTATAGGACAGTGGAGAGCTAAATGAGAGGAATGTGACTTTAAAAAAAAGGGAGGTTTAGTGTTTTAAGGCAGTCTAGTAGTATGTTGACAGGGCATACAGGAGCAGACTTTAACTTTATAGTCCTGTGGCAAGCTACTTGAAATTGTGTGAGATAACTCAGAGTAACAACGAAGAAGTATTTCCATTAGAAAAGCTTAGGTATTATGAAGGCATTCGTTAGTATTGGCCTGTGTCAGAGGAATGGAATGGCTTGGTTCAATAAAGGTGCGTCAGCAGAATGGATGAGCTGCTGGAAGTTTAGCTGTTAGTCGATGTAAGACTCATTAACAGTTATTAATTGTAGGCAATTTTAGAGCAAAGAGGAATTTACAGTGGGGTGAAAAGCATGCATTACAGTTTAGTGGTTTAAGTACAATAGATGATATTGTGAGCCACTGCTGAAGGCACCCTGAAGTTTAATTGTGCTATCTCTCAGAGTCAGTCAAACAGATGTGCAGAGAATCATCAGAGTAATACATTATGCTTGCGTATGGGATGGCATATGTTTTTTTTCTCCCGTAAAGAGCAAGTAAGAGTAAGCAGAAGTTAAGGACATATCTTTCAGGAACTCCTTGTGGTTTAGATTTAGATAATAATTGGGCTGTGTTCCATTGTTGTGTCTAATTACAGATTTGATGGGAGAACCAGTGAGTATAGTTAGACTGGAGGCCAACTTCCAAGAGGTGGCTGATAAAGATGCGGTGGTTCACTGTCCCAAGCTTTTAAAGGGTCTAGGAGAGCAGAATCAGCAAACCTCCCCTCATATTTAAATAATTTCTAGTTGTATGTGATAAGGCGGCTGGTCAAGTGTTGTCATCTGCGGGGTCTGAAACTGTTTTGTAGTAGATTATGTAGGTTGTAGGACTATAGGTGATTGGGTAGTTGTGAATGAAAAGTATGTCTAAGAGTTTGGCTATAGAATATAAGTGGGACTATAGGTTTGAGGTCATTGTGTAGTAATTGATCCTTATTTATATGACTATTTTCCAAAGTAGGGGGACTTTACCAAAGTTATGATGAACCACTTTCATGACTACCAGGCCTCTTCTCCTTTTGAATGTGTAGGAGTGTTAACCATCTTACAATGGAAAAGAAGAAGAAAGGCAGTCTTTTAATTTGTGTAAAATACCCAGTTTCCGCAAGTTCATACTTGTGCACTTAGTTTTTCTTAAGAAAGACCTCATTTGTGTGGAAGCAAATACTGTCATATTATTGCACAAGTACTTGTACTTTTGTATGTATCATAACTTGCCTTATGCTAGTTTATCAGAGCATGAGCAAATTGTAAATCTCCATGGATATCTGAGAGTTGTTCAGATGATTAATGTAATTATGGAAATTCTACAAGAATTATTTTCCATTTTTAAAGACTTTGATTAGCTGAAAAATATTTTCTCCAAAAAAGAATCTTAGCCTTACTTTTAAGTTGGTGATCTCATTTCCAAAGTACTGTTGCCAACACAGCAAACATTCAGACAGATGCGTAGCAACTTACTTTGTAAGCAGTACTATGAAAAATACAACCTGTATTCGGAAATGTGGTTAAAACATATTTAGACAGGTTTAACTTCATTACTTCACAATTTGTATTGATAGTATGCCAATTGAATACACATGCATTGCTTGACTACTGAATTCTAGTGTACGTGATGATTTCACAGACTTAACAATGACTGCATAATGTTTATTCAGATTGACACCTGCTGGCAGTAGCAGTAAGCTTTCACACAATATGTGGTTAACAAGGGGTCCACTGATCTTATTTTGGAAGATTTTGTAGTTGCTGGATTTCCTCTTTTGTTTTCTGTGTTCAGATTAGGAAAGAATGCACAACCCCTGAGACATTCAGTTCTTTACTGCTGCTTGCACAATTTTGACGATGAGCCCAATGTTCATTAAGGAAAAGTTCCTGTGTTCAGTGCCTAAAAAGCTGAAATATTCCAAGTGTTCCTGAAGTCACCAGTTTACAAGCCAGAATCCTCACTGATGTTGTCTCTATTGCTTGGACAAGTCAGCAGAGTGTTAGTGCTTTAACCTGGCAACCCAAAGTAAAAAAAAAAACAAGGGAGAAGACTGAAACCTACAGTTCTTTGAAGGTCAAGGCTACTGAAACTGCTTAATGCATTGGCTAGCAGGAGGGTCCCTTATATGATGCCAAACTTATGCCAGAGCATTATGAAAAAGTTAAGCTGGAAGGTGAGCACCAGTTGCGTCCTTTTGCACCTCTGGTAGCTACTTAGGGGATCATTAAGCTGTTTGCATCACCTGTATTATGGTCAAGCATGCAGAATATGTTTACATACAGCCTGCTTCTATGGAGCAGTTCCTCTAGTGTCCTAGAATGAGCTTGGTGGTAGTACTGGGGACTGACTCACCAGACAGTTGATGAGGCTCCCCTGGATCATCCTGTACCTGTAGGGCTTTGGGGACAGACCAACTCTGGAGGGATCTGTTTTTGTTTCTACAGAAATGCACACTTTGGGAATGTACTGATGCTATTACTGTTAGAAACATGGTTTGAGAGACTAAAGAGGTTTGATAAATATGGCACAATATTAAACTCTGCTTGTATGAGAGGCCAGTGTGCCAGTTGCATACATAAAGACACCTGAAACAAATTCACTCTGAATAACAAGGACTTGGTTTATTTTTTTGTCTATGCTGTATGACTTAAGTATGTGAAAGAAGCTAATGGGGAGTGCAACACAGGTTGGTGTCAGAAGTACATCTGACTAATATCAGGGTCTCTCAGTCTTAAATATCTTCCTTTGCATGTACATTTTCTTTGCCTGCACATTGTCTCTGTAGCTGCCACAGTCATGTGCTGTGGTTCTTCTAATGGTCAAACCACAAATTCCCTTTTTCTGAAATAATTAACTAGGAAAGAGCTAAAAATTAGTGAACTCTGTACACAGAATGGACTTTGTATGAACAGTATATTGTATGGCTAGCACAAGTACTACCAGCACAAAATAGTATAGAAAGACAGTATCCTCTGTAGTAGTACTTACAGTCATCTTTCAGTTCTACTCATTTGCATGTACACTTTTTATACTAACAGACACATTTTTTTTTGAATGTGTATGTCTTCACTCAGTAGAAATAAATTCACATTAGTCTTTTGATCTTATCTTACTGTACAAACAGATAATGACAATCAGAATAGCAAAAGTTATACATAACGTCCACAAAACAGAATGGGCACTGTAGTATGCAAAAAATGAATCAATGGAAGGATATTTTCCTGTGAAGACTTTAACCATGTCATCCCACCAGGACTCTGGTGCCCAGTAATGACTTTTCTTCTTTGTTCCCATTGTGTTCAAGTCCTCCCAGCTATTGATAGATGCTAGTGATAGATGTCCTTAAATTATTTAAGAACACTCTTGTCATGTATTATCACATGCAGCTGTTTGTCAGTTGCAGTAAAAGGCAGCAGCAAGGTGTAAGAAGTATAAATAACATTAAATACGTCTCGGTCAGGTAACACCAACTGAGACTTGAATTTGTTTTCTTTCCAGTAGATATTTAGTATGAGTTTCAGTACTGCAGTATAAACCTTTGATGAACATCTGAGAAATGCTACAGTTAAATGTAGAAAAAGTTACCCATTGTTTGTATGAAACTGGCAACCTGTATACATAATTGTGCAGCACTGTTTTCATACTGAAAGCCTGAACAACTTAGCAGTTAAATTGCATTGTTTTGTTATCATCTTCCTCAGCAGTTTTGTACACTAACTTCAGTCACTGCACTAAGTGGACTTAACAGCAAGATTATTTCCCCTCCAAGTTGGCACCTTTAACTGCCTTGGCTACCACAGCATTACCTAGTGAGTGTGCATTTGGAAGCTTTAGATATGCTTTAATGTTGCAGAATGTCCATCAGCCTGGTACATTCTATCCCTTTTCCAAAGTTTTCTGTAAAATCCCAGCATGTTGAAAAGGTTTCCCTTTTTTTATTCCCCTTCCTGTAGCTGACTGTTAGCTACACCAACTCCTGTCCTTGTTTATTGGGTTTACCAGAGCCACATTAGCCTCACCTGGGCTTACCTGATACATGTTTGGGGATGGTGAGGAGACAGAAGATGCTGCTGCAGCTTTATACTGCTGTTTGGGAGTGTGCCGTATCTCCCACCTTGTGGCAACTTTGCAAGCTCCACAATCCTTACCTTTAGGGGTGCATGCTCACTTTCACAAATGCAGAACTTCCAGACTGAGAGGAATACTGCTTGCAGCTCAGAGCTTACCAGGCTCTTAACACTGCTGTTAAAGTTAGTCTAGGCGGCATCCCCCCCAAAGGATGTGTGAGCTGACCTTGAACACTTACCGCCATTCTCCCCAAGCTGGTTCCTCCAGAACTTGTGCCACTAGTCGGATTTAGGACATCTAGGGCACAGTAAGTGGTTTATCCCTCTACTCCACAGAACCAGTCATAGCAAAGGGTTATCTTGAGAATAAATAATCCTCCTCTTGGCTCACAGTACAGTTGACGAAACCTGATAAGCAATGTTGCTAAATACATTCATTGCTTCATAGCAGATCTCCAGAATGTGCAAAGCTACCTCAGATTTGCCATTTGTATAGGCATACACCCAGATGACTAGTATCTACAAAGTATAACTTACTTAGTATCCAAATAGCGTATCATCTGACATGAGTCCTTGCACCAACAACTTCACCCCGTTATCAGTCATATCAATTGATTACCCATGCAGTTAAACCTCTTTCTCATTTTATACAAGGGGCAAATCTTTTGTAAACTGGTTCCAACATACCTAGAGGGTAGAATCGAGATTTGGCCACATTTGTAACAACACAACTGAATTGAATTCATTACCGATGTGTACCTCGATGTAAAAAGCTTGTGTGAGACTAGTACAGGTCAGTGCACAGCAAGATCAGTTAATCCTTTTAAATTCTGAGTCTGCATGGCTTTTTAGTAAAGTATTGCAAAGACCAGTCAGAGTCTTCTACTCCTTTTAATATGAGATATAGTGGCTGACCCCTTTGAGCAAAATTCTCAATAAACTATTTTGAAAATTTTCACAGAGACCATCAACATTTGTTATCTTATTGCAGTAGCAGGAAGGGGTACTTGCTGAATGACCTTCACCATCAGACGTAGGCCATCTTCCCTGTTCTGTAACAGCTGCTCTCAGAAATTTAATTTCTGGTTGCATGAACTAAACTTTATTAATGTCTATTTTCAAATCAGTTTTTTATAAAGCTGCATAGACCGGAAACACCTTCTCTCTGTGTTCTTCCTCTGTAAGGGTCTGGAGGAAAATGTCATCTGCATATTGGAGAACCCTTGTTTCCAAACCCCAAGGGTGCTAAAATCTGAGTTAAAGCTTAATGAAAAAGTACAGCTGAACTGTGAAATCCCTGTGGTAATTTGTAAGCAGATGCTGTTGATTATCATATGTAAAAGCGAATTGTAACACAGACTCTTAAGTTAAAGCTACAGGAAAAACATTACTGATGTCAAGACATGGTACTTGCTGTCTGCTCCTTGTATGAAACATATTTTAAGAGTACACTGGTCAGTGGTGAAGATTATACATACTGTAGGATTTGCACATCTGATTTTTTTGTAAACATCACTTGTGGCATTAAAATGTTACAATTAGGAAAGTCTAGAGGTATGAATTCTTGCAGAATGGAAAAATTTGTTGGTAGATTTTAAAGAGGTTTAACTGCACAAGTAAGAAAGAAAAATCAATTGACATGACTGATAATGGGGTTAAAGTTGTTGGTGCAAGGGCTGTTATGTCAGAGGATAGACTATTTGTATACTAAGCAGGGAAATACTTTGTAGATACTAATCTTCTGGGTGTATGCTCAAATGGAAAATCTGAGGTAGCTTTGCACATTTTGGAGATTTGCTATGAACCAATGAGTATGGTGACAATACTTATTTATTCACGTGAGCCAAGAGGAGGATTACTGATTCTCCAGGTAACCCTTTGCCATGACTGACCCAGGGAAGTAGAAGGCCATTCATTCAGGTGTGGTTGTTACTAGATGGGCAGCATGCCTGTAACTAATCTCAAATTAATTACTAAATGCTATGATTCATCATTTCACTTCACTGGCCAACTTAAGCGATGACATGGTGAATTTCCCATTACTACTATACCTTGCCTTACCCATTCGCTGAGAGCTTGTGTCACTTATTTCTCATCTTCATTTGGAATTTTATGCTGCCTCTGAAATGGTGGCATTTTGTTGCCTAAACTTTGCACATCAGTATGTGATATCAGACTTTAGTTATTTTTCTTTTTAATCTATAATCAAAAAAATGTACTTTGTATTTCATGTTAAAAATATGTCACATGCCTGCTAGCAGTGCACCCCGTGTTAGTCTGTTTCCTCCCGTTTGAGGTTTTTTAAGTAATGGCACATTCATAAGCTTTTTTTGTCTTTCCATAAAACATGTTTGTGTGCTACAAGTCTGAGCACATCCATTCCTGAGACAGTAACATCAGAGCCTAGACACACCTAAAATGAACATCTGAGATGCTGACCTTCTGTACAACCAGGTGCCTGAAGTCTCACATTGATTTTTTTACTGTGATAAATTGAGTTTCTAAACTCACCAAAGTAAACAATAATGGCTGTGCTGTTTTCCTGGATTTTCTTGCAATGATTTTACCATAACTGACACTGCAGAATGTTTTCCCAGGGCATTTCCTATATCACTGTGTTTAAAAAAACATCCCTTCATGTCCTAGGACAAAGGAGCAAGAAAGACAAGGGATTAGAGAAGGTATAATCAACATTACAAACCTGACATAATTGAGAAAATCCTTCTTGAAATCTTCATTTTCAGTTGTTGCATAATTAATACCTTCATTTCGTTATTCATCAATGCTGCAAATGAGAATGTTGAAGTCACTGTTGAGTGCATTTCACGTGGCATCTCCTTGTACCTGCAGTGCAGTGTACAACCATGCATGGCCCTTATCCTTTGAACTACTGGAATTTACATATGTTCATGGGTTTATAGGGAAGTAGTAGGCTAGCTACCATTGCAGGCCATTTTAAGCTTAGCCAGTTTCCCTTTTTATACTCAAATTAAGCTATCTCATTTGGTTAGAGATTGGCCTTGCCCATCCTATGGTCAGTAATTATATACAGCCCCAAATCAGAATAACTGAGATCATTCCATAAATCATTCGAAGGGACCTATGCATTTAGTATCTGGCTCTGTCTAGTAGTAGTACAGGGAGTAGTCTTGCAGTAAATTTCCAGTTTCGTATTCATACATCCAAGTTGTGCTTGAATATGGACAGGGATGAGCTTTGTTTTATGTGGATAGGGAGTATGTTCCAGAGCAGCGGTATTCTGCACCTATCCCTCCAAACCATTCTGTTGACGTTGCAGAAGAGTTTGATGCCGAAGAGGTTTAGATCTCTAGACTGTGTATTTTTAATGCCATTTGACTTGCTGATGTGCAGTAAATCCATCAGTATTGTGTCAGCGGATGCCTTGTATTCCAGACACAGGTCACGTCTTAGCATTCTGTAGGATATAGAGTATAGTAACAGGGCTTTGAGTTGTTACATGTAGGACATGTTGTTTAGGCCTTGTATCCTTTTAGTAAGGTATCTCTGAGGGCATTCCAGTTGCATGTGTCTGGACAGATACATGCCAAAAAGGGGGCATTGTGCTCAATGATTGGCATAGTGAATGCTGAGTAAAGCAGGAGAATGACATCCATAGATGTGGGCAAATTCCCTTTGTTTATAAGCTGTACAATATAGAAGGACTTTCTTACAACAAGGGAAATGTGTTGGTCAAACATTAGGTCACAGTCCACATAAGTTCCCAAATCCTGAACAACTGGATCAACACTTAGGGCCATATAAAAAGCAGGTAAGTGGCAAACAAAACATTAGTAAAAACAAAAGCTACCCTGGAAATACTGAAACTGGGGAGCAATTGCTGTAAACCACTTTCTTTAAGCAAGAGACAACTTTATTAATCTACTTTTCGTCCAAAGGATTTCAGAAAAAAAACAATTTCAAGTCATTCCAATTTGTATAAAATCATTAACAAGACAAGGAAACAGTCATACAATTAAGTAATCAAGCACTGCAGCAATATTAAGAGCATTATTAAAAACAAAACTTGTTTTAAAACACAAAACTTTAGAACTTTAAATAAGAAAATTCTATTTTCATTATTTTCATATAATGTTCTTCTTTCGGCTTTTCCTGTTTAGGGGTTACCACATCGGAACACCGGTCTGCTAATGATTGGCAGTAGATTTTCACGGTGCTGAGGTGCCGGCCCGATGCCCAACCTTCAACGAAGGCAATCCCATTCACGTATGTCTTTTGAATGCCACTCGACCGCAGGGCGGACATGCAGACTCCACACAGAAGGCGCTCCAGCCGAGAATCGAATGGGAGAACCTCTTGCTGTGAGGCAACAATGCTACCGCTGCACCACCATGGCTAATCAACTTATTAAAAGAATTTTATTAAGATTATCCAAGAACTAACTGATTCAGATGCTAAACCTCATTAACCCTTTATCTTCTATCTTTGAGAAAACATTTTATATTCACAACTTCATTTAGTCTAGATTCCTGATCAGCTTGTAACTTAATTTGCCAAATAGCCTCCTTTCTCTCTCTAAAATTATTGTGCCTCGTATTGTGCACTGGTTCTTGTTCTAATAGGAAAAAAAGACATTTCTTGAAATTTTTGCATGCAGTGCTATGTTTGTATAAAGCATTATTACAATCCTTACTTTTTATACTGTATATATGTCCTTTAATCCTTTTATTTAAGGTTCTTGGAAGTCATTCCTATATAAAAAACTTCACAGCTCACACATAAACTAATATAAACAATTCCTGTGGAGGCACAGGTAAATCTTCCACTGGCAGACAATAACATATTGCTGTGTGGCAGCATTATATACTGTAACTACACTCATGAATGTACCTACACATAGTACAAAAGCCACACTTAAAGGTGTCTTTATTTAAATTTAATTTTTTGGATAAACCTAAAGTATTTTCATGTTGTAATAAAGTCTTTAAACGGGAGATGTTATGCAGTCCAATCTCACCTACATTCTTACCCGTGGGTTCGGAGCCAAATGTCAGCTCCGACTCGGCCATACTTTAGCTCAGAGTCTTTCCATTGGCTGGGCTAAGATGGTCCCATGCTGCACTGCTCTCTATCCCCAGATCTCGTTTGTCACTTATGTAGCTCGGACGTGGTCTCGCTCTTGGCTGTGGCTAAGTATTCTTTTCATCTTTATAGCAGAGAAGTTTTTGCAAAAAAAAGCTATTTTCATAGCTATTTGTGTGTGTATCTTTGAGCTGTGTTTGTGGAAAAGTTTTTATTCTTGTCTTAGCGTGTTTCTTGGGGTATCCCACCAGCTGTTTCCAATGGGCTAGGCCCGTTTCAGTTAGAGGACCTAGTCTGTCCCCTCGCTTACCTTTGTGTGCTAACTTAACTTCCCTTGGGCTAAGACCGTTTAATTTCGAGAAACTAGTCCTCCCTCTTGACCTTGTGTTCTAGGACCGTTTAAGTTAGAGGTCTTTGTGGTGTACTGTCTGTCTGTTCTGTTCCCGCGCTTGTGGCTGATTGACCGTTGGTCTGGTTGTTGGGTTAGTGACTCTCAGTTTTTGCAGTGACTGTGTCTAAAGATACTAAGGAGCATAAGCCCTTAGGCTTTAAGAAGTGCATGAAGTGCAGTTATAAGATGTCTATCACTGATGGACACTCTGTTTGTGTGTACTGTCTGGGAGCGATTCACCTCCAGGAATCGTCTAGTTTTTGTCATGCTTTTAGCCCGTGTGTTCTTCAGGAAAGGAAGAACAAATTAATTTTGAAGGGACTCCTGAAACCCTCCTTCGAGGTGAGTTTGAAGAGTGCTTCCTCCATCTAAAGCTAAATCTTCTAAGGCTAAAAAGCAATCCCTGGCTCCATCAGTATCCTCGGAGCCGCCGGAGAAAACAGGTAAATCTTCGATGACATCCTCGGCTCCATTGTCCTTGGGGCCGCAGGAAGTGTCAGTTTCTATTGGAACCTGCTTCGGCTCCTATTCTCTCGGAGCCTGTTTGGAGCCGGTCGCTTAGCATTAGGTCGGTATCTCCTCCTCGCAGGTCTCCTTCCCTATCCTCTAAATCCTCCAGGACCTTATCGGATGTGGATGTTGATAGAGTGATGGAGAGACTTCTTCCGTCACCTGTACTGGCTAAATTGTTTTCGGCTCCGACCCAGTCGGCTCCGGAGCCGGTCCCTCTACCTACATCAATACTTTCTCCTCCGAGCGCATCTCGGCTTTCGGAGCCAGAGTGCTCTGCTCCGTTTGATGTCCCTAGGTCGGTTCCGACAGCTCCTCCTGGCTTATCAGTTCCAATGTCAGCTCCGACTCCATCAGTGCCGTCCGCAGGGTTCAGGACTCAGGATTCCTCGGTCGGACCCGAGGAGGAGTCTTTGTGACACCTCTTGGCTCCTAGTCTCCCTCTTGGTGCTTCGGCGTGGGGAAGCCTGACTCCTGTCTCGGCTTCGGACCTGGTCCTTTCTGATCCGAGGTCTTCCATGGCTGGTTGATCTTCGGACCCGGGAGGACCAGCTTTTGAGGCCATGCAGAGCGCGTTGGCCAGGTCATCAGTGGTATCATACGGTTCGGTCACTCTGTCCCCTACAGCACCGGTGCTGGTCTCTGATCGCCCTCTATCTCTTGACAGCAGAGCCCCAAGGCCTCAGGGTACCCCCCCCGAGTGATCTCAATATTTCTGAGGGCCCCTCAGAGTTTTTTGCCTGAGGAGCCACCCAGAAAGAATGTGCAAGAGGAAGCACATAGATTCCCAAGATGAGTCTCTCACGTCAGACACCAACCTCAAGGAATCGGAGAGGTCCCCTAAGTCATCCTCTGAGGATGTTTCTTTCTCTGACATCCTAAAGATTTGAAGCAAAGAGGTGACTGGCCATCCAAAGCCCCCTCCAAAGAGGAGTCGGTGTTCCTGAAGGCCTTTGGTGCTCAGCCCTCCGCCTCCTGGGTGTCTCCACCCTTCGAGCTTCTGGATCTGGTTTGTCGAAGGGTGTGGGAAACCCCTGACTCTGTGGAACCAGTCCCCAGGAGACCCAATAAATTTTTGTCTGCCCCTTCTGATAAGGAATTTCTATCCAAGGGAGTCCATGTGGATGCCATGGTGGTGGCAGCGGCCACCAAGAAGGAATTGGCTGAGACTTCTTCCACCGTCCATCCCCCTAACAAGGAGTCTAGGACTATGGACCGGTACGGGAAGCGTATGTTTTCTTCAACGGCCTTTAGTTTGCGGTCACTGAATTACTTACCACACTTTACACGGCTCCAGAGAGATCTCCTAAAGGAGCTTGGAGATACTCTAACGGGTAACGTTTCTGAGGTGGTGGCTCAGAAAGTCAACGCTCAGATGTTTACCCGCAATTCTATTGCGAACTCCTCCATGATGCTGATCTCTCATGCAGCCGAAGGAGCGAGTAGGGCAGCAAGTTCAGGAGTCGCTCTTAGGAGACATGCCTGGATGCACCTTTGTCATTTCGCGGAGGCCTTCAAGTCTACATTTACTGACGCCCCGTTTGATGGTTCCTCTTTGTTCGGAACCAAGGTGAAAGACACTCTCACTAAGTGCGAGCAAGGGGGAAAAACTCTGTCTGCCGTAGGAGTCCATTTTTCCCTTCCCTCTAGGCCTTATCCCAAGGCCCAGAGGGGTGGGAAGATGTGGTTCAAGAAATCACAGAGGTTTTTTCCCGATGCACTGGGTGAGCCCCCCTCTAGAGGCAGGGGAGGAGGTGGTTATTCAGGGAGACACCGCCCTAGGGGCAGAGGAGACCCTCTTAACTCGGGAGACCATGATTCCTTTCATGGTTCTCCCTACCGCCGCTCCTGATGGGAGGCCCGACTCTGCGTTTCCGGAACCAGTCGGGGGTTGCATCTCACTATACCCGGAGGCCTGGCAAGGTATCACCCAGGACCAATGCGTTCTACGAATAATTTCCGGAGGATATATCATTCCCTTCTCGTCAACTCCCCCTCCAATCAAGAAAATCCCGGATGTTCCACCCAGTCAAAGGGATTCCGCAGCTTCAGAGGTTTCACAGCTACTAGAAAAAGGAGCCATCCAACATATCCCCTCAGACCAGATCGGATTAGGGACTTACTCCAGATTCTTTTTGGTGCTGAAAAGGACAGGGGACCTAAGACCCATTTTGGATCTCAGCCGATTGAACACCCATGTGCAAAAGTCCAAGTTCCGAATGGTCACGTTGCAATCTATTCTCCCATTGTTGGGAAAAGAAGTGTGGATGTGCTCCATCGACCTCAAGGATTCTTACTACCACATAAAGATGGACAGGGCATCCAGAAGTCACCTACGCGTCCGGCTGGGAGCCAGTCACTTTCAGTTTCGAGCCCTGCCCTTTGGTCTCACCACAGCCCCCAGGGTGTTTACCAAATGCATGGCAGTGGTGACTGCTCACTTGAGACGTCAAGGATTCCAAGTGTTTCCATACCTGGACGGCTGGCTCCTTACTGCCACCACCAGGCATCTGTTACTTCAGACCAGAGATGCCACTATCAACCAATGTCAACAGTTGGGCATCACCTTGAACTGGGAAAAATCTGCTGCTTTGCCCTCGCAGCATGTCACTTTTATAGGCGCCAAATTAGACACTGCTCATGCAGGCGTTTTTACCACAGGAAAGAATCAGAGTTTTACAACAACAGATTTATGCCTTGCTCCTTCTGAGGAGAGTGAAGGCAAGATTGGTCCTCCAATTGTTGGGGACGATGGCTGCTACAATTATGTTAGTTCCCCTGGCAAGGTTACATATGAGGCTCCTTCAGTGGCTATTCTTCGCCCAGTGGTCTCTTCAACGTCTTCCACTTTCTCACCCTATTCTGCTCACAGACAGGATCTCAGTTGGTGGCTTCACACCGGCAACTTCAATGCAGGAAAACCCTTCGTTCCTTCACCTCCGGTTGCCACGGTGACCAAGGATGCCTCCCAGATGGGGTGGGGGGCATTATCTAGGCAGGACAGTCCAAGGCACGTGGCAAGAGCATGAGATGCATCTGCATATCAATGTCCTGGAGATGAGAGCAGTGCTACTAGCGTTGCAAGCACTTCAGAGCTTTCTTCCTCTCGGGACTATTGCAATCCACTCAGACAATATGTCGGTGGTATGGTATCTGAACAAACATGGAGGAACCAAGTCGTATCCCCTTTGCAGAGAGGCCATGCAAGTGCGGCAGTGGGCAGTGTCTTCCCAATGTTTTCTGGTAGCAATGCACATTCCGAGGAAGTCCAATGTGATCGCAGACAGGCTAAGCAGAGCTGTTCTAATGCCTCTACGAGTGGTCCTTGAACTGTCAAGTTGCGGAGCAGATTTTCCGCAGGTGGGGTCAGCCTTGCTGCGACCTTTTTGCCAGCCCTCTCAATGCCAAATGCAGCGGCTACTTCACCCTTATCTCCCCTCAGGGGGAGTCACCCAGGGACGTTCTAGTCCACGATTGGCCCTCCGGTCTACTATATGTCTTCCCTCCGGTTCCTTTGCTGTCAAAGGTTATTCAGAAAGCGCAATCCTTGGGAAGCAAAATGATTCTGGTTGCTCCACACTGGCCTCATCAAATTTGGTTCCCCTTTCTCCATCCCTCCCTCTCTCATGGATGCTCCTTGGATTCTGGACCCACAACCAGACTTACTGACTCGTATGTCAGGGCAGCTCCATCCCTCTCTTCGGACCCTCCGGTTGACAGCTTGGCTACTCCACTTCCGTTATTAGTTAGGCTTCACTATTTTTCGCCGGATGTGGTTCATATTCTATCTTCCTCTCATAAGCCTTCGACCAGGAAGATTTATTACAGCAAATGGAAGAGTTTTTCCATCTGTGCACATGCCAAACAGATTGACCCTTACACAGCTCCAATCTCATCCGTATTGGAGTTCCTCTCTATGCTTTTCAACCAGGGATCAGCTGCCGCAACCGTTAAAGTCCAGTTGGTGGTGATTTCTGCCTTTCACGTCGCAGACGAGCCTAGTCTAATGGCACATAGACTTTGTAAGGCTTTCTTGAAAGGCAGTTTGTTGCTTCGTCCTCCTGTCTCTGAACCTGTTATGCCTTGGGACTTGAACTTTGTTCTACAGGGTCTTACTTCACCTCCCTTTGAGCCTGCAGCCACTTGTGATTTAAAATTCTTAACTTGGAAGACTGTCTTTTTGGTAGCCATCATGTCAGCCAGATGTGTTTCAGAGCTTCAGGCTTTATCAATTAAACCAACTTATTTGATTTTTCATAAGGACAGGGTTTCTCTCAGACTGAATCCTTCCTTTCTTCCCAAAGTAGTGTCAGTTAGTAACCTTAACCAATCCATTGAATTACCAGTGTTTTTTCCTCAGTTCTCGAACAAGGCAAAATTCAAATTTCATCAGTTGGATGTGCACAGACAATTACAATTTTATTTGCACAGAACGAAGGACCTCAGAAAATCTGATCAGTTGTTTGCTTCATTTTCGGAAAACAGAATCGGGTCTTCTGTTTCCAAAGTCACATTGTCTAGGTGGATTTCCAGTTGTATTTCTTTCATTTATACTTCAGGGGGAAGAGATTTACCATTCCGAGTGAAGGCTCACTCTACCCAGTCTGTATCTACATCTACAGCTTTTCAGGCCAGATTGTCTATGGATGATATTTGTGCTGCGGCTACTTGGGCATCTCCTCACACCTTTGTTACTCATTACAAGTTAGATGTGGTATCTAGAGGCAGGTCTTCCTTTGGTTCCACAGTGCTCTGGAGTATTTTCCACTGAGCCTCCCAGGATTTAGGTGCTAGGGACGCTGTCCCACGGGTAAGAATGTAGGTGAGATTGGACTACATAACATCAAGAAGTTATGTACTCACCATAACGTTCGATGTATGTAGTCTGTCTCGCCTCACATTCTTACTTACCCCCCCACCTTCCCCCGTCCTGGAGGATCTAGAGGTTCGGCCTGGTTTCAGAATTCCCTTCATTCTTGGTTTGTTCTTCCTTCCTTAGGTGGTGTTATGCATGGAGAGTGAGTGCTGGTGCTCGCAGCAAACTAGATCTGGGGATAGAGAGCAGTGCAGCATGGGATACCATCTTAGCCCAGCCAATTGAAAGACTTCGAGTTAAAGTATGGCCGAGTCGGAGCCGACATTCGGCTCTGAACCCATGGGTAAGAATGTGAGGCGAGATGGACTACATACATCGAACGTTATGGTGAGTACATAACTTCTTGTTCAAATGATGCATCGATTTTACCTCTTGTTTCTTATGCAAGTTTTGACTTTTTTCCTTAGAATGTAACAGTTTGTTGCAAGTTAAGAATGCTTTATAAATTGTAGAAGCTTGTAGAGCTCTACTTAACATACTGCTTTATCAGCCAATTCAGCAACTCTGGCAATATTTTTACTGGATGTACACCCTGCAAAAGAGGATTGTCCTTGTAAGTAGCACTATGCTTGTGCAGCCACTCCACAGTAAAATAATGTGGTCTCCTTTGTTTCAACACTTAAGTGGGGAGGGGGGCACTACTCACACCTTTGAAAACAGACTAGTATGTACACACTTTGGCATCCACTGTCAAAGGTATGGTCTTACTCAGACCTCAGCCTGGTATGTTGTGTTTTCCAACATTGTTTTTTTTTTTTTCACCCTTAAGACACTGCTAGTTGAGTTGGAGTCTCCTTCTTTGAAGAGTAGTTTTATTTTTCTTTCTAAAAGTGTAGTCTTCAGTATACATCTGGTGGGACGCCAAAGAATATATAATTCAAAGTGGAAAGGGAGGATGATGATAAAGCACGAGGGGAGTTCCAGAAATAGAGGGGGTTATTTTGGATGCATATCCTTCGGCAGAATAATAACCATACAGAATATTATATTCAAAAAGTAGCATAAAGTATTCTAAGAACTATACAAATAGAAGAGTGGAGAAAGGAGATTTTGCCCGTAGGCATGACTACAGGTAGGGGTACAGAAAATAGGCAAGAGGGGACTGGAATTAACTGGAGAAACCTGGCAAAGGAACCAAGCTATTGGGGGCAAATGACTCAAGTAGGAAAGGTAATACAGTGAGATGAGGCGAAGAAGACATTTGGATTGCAAGCTAGAGACTGCCTTCCCCTACCAGGGCTTCCTCTCAAGAGTACAGGCAAAGACAAAGGGATTGGTAAATTTTTTTGTGAAATACCTGCTCTGATAGAGTTTTTAGTTGAATCTGGAACAGAAACAGCTGTTAAAAAAGGGATAACTAATAGGGCATAGAAAATATTGCGTGATAGCTACAAGAATCAATTGGAGGAGGTTAGAAAAATTGGGAAGAGAGACTGGAAAAGCAATTTACAAGAAAACAATGGGAAGACACACGTATGGCCTCCAAGTGTGCAACCAAGTCCAGAAGGTTTATAATCTTTGCTTGGAAGTTCATAGGTTGGTACTAGGCTATCGGCTCTAGGGCCTGTATAAGCCTAGCCATAACAATTCCCTGGCTATTTCTTTCCACAGTATTTACTTCCCTGGACCCCTGTCTAGCAGGGTGACTGACGTGATCCCCGAGGTGAATTTTCTATCTCCCATCCAATCATCAAGGTTCTTTTTGAAGAGGGCCAAAGAGATGCTCTGCTTGACATGTATGGGCAGTCTATTCCAGAGTCTAGGGAGAGTCTGGGTCAGGAACCTATCCCTCCAGCATATTTTGTTCATTGTGATGACAAAGTTTAGATACCTGGAGCGTGCGTCTCTGAAGGATTGGGATTTCTTTAAGTGTAGCATGTCCAACAGCTCTAGGCTTGACATGGCCTTGTATATTAAGCAGAGATTGCCTTTGAGTAGACGATATGTGACAGAGTATAGGTGGAGTTTTTTTAGATGGGTAACATAGGGCATCTGCTTTAGGCTGGTGATTCTTTTAGTGAGGTATTTCTGTGGCCTTTCCAGTTGTTGCAGATGTCTTGAGAGGTACATACCAAATGGGAGCGTTGTATTCTATAATGGGTCTAATGAGGGATGAATACAGTGGGACAATGACCTCCGTTTTTTCTGGATGAAAAGCCCTTAGTGATGAGGTGTGCCACATAGAAGGATTTCCTGACTGTTGTGGCAATGTGGTTATCGAAGGTGAGACCACTGTCCACCTGTGTCCCTAAGTCTCTTATCACATTTTCGGTGTTTAGTGTACTGCCACCCATGTGGTAATTCACCGGTACATGTTTTTTCCCAAAGGGGATAACTATACATTTCTTGGCATTGAGCTTGAGCCCATGGCTCTGGCACCAAGCATTTGTTTCTGTAAGGCCCTTTTGTAGAATATCCACATCATTTGGGGATTCAGTAATGGTTCCCAGAGTCCCTTAGTGTTGGCCTGTACTTTAGACAAGTAGATGCCAAACAAGAGTGGTTCCAGGACTGAATCCTGAGGTACTCCACTTGTCACTTGTCTGGAGCTGGATTTGGAGTCGGCTACTTTTATAGTCTGTGTTCTGTCAGTAAGCCAGTTGGCAACCCATCGAGTGATGTAGGGATTAATGCCCAGCTTAGTAAGTTTATCTATGATTCCAGAGTGGGGGATGGTGTCAAAGGCCTTGGTGAGGTCCAGATAGGCTGTGTGGACCACCTTACCCTTGTCCATGACTCTGGAGACTGATTCGAAGAAGTCCGGCTCAGGAGACAAGATCGGCCCTTCACGAACCCAAACTACGTGGGGTCCAGTGTTTGAAGGTTGCCAATGCCTTTGTTTATAAGTTCCATGATAATACGTTCTATGGCCTTGCAAATCAGGCTCGTCAGACTGATGGGGGGGGTGGTAGTTCCTGGGATTCAAGGTGGATCCCCCCTTGTGGAAGTGTTTGAAGTTTGCTTGGGGTATAAAAAATGCCTATGCAAAGAACTTTCCTCGGGTAGATAGAAAGTGTTGGAGGTGTGATGGAAAACAAAGAGGTAACTGGGAGTATGTGTTTTGAGTGTATTGAGCTTGCAGAATTTAAAAATTCCCTACAGAGTACTCCTATCAGAAATATTGGGTGAGCAAATGGCTGTAAGTAAGGAAATTATTCTTTTGACCTGGAGATACATGATATGAGTTGCCTAAGGCCTTGTTAAGTTTAATTCTGTTGGCTGCCAAAAAAGCAGTTACTAAAAAATGGAAATCATGGTGTACATCAACTGCATGTAATGTACTGGTTACTATAAAAGAGATAAAAGAACTGGAAGAGGGATCTTTAGAAAAGGGAAGGAGGAAGTAGATGGAAATTGTGGGAGCAATACATGCAAAATAATGCTCAGGAGAAGGGGAGTGAGGTTTAAGGGAAAGCAGGAATTCAGAGCAATTGTCTGTAATGTTGGACCAATGATAGTAGCAGAGAAAATATGTGTGATGTATATTGTATTTAAAAGGAAAAATGTTACAGTGGTTTTTCTTTTCTGTTAATGTATGTTTGCCTATGTCTTTAGTGATAATTTAATAAAGATGTTTAAAAAAAAAAAAAAAAATGACAAGATGTTCTTCGTGTTTCACTGTTGCAGTCATCACATTTGGGTTATCTGCCTGCAGGTAGCCCTCAGCCGGCCTGAATACCAGAGTTTTCGGATTTCTGCATCGGATGCTGTCTCTTCTTCCATGATGTAAGGTCGTCAGGGGTATAAAACATGCAGTCGATGCCATTACGTCTTTCTTGCCGTGCGGTGCCCGAAGCAGAAGCAGTTTGCAAGTGCCGGTCAGCCATCTCCTGAAATTTTCGTTTTCGAGTTTCAGACCCGAAGTCTTCAAAAAAAGATAAGTACCCCATTGGGGATCCTTTTTCATGCTCTAACCGAAGTCAGTAAAAGTTAACAATTATCTTACCTGTGGAAAGCAAATACCTCATAGAGATTTTAATTCGTACTGCATCCCGTGTTTAGGCCTAGACCACAACGTCCCTCTCTCTGTTTTGTGCCTTGTTCAAAGCCCGAACTATTCATTGTTGGGCTATTTTTGCAGCTAATTACTTTCGTACTCAATCTGTGTACTCCGAAATGGCTTCATTAAGCCATCTGGCTACCGTTCTTCCGAAAAAACGTAAGGATAAAGACAGACCGCATAGGTCCAAAACTGCCGATGACGCTTCTGTTAAGCTAGTCGCCAGTCCGCCGGTACTTAATGAGGTGCTTTCGCAGCCCCTGATACTGCTACTTCAGATTCGCAGGCCTCTACTGAGACCCATTCGGATGCTTCTTCGACTATGGAACCTGTGGATGTCTCTACCATGGATGGATCCAGAGTCGCTGTGCAGGCACTGGCTTCTGAGGGTGTATTCAGGCTTACAGACATTCATATTAAACCAATGCCATTGTTTTCATCCAGGCCAAAAGCTCGCACTACGCCTAGAAAACCAATGACCAAACCAAACCGCAGGCCCAGGCCCATATGCCTCAAAAACAAATGCTTAGAATGGCTGAAGACCTTATTACTGTAATTCGGGGAAGCCAACCTTCCCCCTCTAAGAGACCTAGAACTGATTTTCCTTCTGATTCGTCTGATCAGGAATCTGATATTTATGCTCCTTCTGATTACCAGGATTTGCTCTTATCTACTTATGAGGATTCTGATGCAGAGGATTCCATTCCCTCGGCTTCCCCTCCAGAAGATCTTTTTTTCGGTAAAACCTTGCATACTCTTGGGGAGCATTTCCGCTGGGAAAGCCAGGATTACTTTGAGTCCAAAAAGAGACTTGGGGAATTCTTACTCCTGCCTCAACACAGGCCTTTAGCTATCACTCCTGTTCTGGACATTGTAGATAATGCTTTCTTGGAATCTAGCCTTACCCAGACACTTTACCTCCAGCTCCCAGAAAACCTGACCGGTACTACAGAGTACCTAACTCTCACAAGTTCCTCTTCAAGAATCCTTCTGCGGATCCAGAGACCATTTCCCAAGGACCTAAAGGCATTAAGGCTACTGCTGCCAAAAATCCTACCTTCTGATAGAGATTCTAGAGCCTTAGACAGATTGGGTAAGAAGGTATACACTTCTGCTACTTTGGCCGTTAGGGCTTTAAATTGCCAGTTTCATATGTTAAAAGTATCAGCAGCATATTATGGGACTACTTAAACAGAAAATGATGTTAATTCCTGACTGTGCTGAACACAAAGAATTGCAAGATTTAATGCATTCAGCAGAACAAGTTGGTAAACATACTTTGCAATGTGGTTTTGACGCTTTAGAAGCATCTTGCAGGGCTGCTGTCACTGGGTCTGTACTTGGAAGGCATGCTTGGCTTAAGGAACAAAACTTGCCAGATCATGTTAAAACTAAATTACTGGATGCTGCCTTAAACCAAGACTGCCTTTTTGGCAACAAAGCAGAAGAAGTCCTCAAAAGGATGGAGGAAAAAGCTAAATCTATGCAAACTGTTAAAGATTTCCCACAAGTACAGCCTCCCAGATTCAGTAGGCATTGGCCTTCCAAGAACTGGTCCTTTCCAGTCTCTTCCAGGCTTTCTCAGTCCAAACCCAGGAACAGCAGACCACCTAGGCTACAGTCTCAGGCTATGCACAGACCTAAGCATTGGGGAGATCCCACTTCCAAAGCAGGGAGTAGTAAGCCACCCCCCTACGTAAAATTGTCACAATGACTTAATCCTAACCCTTCCAAGCCCTGCTCAACTACCTGCTCCCTTAGGGGAAAGCTTGCCCTGCATGCAAAAAACTGTAAACTCATTACTCAGGACAAATGGGTTTTGAACATAGTCTCCCAAGGATACAGATTCCACTTCCACACACTACCAACCCCAAATGGTTGGCCAGACCTACCCCCAAATCAGTGGGCGGAGGCCCAACATCAGGTTCTCTCTCCTGTCAGTATCAGGGCTATTCAGCCTGTCCCAGCAGAACAAAGGGGACAAAGTTTTTATTTTCAAGACTTTAACTAGAAAAGACAACTTCTGGCATCCTATCCTGGACCTCTCTGTTCTCAACACCTTCCTGGTAGTTCCAAAATTCAAAATGCTAACTCTTCAACAGCTTCTTCATATGTTTGCCAAGGATGCCTGGCTGGCAAGCCTAGACTTAAAGAAGCTTACCTGCACATCCCAATAAGGGAATCTTGCAGGAACTATCTACGCTTCAGGGCAGGCTCCATGCACTGTCAGTTTTGTGCACCTCACTTTGGCTTATCTACTGCGCCCAGGGTATTCACAAAGTGTTTAGCTCCAGCCATTACATTTTGCAGGCAGAGAAATATTCAAATTTATCCATACTTGGACGATTGTCTGATTCAGGCAGAAAGCCAGGACTTGCTATTACAACACCTGGCATTCGTAAAGAAACTTCTAACCTCACTGGGGTACACCACCAACGAAAAGAAATCTCAGCTAGTACCCTGTCAACAGATTGTATTCCTGGGAGCAAGCTTGAACACAACTTCCCAGATGGCATTCCTCACTCTGGAGAAACAAGTTTGACAACCTACTTCAAACTATTGGCCACAAAATCCCAGCTATCTGCAAGGAAAATACTGCAAGCCCTGGGGTTCATGGCCTCTTGCATTCTACTAATTCCATATGTAAGACTGCATATGAGGAAACTCCAATGGTATCTAAAAAGCCTATGGTGTCAACATTCTCAGGACCTGGAAACAATGATTTCTATCATTCCTTGTATGAAGACAAGAGTTCTTTGGTGGGTAGAGGCCTGCTATCACAACAAGGGACCCCCTTTCACTCTACACCCTGCTGCCCAAACCCTAACAACAGGTGCATCAGACTATGCATGGGGGGGGCTCACATGGCAGGGCAGTGCATTTAGGGCAAATGGAACCTGAGACAGGTGCACCTGCATATCAGTCAAAAAGAAATGTTAGCTGTACAGAATGCTCTGACAGCCTTCAAAGACTGTATTCTTCCAGGACAACTATTGGTAAAGACAGACAACACCACAGTTATGTGGTACATAAACAAGCAGGGGGGAACCCACTTATACCCTCTCTGCAGGCTAGCCATAGCTCTGTGGAACACAGCCTTGAGCTACCAAGTATACCACAAGCTCAATTGCTGCCAGGCAAACTAAATTCACTGGCAGACGACTTAAGCAGAAATTTCATGGACCCACGCAAATGGAAACTAGAACCCAAAATATTCAATCTCTTGAGGAACAAATGGGGGACTCCAGAGATAGACCTGTTTGCCTCCCCTCAAAACTACCAGTTGAACAAATTCTGCACAAGTACTCCCCACAGTCAAGCTTGGAAAGTGGATGCTCTGTCCTTTACCTGGGAAAGCCTCTCGGTTTATGCCTTTCCCCCCTCTGCCTGTCCTCTCAAAGGTTCTACAAAAGGTCAAACAGGACAATCCAAGGACAATACTGATTGCACCAGACTGGCCACACCAGCACTGGTACCCCCTCTTGCGCAATATGACACTGCTGCAACCATGGCACCTGCCTCAGGCCCCTTCCCTGCTGTCCCAGCAGGTGGGCCAGATTCTGAACCCTCAACTTCAAGTCCTGAACCTTGCAGCCTGGCTAATTCCTTGAGATCTCCTCTAGCATCCCTCAGTAAGCAGGTGCTGGATGTCATTCTGGAGGCAAGGAGGCCTAGTACTAGAAAGGGATGGGCACAATGGTGCCCAGCTTACCTCATATTCTACAGTACTTAACAGAAATGCTCCACAAGGGCCTATCCTTCTCGTCAATTAAAATTCATGCCTCTGCCATTTCAGCACATTATAACACTGAGCCACCCCTCTTCTCTCACCCCTTGCTAAAACAATTCCTTAGAGGGGCCAGAAATGTAAGACCTCTCGAGAGCTCTCACTCCAGCCTGGGACCTTAACTTTTTGTATTGGAAAAGCTCACTCTCCCCTTCTTTGAGCCAGCTGCAACAGCAGAGTTGAAATTCCTTTCTTGGAAAACAGCCTTCTTTCTAGCCATCATTTCAGCAAGAAGAGTGTCTGAATTACAGGCCCTCATGGCAGTGGAACCCTTCATTATCTTCCATGCGGACAGGGTTTCCCTCGGGACTAATCCTTCCTTTATGCCCAAGGTAGTGTCTAGTGTGGCCCTAAATCAGTCCATTCATTTGCCTACTTTTTTCCCTAATCCACAAAACAAAGGGGAACGAATACTGCACTCTCTGGATGTGCACAGACAACTTAGATTTTATTTGGACAGGACTAAACCTCTCAGAAAATCTGAACAGCTGCTAGTTGGCTTTGCTGCAGGGGCAGAGGGGAAGGCCATTTCAAAATAAACCATTTCCAAATGGATAGCCCATTGCATTAATTTCTGCTACAAGCACCATGGAAAACCTACCCTACAGGGAATAAGATTGCATTCCACCAGGGCTGCATCTACCTCTGCGGCTTTTCTCAGAGGAGTCCCTACCAGGGACATCCTAGAAGCTGCTACCTGGAGCTCTGTACATATCTTCACCAAGCATTACCACATGCCTATCTCTTCTAAATCCAGAGCTGGATTTGCCACTGCAGTCTTGCAGGGCTTAATAGCTGGCCCTAATGATCTTTAACTTCCTCCTCCCTTCCTTAGCTTTGGGAATCAACCCAAATGTGATGACTGCAATAGTGAAACACGAAGAACATAGTACAGTTGTGCACACTTACCATAAATGTAAATGTTCGAGTATATTCACTGTTGCAGTCCTGTTACCCTCCCTCCAACCCCCTGACTTCTCTTGGCTCTACCTTTCCCTCTTGTTTGGTATATTTATTTTTTCTGGTGTATTTGCTTTTTGATGGGGGTTTACTATACCGTATAATTGCTTCCTATTGTGGGGGCACCTGACATCTGGGGCAAGAAAAACTGATGTAATGGCATCAGCTGCATGTTTATACCCCTGACGACCTGATGTCATGGAAGAAGAGAGAGCATCCGACGCAGAAATCCGAAGACTCTGGTATTCAGGCCGGCTGAGGGCTACCTGCAGGCAGATAACCCAAATGTGATGACTACAACAGTGAATACACTCGAACATCTATATTTATGGTAAGTGTACTCAACTGTACTTTCTTCCTTACCCTCACTATCCCAGGAAGGGAACTTGGAATAACAATAAGCCATTATCTTTGAGACAGTTAAGGATAGTGAATTGTCTCTTCCTCGTGACTGCCTTTGTATGCTTCAGTGCAACTCTCAGGCTAATGAACTCCTTTATGGATTGGTCTTTAGTTCCTCTTCTTTTCTCTCCAGGGAAATTTTATTCATTATATGGGCAAGAAGGATGAGGGACCCTGGACTGTCCTACCCATGAAGCCTAGTGTTAAGAATGCTGACTTTGCAGCCTGGAAATGTCTGTTTAAATATCTGTTTAGATACTGCTTCCACTGCTTTTGAGAAGACTGATGCTCTCTACAAACTTTTATCATAGCAGAGACATATCCCAATCAAGCATTCTAAGGCAGACTTCTTTATGATCACATCCGTCTACCATATTTCCCGAGGCCATAGTATATTTCCAAGTGAATCAGGCTGTGAAGAAGCTGGAAGATCATCTTGATTTGAAGATCATAGAAGATCTGCTTAAGACCCTTAACTACAGTCTCCACAGTGAGTATTTACATAACCTGCTTCGTCTTTGATTGTACAGATGCTCTAATTAGGGCAGCAGGTTCAGGAACATACCTGTGCCCCTACAATGTCCTTGTGGTCTCAGCTATATTGGTGAGACTTAAACTTAGGATACAGGAACATATTTGCAACATTTTAAAAAATATGGTCTGTCCTAGTCTTCTAGGAAGAAGACATCCTATTTAAAATGAGGAAGGCTGTCCAGCATCAGGTAGTCTTGCCTCCATGGGCAATGATGATCAAGTCCCCTAAGGGAGGCGCCTCTTGATTGCTGTCTAAGGCCATCCATAGGTGGCTGGTTCTCTGCTGGCAGTGCTTTAAGTCGGGACAAAGATTTTTGAGTGCTAGGTTTGGTCATGGAAAAAACTGATTTAGAACTTTTAGGTCTTCATCCAGAGATAGCTTTGTTCAATGAACAGGCTGTCTCCATAGAGCTGTTATGAAGGTTCCAGATGCTATTCTTCTGTGTGGCTTTGGAGGTTGCTTTTCCTTCAGCTTTAGGCAAAGTTTTTTGCTGCTTTCCATTTAGGTTGTGTCTCTACTGCCCTGTCCTGGATGTCATCAGCTTCAACAAGTACAGCAGATACATGAGGTTCTGGATGGTGATTCTCCAGGGGGTCATTCCTACTGCAACTGAAGTGAGCATACATGTTATTTTTGAATGCGATGGAAGCCTTTTGGCATATCATTTCCTAAGATTTCACATAATGCCCCTTTGTTTGCCATGAATTAGTACCACTTTAAAAAGCATTGCTGTGTCATTTGGTCTTTCCTCTGCACCTAACATATTAAGATGCTAGTCATAGTGCTGGAAGTTTTATAGCAGAAGGTCCTTCATGTGCTCCTCTGCCAGAACAAGTGACTTCTGGTAGGATTGTTGAACAATGTTGTAAAAGTCTTAACTTTAGTGTGTCTATGAATGTAGAGCTTGAGGACCTTCATAAACTGGGAGAACTTCTCACTGATCCTAAGCCATAAAATGACTTTATAATTAGCAGTGCTGATTTGTATTTAGTGTCAGTTCTTGTCTGTAGAAAGAGACCAGGAGGTCATAGCCTTGGCTTCCTGGATGAGGACCCAATGAAGAGTTCATGTTTGGATCCTCCTATTATTTCTTGGGTCTTCTGGCAGCCACATTGTTCACATTTATTTTCACACTCTTGATGATATGGATGAATCTGTATCTGCAGAAAATTACCACAGCCTCATAACATTTCTTCTGGTAGAAGATCCTTCTTTTCAGGCTTTTTGGGTGGTAGACTGTTTCCATAAATTGCAACATGGGCCTTTGCTTGGCTTAGCAGAACCTGACACAGGTGTTGATAGAAGCTCTGCTAGTGTGTTGGGGAGCCCATCTAGCTTTCTTTTCATATCAGAAGAAGCAAACCCCATGGAGACAGGAGTCTTCACATAAATCATTTGGAGCTATGTGCAATGTGCCTGCATTGAAATCTCAAAAAGGGAATCGGAGAACAGTGTACCTTCTGCTACATTTAGACAGCCAGTTGCATGCTCATGGACCCTGTCCAGAGAGGTGATGCATGTCTGGAAGTGAGCAAGAGAGACTGTGACATCACCCTACCGCCATTCACATCTCTGAGAGAGCGAATGCACTCTCAAGCTTCCTGACCTTTGGTTACAGTCCCGTCTTGAAGCTGAGGATTAGGGAATTATACTTGGTCATCATTTTCTGGAACTGGGGCAATTTGGTGATTGACCTTTTCACCATTTGGAAGAAAAGGATCCTTTCCCTGTTCTTTTCAAAAGAAATTTAATGGCCTGCTGTGTGTGTGTATTAAGGGTTACTTTATTCTTTTTTATAGCTTTTTTTAGTTTGTGAAAAGACAGCACAAAGCTGTGCCGTTTCTGACTCTGACATCCCATATCAGCTCATTGATCCCTGAAGTCAGAGGCCATCTCTGCTGCTTTGAAAATCACTGGAATAACTGGGGCAGCTTTGCAGCTTTTCTTTACAGTTTGAACTATAAGTGTGTACATTAGTGAAGGCTGTATATACGTTGGGGAACTGTTATTCTGCAATTCTTTTTCCAACCCTGGCATCTGAAGTGGTCCTTTCATTCATGGGGCATATCCATTGCTTGGAAGAGGATTAGAATGCTAGAGACAGACTTTCCTAGCAAAAGAAAATAAGGATGTTGACTTGTGATGATGTGAATTCTTGAGGGCAGTAAAATGTCTTTGGGAACTGTTTATTTCTTAGTTTTTGTTTTGGCTTTAGTTTCTTGGTACTGTAGGAAGAAGCTTTACATTCTCCGTCCTTATATTACAGCACCATCAGTCAGATGGTCATTTTACCCATTGAGTGTCTATTGTTTAAGAAAGCTTTTATTGGCAGCTGAAACTGAAAAACTGCTTTCTGAGTATATCTGATACTGGGCAGTAAAACAACTCTTGAGAACTATTACTCTGTTCTATTTTGTTTTGGTATTCATTTTGGTGTGAGAGACCACAAGGAGCCTGTAATTTTCTGTCTCTGATACCATAGCCCTATTAGCTGATTGTCCCTTTGATTGAGGGTTGTTCTGCTGCTTTTGAAAGGAACAGGACATAACTTAATTTTGGCTGTTAAACAAATGAAAATGAACAAGCTAATGTGCAAGTGTGAGTGTGTATGTTGTAGAAGATGATACAATATGTCAGGGAATTACTACCTATTCTTTGTCTTATGTTGTGGTGGGTTACAGCAAGATACTAAATAATTATAGTTCCTGGCATTCAAGCCTCATCAGCCCATTGGGCAGTTGGTTCAGAGTGTGTAAGTCTTCCGCTTAGGAAAGGGATGGAAGGCAACATTGCTACTCACAAGTGGCTGCACATTGTGTGCTTCATTATATCCTTTGTGTGTTATGTGTACTAAGGAGAACAGGAAGGATTCTTTTCACTTGGTTAAAATTTTAAACAGATGAAATGAATAAGAAAGGATTAAAATGATTTTTGAATTGTGGAAATTAAAGCTTTTCAAAGCATTGATTTATAAGCTGAATGTTAATCGTTTGTATGGCACTGATGCTCTACACCATAACTCTCAACCTCTTAGGGCAGGAAATCTGGACAAAACAAGTAATGGGGGACAAAGGCCCAAAAATAGGGACAGTTTTTAAATATTGCTGTTATAAACTTAGAAAGTTGATAGAAAATCCATGCTAATGCAAAATATGTTATTCTGAGGGTTATGAAGTCTGAATCTCAAATGTATGTCATTATTTTCTGACTTTAATCCTCAATGATTTGCCAGAAAACCATAATTTTATTAAGAAACAGACCAAAACTATGAAGCAAAAATCTGTACAGTCGAGAGATATGTTCTACACAGATTACAAGGCAACTGCCATCAGAGTTTTACTTTGCTTTTCTTTTTTAACTCGACATTTTAAACTTTTCTGGGGTTTACTTGGTGCTGCGGTAGCGTTGTCACCTCACAGTAAGATGCTGTCTGGTTCGACTCTCAGCTAGAGCGTCTTCTGTGTGGAGACATGCGTGAATGGGAGTACCTTTGTTGAAGGTGGTGCATCAGGGCTGGCAACTCGGTACGTAAAAATCAACTGCTAATCATTAGCGGACCGGAGTTCCACTGTGGCGACCCCTAGCCGGGAAAAGCCGAAAGACACAACAACTTACTTAGGAGGGAATATAGCTACAGTGGAGAAAGTTTTAGCAGAATTTCTTTGCAAAACCGTTGCATCATAAAAATGTTATATGTGTGAAATGTTTGGATAGTGAATGAGGCACTCTGACATACGCAGAAATACCAGTACAAGCATCAGAAGAAATAATAACCCAGGATTTGAGAGGAAAAGGTGGAAGTAAGATTAACAAATCGAATAGAAGCAAACATTAGTAATGGATCCCTTAAGAAGCTGCCATAAGAAGGAGACAAGAAGGACTGAGCAATAAAACCAAAATACAAGGTAATGGCCATGGAGGAGGGAACAGAGAGGGCAATCAAACATTCAGTAGTAATGAAAGAGAAAATACAAGGTAATGGAAATGGAGGAGGGAACAGAGAGGGCAATCAAACATTCAGTAGTAATGAAAGAGAAAATACAAGGTAATGGAAATGGAGGAGGGAACAGAGAGGGCAATCAAACATTCAGTAGTAATGAAAGAGAAAATACAAGGTAATGGAAATGGAGGAGGGAACAGAGAGGGCAATCAAACATTCAGTAGTAATGAAAGAGAGTGACAAAGTACTAAAGAGAAAAGACATGTTAAAAAGAAAATAAAGAAAGTCATGTACAGAGGAACAATTTGATAATGCATTCGAACATAGAGGGAAAACTGGGTGTTAATGTACCCTTTGCGATAAAATTGGGATTGTAAGGGACCCTCAGCTTACAGGCAGAGATACCCAAATTTGTAAAAAAAAATGATCTGTAAAAAAAGATGGTATCAAGCATTCTACAAGCCAAAAGTGGTGATGTTTGTATATTAAAAAGGCAGAACTTTTACATAAAAGTAAAAAGGTTATAGTTTATATAAGAGGGAATGATTTGAGAATGACATTAAATTTAGTGGTAGTGAAGAAGTTTTCACCTCAAACAGATGTAGGGAAAAACTGAGACTGTTGGGGATATTATGGTTATTATGAAGAGTCACTAAGGGAGACTAAATCAGTAAAAGTGTCAGGGCACTCGTATGTGAATTAGAAAAGAGGACAAGAAGGTGATGCTGAAACTAAATGTGGCTTGCTATTTTTTGAAGGAATATATCTTATAGCTGAAGGAAAAAGAAGCTCGTCATACACAATAAAATGTGCATTTATTTCTTTGCAGTCCTTGACATGGGTTAGGATGTAGCAGTTTACACACAACAAAAACAACAAATGGAATGTTAAAATTGTCTTAAATACAGAAATTAATTATTGCAGGTGCTTATGTTGAATTTAAAGGTGACAATCATCATTTCAGCCTATTAATAATTTGTAGATCTCCAAGAGCAGGTGTTAACATTTTAGAATAGTTGACAAAAGGGTTATACTTGATAAAAAGGAGGCAACATTATTTTACTTGGAGATTTAAGTCAGTCTTTCAAGTAGTGAAACATAATTAAAGTGGAACATAATTAAAGAACAGTGTCTTGACAAAAGAGACAATGTCTTGATAACGGATATACATAAATCATTTTGTTATAAATGAGAACTTAGGGCGATATAATTCTCACAGTAAGCAATTATATACACACACAACAGTACAGTAAAAATTTTGTTGACTCTAGCGCTTTGGTTGACTTGTGTGTGTGTGAGATCACACAATTGTCATGGTTAGGAATTATGTCCTTTGCCTGACATTGTGCAATCTCAGAGTTAGTATATACAGAATTAGCAAGGGGTTTGGGAGGGCTCACGTTTATTTTTGCATGCACGAAAGTAATGTCAACGTTTGTAATGTTGATGTTTTCTGGTCAGCGTGAACATTGAGATTTGGGTGCTTTCACTGTACATCCTATGTGTGTATATAATATATTTTAATGTCCGGGCTTTTGGCCCCTTTTTATCAGAGTCCTAAGGAGAAGAGCTTCACAGAAATAGTTGCTTTTATATATGATAGTTACTCTTCCACCACCTGGGATAGTTTGCACAATGAGTAACAGTTGAATATTACAAAAGTGGCATACACTTTCCAATTTATTTTACAGGTACACATAGTATGTATCATAGTATAGACGAGTTTGTTATCCACAGACACAGAGTGTGCAGCAGGAAACATACAGTACTTACTTAACTATCATTGAGACTAGAGTGACATAAGATTGTTGTTTGCTAGTGTAAAAAAGATTAATTTGTACTTTGGAAATTGGAGTTAGCAGTGGTCTATAGGTGGAGAATATGTGATTAGATGATAGAGAAATAAGTATAATATACTCAAAGAAAATTAAAACAGTTACTGACCGGAAACAGCAAGAGAAACGCTGTTAGCTATATCAAAGAAGTAAGAATGGCATGTGGTTAAGAGTGAGAAATGGCCAGCAGAAATGTATGGATTTGTTTAATCAGCATTGCCAAATTATACAGAGACAGATCTAGTTGTTATGGAGCATTTTTTTAGTTTGTTTATGAGCAGTTTAAAGTTAGCTTCATGGGTTATATCAGTAGGAGTGGAATTCCTGTTTTTGCTACGCACATTTAAGAGACAATCTCCATGACTTGATGCTGTGATCGAGACCTAGGAGATCTTGTATGGCTGAAATTTTTAATTAGGTTGGTTTAATACCAGGCATCTGTCTGTCCTTTGAAGAATGTTGTGTTGTGTTTTTAGTAATGATAATATAATTAGAAGTTGTAAGTTTTTGCCAGTTAGTTTTCTTTAGTGATGTACTGTAGTGTGTTTATTTGAAGCAAATGTGGAGTTGTTGTTAAAGCACTTCTCACGTTTAAGGTGGTGGTTCATTTGGAGGATGGTAGGAATCGAGTAGGAGAATAATAAACTGAGAAGTCAGTGTTTTACGCAGTGGTAAGTAAAGAAGAATTGGTAAAGTAGGGTTTGGGCTTGTATCACCATTTTTGTTTGTTTTAACTATGTAGTCAGTATGATTGTCAATTTTTTGTTTAAGATCTATGCAATTTGGGTGGTGTTTAGAGATCTTCTCTTGAAGACAAGCTGTGTGTGTGTGTGTGTGTGTGTGTGCGCGTGTGTGTGCGCGTGTGTGTGTGTGTGTGTGTGTGTGTGTGTGTGTGTGTGTGTGTGTGTGTGTGTGTGTGTGTGACCTCAGGAGACTAGAATAAGCATTATTTTATTGGGACGTAGCAGCAAATACTTTTTTTGTAGTTCTGGAAAGAATTTAGCAGCAGGTATTGTAGGGTTGGAAACACATTGGATCGCTCTTTCATTTGTGTCTTTTTTGTTTTGCTGTTATACTGAAAAGCACAGAATCAACTATGGATCTCTAGGAAAACAGCTATGTTAGTATAGGCAGGCAAAAACAAAACCACTGCACCAGATAAAGTCCAGACCAGTCTCCAAAAATATAATGCAAAAATCCAAGCAGGCAGTGGACACACACGGCATAAAACAAAATAATGTATTTAGTAACCCTAACACTTGCAGTTCTGCATTAAATTTTCCAAAACATCAGTATATTTGCAACAGCATGATGAAATGTTTTTTGTATGATGTGTATTTTACTGTTTAGATATCTTCAATATATGTCTTATTTATTATATCTGAAATCTATTATATAAGTTGTGGTTGGAACATACTAAAAATTTACTTATTTTGCTAAAATGTTAGGCTGCTTTAAGTCACTTGGTTGCTAGTAGTGATTGGTTTTAACAGTGTGTAAAATGTTTAGGCTTGTAATAGAGTTCTATGTCTGATGAAGCGTAGGAGTACTACGCCAAAGCGCTTACATGTTTTTTACTAAATAAATAATTTGGTTTTATGCCATGCGTGCCCTTTGCCTGCTTGGATTTCTTGCATTATATTTTTGGAGCCTGGTCTGGACTTTATCTGGTGCAGTGGCTTTGTTTTTGTCTGTGGTTACTTTTGATTCTTCTGCCCAGGAGCATGGCTGAAGGTTTGAATATTGAGCTGGATTTTAATCCTATTGCTGGTGCATCTTCCAGAGAGAAGGACTGTTTTAGTAATTTGCTACACAGTGAAAGTAATCCACTTTTATTTTTTGAGATGAAGGAGGTTAATGGAGTTGATGAATTTGATGGAGTAAATTTACATGAATATCTGAAACTTCATAGAGAGCTTGAAGAAGCCTTTGTCAAATTAAAGAAATGGCAGTGGCAAAGAAAATATCTTGAAGCATGTGTACATTTTAAAATAGTACCACGGGGGTTACATATGACAAAAATGCCCACATATGGCCAGTTTTATCCAGATTTATTATCTAAATGGCAAAAACTGAACTTGGAAACTAGTTATGGCTATATGCAGTTGTTGATAAAAACTTCACTTGACTAAAAAGAAGCTGTGTGAACTGCTACCTAGAACTGTAGCAGATAAAGCCATAAAGGAGGTTAGAACATTTATAACTTCTTTTCAACTTAAAGTACAGTAGTAAAAAATGACCAAGCTGAAGAGAGTTTTGAGAGATTTTAAAGCAGGCAATGTTTTTTCCTGGCCTGATGGTAAAGAGCACATGTCTGTTAAATCTGTGAGCGCTGCAGGTGTAAAGACTCTGATTCTCTTCAAGAATTAACTGGAGCAGGGCCAGAAACACCTTTAACTACTAATGTTCATTTTTCTTCTTCTTTGGATGCAGCCAGCGTTTCTAGTGACAGTGGCATGGCTGCTGTATCTGATTCACAAGTTGTGAGACCTAAGACCACAATGTCCTTGACCAATGATAAATTTGTAGCTTTAAACTTGCCTCTTCCCATAGGGAATATCAGAGGGAGACAGAGATCGCCCAGTCAAGGGAGGAAGCGTCAGAAACATTTAAGTGGACAACTGAACATTCTTTCAATCAAGTAGTTTTTTAGCACAGTGAAAGACATTTAGTATAAAATTTATCAGATGTTACTTTGACTGATGTTCAATTACGAGTCCTTGACAAAGGACTTTCTTTTATACCTGCAGCTACTAGTATTTTTAATGATGTAATGGTAGATATGAAGTTGTTCTGTCGTAATGTGATGTTGAATTATATGTTTTCTGATTCTGCTGTGCAGCCTTCAGCATTTAGGAAACCAAGTGTATTTTGTCTTGATTTCCATCCTTTAATAAAAGCATTTTTACGGATGTGTGAGCATAATTTATTACAGTATTATAATGATCCAGTAAATTGGTTTTATAACCTTACATTTAGTGAATTTTCTGATCTATAGGAATTGCAAGCTAATGAGGACATTACTATATCCCCGTCTGATAAAGGGGGAGTTATAGTGATTATCAACCATAAAGATTATATAAAAAATATGACTTTAATGTTGTCAGTAGTACTATACACTTGCTAACCTTATAGAGGTACATAAACTTAGAAATAATTATTGTGAGTTATTTGACTGTTTTGTCTTCCAGGTATATTAGTAAGGAGTTATATGACTTCTGTATTGTTGAGAAACCTTTAATTCCCCTTGTAAAGGCCTTGCCTAAAATCCATAAATCTTTGTCTGACCCACCCTATAGGCCAGTTGTGGCAGGGCGAGGTTGGGCCGCAGAGCCCATATGCATTTATGTAGAAAAAAGCTTAACATCCTTTACTAATGAAGTCATCCACTAACGACTCACAGCATTTTCTTACTATAAAGTTACAGAAGGTGCCACTGTGTGATACAGATATGTTAGTTACTATGGATGTATGTTTGTTATTTACATGCATACCAAATGATGTAGGCATCCAATATACGAGAGATTTCTTGTGAAGTCATAGTGATTTTGATAATGGATGCATACAGACTATGTATATGTTAATGGAATTGATGCTTACCAATAACGTATTTGTGTTTGAGGGGAAATTTTACATTCAACAATATGGAGTGGCCATGGGTACACCATGTGCCAACTCCTATGCCAACATTGTAATGGCACAATGGGACGATACTGTGTTGCTGAATAATGTTACTTATAGTAGAAATTTGTTAACATTATAGTCATTTTGTGGATATTTTTTTTTTTATCTGGAGAGGTTCCACAGAACTATTTGAGCAGTTTGTTTCTTTTCTAAATGAGAGTACCTCTTTCTTGAAGTTTACTACACATGCATCTCTTTATGAGATTGATTTTTTAGATGTCAAGCTAACCAGAGAAGGGCATGTTCTGCATACTGTGGTTTATAGGAAAGAATGTAGGAAGAACAGCCTCTTCTTATGTTCTAGTATGCATCCTACATATGTATTCAAAAATATTTTGAAAGGACAGGTTCTAAGTCAAGAAGATAGCACAGTGTTCCAGCAAGTAGCCTTATTAAAGAACGAGTTTAGGGACAGAGGATATACTGAGGCTGAATGTGATGAACATTTACAAATGGCCCATAGGGAAAGGGAAGTTAGAAATAAACCTTATTTCTCAGGAATATGCCACTGGTTAACAGAATGGATGGTTATTGCAAAAAAGAATGTAGATTATGTCTACCTCTGACAATAAGAAAGTTATGGATATTATACGTAAGAATTGGCATGCCTTAACAAGTAATGGGATAGAGCAAGTTGTGGGGACATATCCAAAAGTTACTTAAATCATTAAAACATAGGCTTTGCCATAGAACTTGCATGGTAATCAGCAAAACTATTTCTAAGAGACAAGGAACATTTGGTGTAGACATTGCCATTTCTGCAAGTATATTGCCAATAAGAATGTTTTTATACATCCTGATGCAAATAAAGAATATATTTTTAGGCATTATGCTGATTGTTCAACTGCTAATGTTATACATTTACCCCACTGTGTTCAATGTTTTAAGTTCTATGTTGGCATGACTAATAGACCATTGAGAGATAGGATTAGGGAACATGTATATTGCAGCAACACTGGAGACACCAGAAGTGCTGTTGCTAAACATATTGTTGAAGAAGGTGACATCCATAGATTTGTATTTTTCGTCATAGAGATCTTGCCAGACACTGTAAGTTTGGGGAATAATACAAATACACATGAAATGATTGAGCAAAAACAAATTGTTTTGGTACAAGTTGACAAGGGGATGGGTTTGAATGAAGCTTTGTCACTTAAACTCTTTTTAAGGGACAGAAGGCTTAGTTACATTTGCTAACCTTCTCCCCTCCCCCTTTTTTAATACACTCTCTTTGCCTTGGCTGTTAGATATACATATTTTTATAGTAGTTACAGGTCTGTCTGCTTATATATATGCGCATACTACTCGTACGTAAATTTGTTTTTATTGTGTTTTTTGTATACACACATTTTTATGTTAGCAGTATTTAGCTATGATGTTTGGTTTTGTTTATATTTATTTTTATATATTTTTTGTTTGTTTATGTGTTTGTTTTTTTGAATATCTTAGTAGACTGATGAGAGTTCATGCAGCAGTGAAGTTTTTTATTGTAAACTTTTTACGTAAGATGTATACTTGGTTAACTATGTGGTTGGCAGGACTGTTTCAGCCTTTGTTGACACAGTTCTGCATTAAATATTCCAAAACAACAGTATATTTGCAACAGCATGATGAAATGCTTTATGTATGATGCATATTATACTGTTCAGATATCGGCAATATATGTCTTATTTATTATATCTGAAATCTATTATATAAGTTGTGGTTGGAACATACTAAAAATGTACTTATTTTGCTAAAGTGTTAGGTTACTTTAAATCACTTGGTTTCCGCTAATTATTTAATTGGAGGGAAAAAGGTTGCTAGCAGTGATTGGTTTAACAGTGTTTAAAATGTTTAGCCTTGTGATAGAATTTTATGTTTGATGAAGCGTAGGAGTACTACACGATTTGGTTTTATGCTGTGCGTGTCCTTTGCCTGCTTGGCTTTCTTGAACTATGTTAGTATATTGGTAAGAGGAAAAGTTATTTTCACATTTAACACATTGAGAATGATTGTTAAGCTGGCAGAGAACTATTTCATAGCTATTCCAAGACCACTAAGTCTTATGACCATTCATGCCTTGTCTGTACCCTCCCTTATGCCACACTACTATTCTTCAGGAGGGCCATTCCAGCCATATCATTTCATTGTTTATATTAAGATTATACAGTCCTTAAGGTGTTTGCGCATCGTAGTGTTTTAATGCTCAAAGATTGTTTATGAAGGTTTGCCACTATTAACAGGCGAGAATCTTTCATTTTTCGCTGTGATTTCACTTTGGAGGAAAAAGGCAGTTGCTGATGTGCAAAGGCTTATAAAAGATGGTATTGAACAAAAAGATATAACAACTGAAGTGAAACTGGAAGGGAGATAGAATTGTGGAAGTGGTAATTACAACTCTCATATGTTAACAGCATGAGAAGATAACTTGGATAAGAAGCTAACACTCTCTTTAAAAATTAAGTGATACCATCTATCATGGGTCGAAAAACAAAAAAAAATAGTAAATAACATGAGAAAAGACACTACAGCTTTGATAAACAGGAAGGTAAGAATATACAAAATTGAGGAAATATTCAGATGGCTAATAAAAGCAAATGAAAGCTAATTTAAGAGAAAAAAGAAGAAAAACAGGGTCTATATCATATGAGTGAATCACAGAAATTGCTAACACTCTTATATCAAACGTACTGGACCTTGAAGTACTTTTTCTGAGATCGCGGTACAGTGAAGAATGGGATATTTACCCTTTCCTCACTGTAGTGCGATCTGAGTTGGAATATATATTTAGCGGGGGGGTGTGGGGGGCTGCACAATAGGAAGTTCGAGGTGCAGTGTGTTCGATATTATGAGTGTTCGCAATTTGTGCAATTCGCTCATATGATATAGACCCAAAAAACACACTAGCACTAAATTTCAAAGAAAATAAAAATGCTTGGTATGCTTGTCTGTAAAACACAGAACAAAATCAATCTAAAAATCATATATAATGGGTTGATACAGAAGACTTCCAAGATTACCGCACACTGATCAACAGCTTAATTTTTGCTCTCTCAGTGTGAAAAAAGAAACTGGTAGATAAGGGCCAGTAACGCGTCCAGTTTTATTTAATTCAGTTTCTGGCAGGTAAGTACACTATTTAGATGTCAGCAAAGAAGAAACTTGGTGAACCTGAAAGAAAATGAACTAGAAAAGGTGAAGAGAAAACACTGACTGGGAAGAGTCTTGTAGCTGTTCAGCAAAAAGCAGTTTGAGCTCCAGCTTCAGGTAATCTACAGGAAAAAAATAAATCAAGTGTGCTCAGAGCTGATTAAAATAAATGAAACATTGAAGGAGTATGGTAACTCAAATAACAATAGGCTGGAAAAGCTTTAAACAGCTATTCAGTTGGCCTGATAAAACTGCAAAAATCAGATGCCGAAAAGAAAAAAAAAAAAGGCCGGTTGAGTATGAGACTGCTGAAGAAGAGCTGTTTCAAAAGTGGTAGTCAGAAGACGGAGCATGCAGGGAAAACCTGAGATTTTCTGATGTTTCTCAGTACTAAATTTAAAAACTCATACAGGGCAATATTCTCATTGTTGCTAAATGACTAGTCTTCTTTGAAAATACTCAAAAAAACAGTCAATCCCTTTATCATGTGGAATGGGGAGAACAAGTTCACAACGTCAGTGGTAGCAAAGAAAATGGCCCCCTTTAAAATACAAAGTGTTGAGGTTCTGCAACAAATGTCAGGAGTATTGTAAAATGTGCATTTTATCAGCAGATGTTTACAGCAGTGTCAGTGAAGGAACCAAAAGGTGCCTTTTTGGAGTTAGGAGCAGCTACAATTAGTCTCTAATGGGGGCATTGCTGACATCTGTGCATACCTCCGGAATCCTGAATATCACTGGAATCACTGGGTTTGCTACCCTCAAATATTCATAAACGTGCTCAATAATACTACCTTGGCTGACCATATCCATTAAACAAAAGTATTTCTCGGTGTATGCAGTGTTCACCTCATTTTTGGAAACTATGTTCTAGGTACCAACATCATTTAGAATCTCAAACATTTTACCAGAGTAGACCTCATAGTCCATAATAACTACAGTCCTATTCTTTTCAGGTTTCATCACCCTGACGTTTTTGTTTGACATAAGTTCTTTCTGTGTACTTCTTTCTTGAACTGTACGGATGTCAACAAATGGACTTTTTGTTGCACATAGGGACCTGATTTGGCCTTCATAAAGTGCCTCAAAAAGAGTTACCATAAGGTGGAGGGTATAACATACTACTTCACTTCTTTAGTTTGCCATATGAAATGGCTGGTCATTGCACATATTTCCAAAAGACAAGGTCAAATTCAATTGCAGGGTGTAGAGCTTTAATTGAATTAGTATACTACCAATGTCAGTCTTAAAATGGGGCACAGAAGTAAAGCCCTTACTAAGCAATGACAAATGTTCATATGTCATATTAATCTGACTTAAATTAAATATCCTAAATTCATTAAATTCATCATCAGTGCTGGGGTCATTACTTCCTTTTGCCCTTTCTTCTCCCCGTCCGATATCACCTGTGGCTGTTGGAACTCCTGGAGTAGGAGGACCAGCCCAGTTGATTCACCAACCATTCTGACCTCCGGGGTTGGTGTTTCTTCTAAAAAAAATCCACTTGGTTGTATTCTGGCAGTGCATCCCTGTCACACTCAGATAGGGTAGAATCAGCCATGTCCATCTCCCAACTTACTCTTTATTTACATTTCATAGGGCTTAGGATAAACTCTCTTTTCCAGATGTTCATTTGTGTGTCTAACTTTTTTGTTCCCTCTCCTTGTTCTGGGAAATGAGCTGGTCCACCTTATCAAAGATTGGCAGTGCACAAATAACCAGTCTTTTACAACAGTGCCATTTTACATTTTAAGCTTCAAGTCCAATTTGTGCAACTTTACGTTCATTGCTCTTTATAATGAGATTCATCAGCTCAAAGCTTATGGGATCAAACAGCTGTAACATGTTGCTGTGGGAAACAGAATCTATTGCTGTGCCATTCAGGTACTTCCTTAGGCATAACCCATTTGGAACTCGCTGCCCTCAAATATATTCCACAAGAAAACAGTGTCCATTTGTAAATGCATGTATTTTAACAGGATTTGCTCTAAATTCTTCAGCTGTGAGCTTAAAGTGCTCTTTAATTGTACTTCAGTCTCATAAAATTCAAAACTAGATAAAGCCAACCATTTACCTAAGTCAGTCCTGGTGTTCCATTCACTATTGCACTGAATATCAGCTGGGAAGGGCAGCTGTGTTGACTTAAACCACTTGATTAAAAATGAGAGGAGAATGTTGACTAGCATTTGTAACCACCACTGAATCCAAAGAAACAAGTACATACATGGAGAGCTGCTGCAGCAGGATAGTTAAATCATAAGGTAACAGATCAAACTTGAAGAGGTCATGATTAAAACTTCTTGACTGGAACTCCAGACAGCCAAGCAGCAACCTAACAGGTAACCAAAATCACTCAAAGTCATACTTAACTACAGCAGCCAATCAAATCAAGAAAATAATTCAAGCTGTGGCAGTCTGGATTTCAACAGTAAAAACTGTTAGTGACCAAAAACAATGACAAACAAGAGTCTTTGGTATTGCCTTTAATTAGGGACACTCCTCCCATACTTGGTGTACTTAGAAAAACTTGAAGTATAAAATTTTCTCTGGGCTTGAAGATGAGGGTAGGGGTTGCATTAGCTTTGACCTTTGGTAGAAGTAAAAATTAAAAAAAAAATGGTTGGAAAAAAGACAGGACAAGACCACAAATGTATTGATCCACAGCTAGAATTTCTAAATGTGGTACATGTAAATATTGCAAATTTATTTGTTAATAATGGTCCTTATGTAAGAATTGAAGGGTACAACAAGATGATAAGATACCCCAGGCTCATATAATTTTGAGACTGTGGGGGTTAGGTTAATTAGGAGGATGTATGAGGGATTGTTGGCAAAAATTAAAGTGGAAGGGTTCCTCTCTGACAATTTGTGTCTGAACAGAGGAATCAGGCAGGGGTGTCCTCTTTCCCATTTGTTATTTGCTTTATATTTAGAGCCACTGGCAAAGAAAATAAGGGACTCAGAAACAAGAATATAATTGGCATGGTTATCAAGAAAAGTTGCCTTTATTTGCAGACTGTGTTTTATCCTAAACAAAATAATATAAAGGACACCTTGCTATTATGGAACATCTTGAGACAGTTTCATATCTTTTGGGGATATAAAATTAATGAAGATAAAACAAAGGCTATGGCTGTAAACTGTGTACCCACATACAAATTGCTTCAGCAACACCTATAATTATTGGGACTTGATAAAATGAAGTATTTGGGAGTATGGTTTAAAAAGGATTCTGTTATGGCAGCTAAAGATGTGTGGGAAGAGACTAAATAAAAGATCATACAAAAACTGAGAAACTGGAAGCTCTTGACTATGTATCTTGCTAGCCATATCTAATCAGTGAAAATGTTGAGTCCCTTTTGTTTTATATACAGGTCAGGCATATTTTTGTCAACCAGAGGAGAAGTTGTGGACAGTTAATAAAAAAATAAAGGATTTTATCTGGGGGGAGGGCTAGGATCAAATGGGATAAGTTGATCCTTCTAACAGAAAGTACAGTTTGTAAAATCTTACCATAACAGTAGATGTTCTTCTCTTCACTGTTGCAGTATTCTAAATAGAAGGCATCTCCCACCCAGGGAAGCCTGACAGCTGGCCAGTATACAAAAACCCAATGATGTTTTATGCTCCATATGTCACACTTGTAGGCCCCGCAGAGAATGTAGGGCATAAAAGGGATGTATGGACATAATTACCCAAAACTGAATTGCCCCAGAAGAAAACTTCGCCTTCAGAATCAAGGAGGTCAGAAGTAACCTGACAAGCCTGGGCATTCAAGGCCAGAGCATACCTGGTCATGTGGGTCTGATAATTAACAGCCCTAAAGGCCAAAGTAGAAGCAGTGTAAACTGTTTTACTGATCCTCTCCATTGCCATACTATCCTTATCAGAAGGCAAAAGTTTGAAAGATGGCAAAAGCTTAGAAATCTTGTCAGAAGAGACTGACACCATAACAGGATCAGCAGAAGGACATTTAAATAAAAAGTGCAATCCTCAAGAATGTTATAGAACTTATCAGGTTTCTTAAGAGCAGGAGGCTTAGAATCAGGAGACTTGGAAGTAACAATGATAGTATCTAACAAGGCAGCAAACAGAGGACGAACTGCTAGTGGTTTAGGACTATCTTCCTGAAGCAGCTCATAATATTTTCTCTGAATATCTGATACTTGAGAAGAATCACACACAAAGTATCCCAGCATCCTAGCAATTGTGTTCCCAAAGGACAATTCCTCAGAAGGAGACTAAGGGCTAACAGACTGTTTTTCATCAGAAGCATAAGCCAAAGGAGAAAAAAAGGACAAAGATCCCTCATCAGACACTGTGTCCTCAGCTAAAGCCTCAGAGAACATGCAAAAAGATGGCCTCCAATGGGGTCCCGACAGAGGAATTTGATGTAGACGCCAAACGACCAAGGATCTGTTACCCGCTTCTAGAGGGACATCTGGCTGGACAACTAAAGAATTCAGCTGAGACTTCTTGGCCTTTTTCTTACCTAGCGAGACTGTCTCAGGGTTAAAGGATCTGCCATGGTACCGTGGGATAACTCTTTCAGTCGTTGGGTTTCAAGATAAATGGCCAGGGAAGACAAATAGCTTCTGAGTGTCTGAAGCACAAATGTCTTATAGATACTACAAGAGGTATGGTTGTGGGAAGAACCCAAACAAAAAATACACTGTTTGTGATAATTCTTGTGGGGAATCGGCCTCCCACACAGACACTTATCCCTCATGAACTCTAGGTAGCAAAATAAAATAAAAGACCAAGAAAGGAAAAATAACCGCAACGGGGCACTTATCTGACAGCTAAGTATTCAGTAAAGTGTTCAGACCAACTAGCGATAATTTTGTTCAAACTGGTGACAAAAAAGTTCTGGGTAGTTTCTTCTGTATGTACCTTTTATGCCCTATGTTCTGTGCGGGGAGCATAAGTATGATGTATGGTGCATGTAAGATCAATAGGCATTTGTATACTGGCTAAGTGTCGGGCTACCGTGAACAGAAGATCCCTTCTGTTTAGAATACTGCAATAGTAATAAAGAAGGACATAAGGTAGTTTACGATTACCTGATATGAAGGGATATTTTAGAGCTACACATTTAAGGCTCATTTACGTTATACAAACAGAAAGCTATAAATCAAAGTGGAAAGGGATAATGCAATGGGTGGGAAATTCAAGTAATAAGGAGAGAGTGTGATTTTGGATGCAGATCCTTAAGAAGAATAAGAACAGCCATAGAGAATATAATATTCATGAAGTAGCAGAACAGCCATAGAGAATATAATATTCATAAAGTAGCAGAAGGTATTCCAAGAACTAGGCCAACATGAAAATTGCAGGAGATTTTGCCCATAGAGATGACTGCAATTAGGGGTTCAGAGAATAGGAAAGAGGGGGCTGTAATTTATTGAAGAAAACTGTCAAAGGAACCATGGTATTGAGAGCAAATAACTAGAGAGGGAAAGGTAATAGAATGGGAAGAGGCCAAGAAGGCATTTGGCCTGCAGGCTAGAAACTGCCTTCCCTATCAGAGATTGATATCAGAGTACAAGCAAACAGAAAGGTTTAGGAGAATCGAAAGACCTGCTCTGGTAGAGTTTTTAGTTGACTCTAGAAAGAAGCTGCTGTTAAAAAGGGATAATTAGTAGGGCATATAAAATATTGCAAGTAACTATAGGAATTAGTCAGAGGAGGTTAGAAAAGATTGGGAAGAGAGATTGGATAAGCAATTCACAAGGAAATAATGGGAGGACATACATACGGCTCCCAAGTATGCAAAAAAGTCTAGAATATTTAGAATTTTTGCTTGGAGGTGTTTGCATAGGTACTTTCATACTCCAAGCAGATTCCAAAGAATTTTTCTGTAGGCAGACAGCAAATGTTGGAGGTGTGATGGGAGTAAAAGAAATAACTGGGTGCATATGTTTTGGTAGTGTAATGAGTTGGCAGAATTCAAAAATTCCTTACAGAGTACTCTGTTAGAAATATTGGATGAGCAAATGGGTGTAACTAAGGAAATTATTTATTTATTTATTTTTTTGTCTTGGGATACAAGAAGACATAGTAAGAAGCATAGTTTGCCAAGTTTAATTCTGCTAGGTGCCAAAAAAGCAATTACTAGAAAGTGGAAATCAAAGTTTAAATCAACTGTAATTGAAGTATTAAATATTATAACAGAGGTAAAAAAAAACTGTAAGTGTGATTATTAGAAAAGGGTAGAAGCAAATCACATAGAAATAGAAATTCTGGGAACAATACACGCAGAGTAATGGCTTGGAGGAGGAGTGTGATTTTAAGGGAAGGCAGGAATTGAGCAATTTGTGTTATGTTGGATTGATGACAGTTATAAAAAATATTTGATGTGCAACATTTGTAACTAGGAACATGTTAATGTGGTTTGCCTTCTTTTATATAAATGTATGTTTGCCTATGTCTCAAGTGATAATGTAATAAAGAGGTTAAAAAGATAAAATAGGGAGACGACAAAAAAAGAAAAAAGAGTTTTGATTGTATCCTTTTAGGAATCTGCTTTTGCACTGGAAAATACAGGAATGTTTTAACTGACACAAGAAAGGGGAGAGGAAAATTGTGATATTCTGGAAGTCTAAAACCATCTAAGATTGATAAATCACTAGTTCCAGTAATCAACATGCAGTTCAGAGAATTATGAGAAAATTTAGCACATCCTTATTAATTTATGTAATAAGAATTTGCAGAGAGATTATGTCTTTCAGGTACGGAAGGGAGCAGATATTAATCTCGTATACAAAGGTAAAAGAAACATTATAGAGGTTAAAAAATAATGACTAGTATATTTACTGGACAATGTGGTCAAAACTGTCAAAACTAATAATCTGTAATGTCTTAAATGAAGAGGTTTGAAAAAAGTGGAGACTGCATAAAACATAGGGGTGCCAGTTGTAGCATATGGTTTTGATTTTTATGCTTCTGAATAAGGACTGGGGGAAATATGCTCTTGGATTTCTGTAAAGCAATGCAACATAGTAGTTCTTAACTTGTTAGTTAAAAAAACTGGGGGAAACCGAAATCCTAAAGTGGTTACATTGGATAATGGAAAGATCTTTCAGAGTAATGTTGGATAATCTAATAACATTGAACTGTGATACAGCAGGGAGTGTTATATTGGTCAGAGGTGAGACTGTGGCTTTTCATATTAATGTGTAAGTAAGTTAAGTACACATCCTGCATAAATGTATAGAAGTTATAAAAAGTGGCATCTTTTTGTATCAGAAATTAACAATAATGCAAGAATTTAAAAACTGTGTGATTTGGTGATAAGAAATGGACACATTTTAAGTGTAGAGACATCTGCCTTAGTGATATTAGAGAAACTCATATCTAGATGAGTATATTACTGTGACCATTGTTAAGTGAGATCTTCACATACCATGATTTAGGAATATCAGTTGCTTGTCAGGTTTGACTGTGGCTCATCCTCCTCTAATATGTGGGTTACAAAAGGTGTTACAAAATGAATTAATACTTTAGTAAGTTATCCCCTGATCTGCATGTGGATAACAATTACCAAAGCAAGGAAAAGAATAACCAATTTAATACGATTTGTATTAAGCTAAAAGTTAATTGGTTTTGATTAATTTACTTCATTAATTTTCTTATTACACAAAATTTGTGGGTTAAGTGGAGTTTGTCCCATCACTCAGTGGGCACAAAACGACAAAACTAATATAAGATAATGCACCTGTCTATCTGCCCTAGGGCATTTATAAGCCTAGCCAGAATGTGTTTGGCTTTCGCCACCCATTTTAAATTTATTTTGCTATGCCCTTTTTCGAGGTTAGTATACTGTGCCTCTGTCTAACAGTGACACATAAGTGATACCCGGGGTAAACCTACGATCTCCCATCCACTCATCAAGATTCCTCTTGAAGAGAGTCAATGAGGGACTCTGCCTAACATGGACTGGGATTTTATTCCAGAGTGAAGGGAGCCTCTGGGTTATGAATCTGTCCCTCCAGCATGTCCTATTTAGTTCAGTGCTGAGGTTCAAGTCTCTCGAGCGCGTAGCTCGATGGGATTTGGATTTTCTGAGGTGCAGCATGTCCATTAATTCTGGGTTGAACATGGCTTTATACGTCAGGCACAGATCACCTCTGAACAGGCGGTATGCCACTGAGTAGAGCTGGAGTTTCTTTAACTGGGCAGCATATGGCATTTGTTTGAGCCCTTTGATCCTCTTGGTGAGGTACTTCTGGGGTCTTTCCAGTTGCTGCAGGTGTCTGGTAAGGTACATCCCAAAAGGGGCATTGTACTCCATTATGGGCCTGATGAGGGATGAGTAAAGAGGCACTATGACCTCCCCTGATCTAGATGTGAATCCCTTCATGATTAGGTGGGCTATATAAAATGTTTTTCTAACCACTTTGGCCACGTGGTTGTCATATGAGAGATTGCTATCAACTTGGGTCCCCAGGTCCCTAATTACTTCTTCTGTACTTAATGGATTACCACCTATGTGGTAATTTGTGGGCACTTTGTTTTTGCCAAAGGGGATGACTATACACTTTTTGGCATTTAGCTTGAGGCCATGGCTCTGGCACCAGTTGTCTGTTTCTATGAGGCCCTTTTGGAGGATGCTTGTGTCGGCTGGAGAGTTGATTATGGTGCCCAGTTTGCAGTCATCTGCAACTTGGTCAGCCACAGTCCTTCCGTGTTGGCCTGTACCTCCGAGAAATATATACCGAACAAGAGAGGTCCCAGGACTGAGCCTTGTGGGACACCACTTGTAACTGGTTTGGAGTCTGACATGGCTCCAGCAATTCTAACCATGTGGGTTCTGTCCTTGAGCCAGTTTGCAATCCATCTAGTGACATAGGGGTTTATATTTAAGCTGGTGAGCTTATCTATAATGCCCGAGTGGGGTATTGTATCGAAGGCTTTTACGAGGTCCAGGTAGGCTGTGTGGACCACCTTCCCCTCATCAATGGCCTTGGTGACTGTTTTAAAGAAATCAACCAGGTTTAAGAGGCAGGATCTGCCCTTAACAAAGCCGAACTGGGTAGGATCTAGTGTCTGTAGGTCCCCAATATCTTTATTTATGAGGTCCATGATGATCCTTTCCATAACTTTGCAGACCAAGCTAGTCAGGCTTATGGGGCGATAGTTTCCAGGATCCGTTGAGGCACCACCTTTATGGAGAGGGACCACTGTTGTTGTATGCCACTCTTTGGGCACATATCCTGTAGTAAGGCTGAGATTTAGTTTGGGTTTAGCTCTTCTTGGAGTTCATGTAGGACGCAGCCCGGGACACCGTCTGGTCCCATTGATGCTGTGTTTTTTGCTTTGGAGAGGGTGGCTCTTACCTGAGCATCTGAGATGTCAGGGGGGGCAGCACTCTGCTGGGATAGATATTTGCCCTTTTGGTGGGGGGGGGGGGAGAAGTTTGCGCTGAACCTGTCAGCTAGGATGTTGGCAGTGTCTGTGGGTTTGGTGTATTTTTTGTCATTTTGGACTAATTCTGAGCCTATCTGGGAATTACCACCCAGGTTCCTAACATAACTAAAGAAAGCCTTGTGATTATCCTTAGTGTCCTGTGCATTTTTTCTCTCGAAGCTGGCCTTAGACAATTTTATGAGTGCCCGTAGTTTTTTGCTAATACTGATCAGTGACGCCTTCCCTTTTTGGGATTTTACTCTATCATTTAGTAGCTTCCTCCTTCTATTGTATAGTTTGTTTATGGCTGGGGTCCACCAGGCAGGATGTCTGCCTTTGGAGGATTGGGTCTTGGTTTTATTTGGGATCGCATGATCCATGCATTCCTGAAGGTGTTCATAGAATGCGTTTATAAAGGATTCTGCGGTCTGGGCCATATTTTCCACAGGCCCGGGGGCTTTGAAGGATTCCACCTCGGTTTTGAGGAGTGTGAAATTTGCTTTAGAGAAGTTTTTCACTGTGGTTTTCTGGGCAGGGGGTGGGGTCGGGATGTGAATATCCAGTGAGATTAGTTTATGGTCTGATCTTACCAGTGAAGGATACACTTCTGGTCTGGAGCACAGAGTCCCATTGTTGGTGATGATCAGGTCCAGTATGTTTTCCCCTCTTGTGGGAGTGGTAACAAGTTGTTCCATAGCATTTGAGTTTATAAATTCTAGGAACCTTTGGGCTAGGGTGTTGCAGCTAGAGTAATGCTCCCAGTCTATGTTTGGGTAGTTGAAGTTGCCCAATATAACGGTGTTTGGAGAGACCTTCATATTTTCCAGTGTTCTCAGGAAGGCCGAGTGGGGTTCCTGGGTTTGGGAGGATGGTCTGTAGCAGGCTATAAACTGGAAGGCAGTTTTACCCACTATTAGTTGCACATGGATAGTCTCTGATGCTTCGTGCTTTGCCACCTACCTGGAGGTGTGGGTATCTTTGATGAATATCGATACTCCCCCTCCTTTTGTGGTTCGGTCCAAGTTTTGGGGGCGAAAAGCATGGTATGAGGTATAACCTTGTAGTGCTGGGGTGCTCTCGGGAGCCCTGAACCAGGTTTCTGTTACTGCACAGATATCAATGTTCTCCATGCTAAGGAGAGTTTTGAGTGCGTGCATCTTGAGGTTTAGACTTCTGGCATTGAGTAGCATTACTCTTAGTTTCTTATCCCTTGTGATACCTATGGAGGTGGGTTTGTCTTTTGACCCTTGCCTAAAAAAGGCACTATGGGGGTAGCAAGAGCCTTTGCCAATATCCAAAAGCTCAGGGGTGACAGGTGCAAGCCATCCCTAGCAAAGCATCGTGGCTTGTTGAGCATATCATCTCAAGCTGACAGGCATTGGATCCCCTTTGAATGACACCAGTACTTAAGCCAATTGTTGAAATTGATCATCTTGTCTTCATATTGTGGCATCATTCTTGGTGAGGGTAAGATGCTACTCAAGGTCAGGGTCATACTGGCCTGGGCTACATGCTCAGAGAGCTCCTCTGTCTCTTTTCATGTAGTCCAGGGAGGTACGTCTCAGGTCATTCACACCAGCATGGACAATGACTGAGTCATATTTGTACTTGCCTTGGAGTGACCTGAGTGCTTGTGTTATGTGGCGGATCCTAGCGCCCGACAGGCTGCTCGCCATGACCCTCTCCTTGTTCAGCCTGGTGAGCGGGACGTCAGTGTGCCTGACGATAGTCACCTATTACAAGTGTATCAGGTGTGTTGTTTAGTCTTAAGGGCTGTGACTGTTCGGCACACTGGCTTTGTGAGATATGTGTTGCACGTGTTTTGTTTTGGGGTAGCGGTTGCTTGGGTGTCTGCTTTGGAGGTCTCTGCTGCTTAGGCAGATCTTTATTTTGAGCCTCCGAGTATGTTTTTTTGTGATTATGTGTTTGGTTTGCTGTCGTGGGTAGGTCTATGTGAAACTGGAATTGTAGTGAGTGTGGTTTCCTTCTCCTCCTGACTGGTTATGCCAGTACTGAGTTGAGAGAGCTTAGCCTCCAGTTTGGCTATATGGTTGCATCTCTCACATGTGTTGGAATTTGTTGGGAGGAGGAGAGGGTTGTCTGTGTACATGAGGCAGTTGTAACATTGCCTCAAGATTCCCAGATTCACCAGCTGGACCGGAGAGGAGATTGTGAGATGCAGATACACATTTATGCACACACGTACACATACACACACACACACACACACACACACACACACACACACACACACACACACACACACACACACCCAAAACAAGCATGCACACGTACTTACTGACAGTTTGGAGCTTTACATTTTGATTGTTGTGTAGTCAGATGCCCATGTACACTGTATCAAAGTGGAAGGATCTTGAGTTCTAGACATTGGGCTGAACAGTGTGGACAGCTAGTGATAGATTCCTAGTAGTGAGGACTACAGCAGAGGTGATCAAGTAAAACGGCTACTATTAAAGTAAGTTCTTACACCGGTGTACATTTTCTGTTTCACTGTGCTTAAAGTGTCATCCTCCCACTGAGCTTTTTTGAAATTAACATTTCTTATCTGGGGGGGGGGTCACCTAAGTCATGATTTTCCTGGGTAGTCTCACATGAAATAGAGACAATGATTTATTTTCATACAAGTTCTTTGTTTGATAATTGCTGCAGTAGTCCTTAACTAAATGGGTTATATTCTGCAAAGCCTGTAACAGCCGGGCAGCTTCCAGAGCTTAAGGGCACCTTCCACACACCCTAAACTGTTGGCAGTTTGAGCAGTACTGAAGAAAATTATTGGTTTGGGTACCAAACTCATCAGAGCTTTCTTGTCCCCCAAGAGCATTCCTCTTGTGGGCTTTTGAGGATCAGTGGTCACTTAGCATTTCTCCATTGCTAGGCAGATGTTTCCCCAAAGGGAAAAAAACTTTCACATTAATAAATTTTATGAGAAACTTAACTTTTCTGTAAAACTAATAAATTTAAGCTAGGAAGAGTATTTTATTGACTGTTACGTGATATTCAGTCACTTTTTACAGTGCAATGCCACTTTTTACCTTTGCATAAAAAAAGTTCTTAAAGCTCAGTTTTTCCTTTGTTTTTCTGCTTAAAACTTTTGTTAAATTACTTTTAGGGTTTGGGGTTAGTGTGGTGCTTTTCACAGGGTTTTTTGTTTGAAAAAATATTTTTCTTAAAAATTGCCTGTTTTACCAACTATTGCTGTCTGTCTTCCCTGAGCTACAGGCTTCATTTTCAGCTTAACCATGGAACAACTTACCAGTTTGTCTCCTTTCTTTCAGCCACAAAAAGAAGAAAGTTTCCAGGCAGCCTTTGTCCCTTGAGCAGGCTACAAATTTGTCTCAGATGCAGATGGAAGAATCCACTGAGGCCATTTCTTTCCTCAGACCCTTCATCTTCTACCTTGGCTCCATCTGATGTAATCCCTTCAGCCACCATGGACCACAGATAAGTCCTCTGTAGCTGTTGGAGTTCCATTTGTGAGCAAGGAAGAACCACTCTTGTCAGTCTTAGAGGAAGGAGCAGGGAATGTTTGTCTTCCTGGTTAAGAAGCAGAATGTTAAACATTTATTTTTTCCTGTCTCTATTACTTTAGACAGAAATGATTTGTTTGGGTTTACTTCAGGGTTTTAACCCTTTTAATTTTGGTGTTACTGATAAGAGAAGAAGGAATTCTTTATTTTCTGAAGATTCCTAGTATATTGGATAAGAAAATTATTTTGAGGAGTAACTTCTGATGTTATGTAGTCCAATCTCGCCTCCATTCTTACCCATGGGTTCGGAGCCGAACCTCGGCTCTGACTCAGCCATACTCTAGCTCGAAGTCTTCAATTGGCTTGTGGCTAAGAGGTATCCCATCATGCAACAGGTCGATTCCCCAGATCTCGTTTGCCGCTCGTTAAGCTCAGACGTGGTCTCGCTTTTGGCCGTGGCTAAGTATATAGTTTATAAAATTTTTATAAACTTTTGACTTGTTGCTCAAAAAAGCTATTTTCATAGTTGTGTGTGTGGTAGTGGTATTATACTGCCTGTATTTGTTTCTCTGGCTGTTTTTTGTGCCCTTGTCTGGCTGTTTGTGTATCCCGTTCATTTTCTTTTCCCCATGGGCTAGGCCTGTTTAAGTTAGAGGACCTAGTCCTCCCCATTGTTTCTGTGTGGTTTTTGGTTTGGTGCTCCATTCTGTCAGAGTTTAGTGTTGCATCTGGCTAGTGGTGCTTTCCTGCCTTTGTTTTCCCGGGCTAGGCCCGTTTAAGTTAGAGGACCTAGTCTTCCCTGTTGTTTTGCCACTGGTTTCTTGGCCGTTTGAGTTAGAGGCTCTGTTTATTGTTAGTTGGGTCTAGTGCGTATACGTATTAATTTGTTCCTTTCAGAATATCCAAGGATCCTAAGGAGCACAGGCCCTTCGGGCTTTAAAAAGTGTGTTGAATGCAGCAATAAAATGTCTTTAACTGATGGGCACTCTGTGTGCGTGTACTGCTTGGGGGCTATTCACATCCAAGAGTCCTGCTTGTTTTGTCATTCTTTTAGTCCTCGTGTGCTACAGGAGAGGAAGAACAAGCTCATTTTGAAGGGACTGCTTAAACACTCCTTCGAGGAAGACTTGGCTAAGTTTTCCAGTGCATTACCCTCTCCAACAAAAAAGGACAAAAAGACTTCCAAGAAGCGCTCTCCGGCTCCGTCTGTTTCTTCTGAGCCGCCAGAGAAAGTGGCTAGAACAGCTTCTCCTTCTTTGGTTCCGTTGCCATCAGTGCCGAAAGAAGGTAGTCTCTTGACTAAGTCCGTGTCGGCTCCCAGCCTTTTGGAGCCGGTCATGGATATTTTGGTTCGGAGCCAGTCTCCAGTTTTTGACCGGGTTCTCCTTCACACAAGTCCCCTTCTGTAGGGAGATCCAGATCTCCTACTTTATCTTCCAGGACCCTTTCCGATGAGGACATTGATAGGGTGATGAAGAAACTGCTTCAGTCATCGGTGTTGGCCAAATTGATTTCGGCTCCGACCCAATCTGCTCCAGAGCCTATGGCCTCTTCATCCTTTGTTGTTCCTCCTCCGAGCCTTTGTTGGCCTTTGGAGCCAGAGATGTCTCTTCCGTCAGGTGCCAGTAGGTTGGTTCCAGTAGCCTCGCCTGGCCTCTCGGTTCCGATTTCCACTCCGACCCTGTCGGTTCTGTCCACGGGGTCGAGGGTCCATGGTTCTCCGGTTGGACCCAAAGGGGAGGGATTGGATTGATCTTCCTCGGTTCCGAGCCTTCCTCTCGGCTCGGTGCTTCGGCTCGAGTGAGCTTGGACCTGACATCTGCTTCGGACCTCATCTCCTCAGCACCGAGGGCTACTACTGTTTCCCCTACAGTTAGTCGGCCTTCGGAGCTGCGGGGATCAGCCTTCGAGCTTATGAGGAGCATGCTGGCCAGGTCGTCAGCTGCATCCTAAGGCACCGATACTCTGCCCCCTCCAACACCGGTGTTAGTTTTGGTTCACGCTCTATCTTTGGGCAGCAAAGACCCTAAGCCTCAGGATACCTTCATGAGTAGTCCCCAACTTTCTGACGTTTCCCCAGAGTTTTTGCCTGAGGACCCCGCCAGAAAGAGATTGTGTAAGAGGAAACACCTTGACTCCCTGGATGAGTCTCTCACGTCGGACACCAACTTCAAGGAGTCAGAGGGGTCCCCCAAGTCGTCTTCTGAAGATATCTCTTTAGATATCCTGGAGATCTTGAAGCAGAGAGGCGGCTGGCCCTCCAAACCCCCTTCTGATAAGTAGTCTGTGTTCCTGAAGGCTTTCAGGTCTCAACCCTTTGCCTCTTGGGTTTCTCCCCCTTTTGATGAGCTATTAGACCTTGTCTGTCAAAAGGTGTGGGAAACTCCTGACACTGTGGAACCGGTCCCAAGGAGACCCAATAAGTTTTTGTCCGCCCCCTCTGACAATGGGTATCTATCTAAAGGCGTTCCCATAGATGCTATGGTGGTGGCAGCGGCCACCAAGAAGGAACTTGCTGAAACTTCGGCTACTGTCCATCCGCCTAACAAGGAGTCTCAAGCTATGGACAGGTATGGGACGCATGTTTTTACCTCAGCGGCCTTTACCTGCGGTCACTGAACTACTTGTCGCATTTTATGAGGCTCCAGAGAGATCTCCTAAAAGAGCTAGGAGATTCTCTACAGGGTAACATTTCTGATGCCTTGACACAGAAGGTCAGTGCACAGATGTCTACCTTAAATTCCCTTACCAACTCCTCCATGAGGCTGATCTCATATGCAGCCGACAGAGCGAGTAGGGCTGTGGGTTCCGGAGTCTCTCTTAGGAGACACTCCTGGATGCGTCTGTGCAATTTCGCAGAGGCCTTCAAGTCTGCGTTCACCAGTGCCCCATTTGATGGTTCATCACTGTTCGGAATCAAGGTGAAGGACACATTCACTAGGTGCGAGCAGGAAGGAAAAACCCTGTCTGCCATGGGAGTCTGTTTTTCCATGCCTTCTAGACCTTACCCCAAGGGCCAGAAGGGTGGGAAGATGTGGTTCAGGAAGTCGCAGAGGTTTTTTTCAGAGCGTACAAAGTGATTCCCCCTCCAGAGGCAGGGGAGGGGGTGGAAATTCAGGTAGATGCCGCCCTAGAGGCAGAGGAGGCCCATGTAACCAGGGGGACCGTGATTCCTTTTGTGGTTCTCCCTACCAGTGCTCCTGAAGGGAGGCCCGATTGTGAGTCTCTGGAGCCGGTCGGGGGTCGCATTTCTTTATACCCAGAAGCCTTGCAAGAAGTCGCCCAAGATGAGTGGGTATTAAAGATAATTTCCAGAAGTTACCATATTCCCTTCTCTTCTCCTCCCCCACCATCCAAGAGAATCCCAGACGTTCCACCCAGTCACAGGGATTCCACAACTTTAGAAATAAGAAAGTTGCTTTCAGAGGGAGCCATCCTGCCCGTCCCCACAAACCAAGTAGGATTAGGGACTTACTACAGATTCTTTTTGGTGCCGAAAAGAACAGGGGACCTGAGACCCATCTTGGATCTCAACCGATTGAACCTTCATGTGCAAATGTCCAAGTTCCGCATGGTCACCTTACAGTCAATACTCCCTCTGTTAGGGAAAGATGTGTGGATGTGCTCCATCGACCTCAAAGATGCTTACTACCATATCAAGATGGACCGGGCATCAAGAAGTCATTTATGCTTCCGGCTGGGAGCCAGTCATTTTCAGTTTCGCGCTCTGCCCTTTGGTCTCACTGCAGCCCCCAGGGTGTTCACCAAATGCATGGCAGGGGTAACGGCTCACTTGAGACATCAGGGATTCCAAGTGTTTCTGTACCTGGACATCTGGCTCCTTTCTGCCAGCACCAGGCATCCACTGTTACAGACCAGGTACGCCACCATTACACTGTGCCAACGGTTAGGAACTACTCTAAATTGGGAAAAATCTGCCTTGTTGCCCTCACAGCACATCACTTTTATCGGCGCCGAACTAGATTCGGTGCTCATGAGGGCCTTCTTACCAAAGGAGAGAATTCAGGCTCTACAACAGCAGGTCTATGCCTTACTACCATTGAGGAGGGTCAGGGCAAAAGTGGTCCTCAAGTTATTAGGGACCATGGCTGCCACGATCATGCTAGTTTCCCTTGCCAGACTACACACGAGGGTTCTTCAGTGGCTGCTTTTTGTCCAATGGTCACTGCAGCATCTCCCACTCTCCCATTTTATTCTGATTATGGACACGTGCAAGTGGGATCTATGCTGGTGGCTTCAGGCCAGCAATCTCAGCGTGGGCAAGCCTTTTGTCCCATCTTCTCCAGTTGCCATGGTGACCACAGATGCCTCCCAGATTGGGTGGGGGGGCATTATCTTGGCAGGACCATCCAAGGCACGTGGCAGGATCACGAGACCCATTTGCATATCAGTGTCTTGGAGATGAGAGCATTGCTATTAGTGTTGGAAGCACTTCAGAGCTTTCTCCCTCTAGGGACAATTGCAATCCACTCAGACAACATGTCGGTAGTGTGGTACCTGAACAAACAGGGAGGAACCAAATCATACCCCCTTTGCAGAGAGGCACTTCGAGTTTGATAGTGGGCGGTGTCTTCCCAACACTTTCTAGTTGCAACGCATATACCGGGGAAGTCCAGCGTGATTGCCAACAGGCTGAGCAGAGCTATCCTAATGCCTCACGAGTGGTCCCTGAACAATTATGTTGCAGAAGAGATATTCCACAGATGGGGTCAGCCTTGCTGCGATCTGTGTGCCAACCCCCTCAATGCCAAATGCAGCAGCTACTTCACCCTTATCCCCCGGAGGGGGAGACACCCAGGGACACTCTGGCTCACGATTGGCCCTCCGGTCTTCTCTACGCCTTTCCACCGTTACCTCTGATATCAAAGGTCATTCAGAAATCACAGTCTTTGGGGAGCAAAATGATCCTCATTGCCCCACACTGGCCTCGTCAGATTTGGTTTCCCTTCCTTTAACCCTGTCTAATGGACAAGCCCTGGATTCTGGACCCAGTTCCAGATCTGCTGACTCGTATGTCAGGACAGTTCCATCCCTCCATCCAGACTCTCAGGTTGACAGCTCGGCTGCTCCAGTTCTGTCCTTAGTCAGGCTTCATGATTTTTCCCGGGAAGTGGTCCATATTCTATTATCTTCCCACAAGCCTTCTACCAGGAAGATTTATTCCAGTAAATGAAAGAGATTTTCTATTTGGGCCCATGAGAGACATATTGATCCTTATACAGTGCCTATTTCGGCAATACTGGAATTTCTTTCTCAACTGTTTAGTCAGGGTTCAGCTGCGGCAACCATTAAAGTGCAATTGGCAGCAATTTCTACCTTTCACGTTGCTAATGAGCCCAACCTTATGGCTCATAGGCTTTGTAGGGCTTTTATGAGAGGGACATTGTTACTCCGACCTCCAGTCTTTGATCCAGTGATGCCATGGGACCTCAATTTTGTACTACAGAAGCTCACCTGAACTCCTTTTGAGCCCGCAGCTACATGTGACATTAAATTCTTGTCATGGAAGACCGTATTCTTGGTAGCCATAACTTCAGCTAGGCGGGTCTCTGAACTCCAAACATTATCGATTAGGCCATCTTATTTGGTGTTCCACAAAGAATAGGGTCTCCTTAAGAACCAATCCTTCCTTTGTTCCAAAGGTTGCCTCTGTTGTCAATATCAACCAATCCATTGAGTTGCCTGTGTTTTTTCCTGAATTCTCCAACAAGGCAGAATTTAAGTTTCATCAGCTGGATGTTCACAGACAATTGCGTTTCTATTTACATAGGGCAAAAGATTTCAGGAAATCAGATCAAATGTTTGTCTCATTTTCAGACACTAGACTTGGGGTTCCACTTTCTAAGGTAACCTTGTCTCGCTGGATCTCCGATTGCATCTCATTTATTTATGCTTCCAATGGCAAAGAATTACCCTTTAAAGTGAAGGCTCATTCTACACTTTCTGTGGCTACCTCAACTGCGTTTCAGGCTAGCATGTCTATGGATGATATTTGTGCTGCAGCAACATGGGCTTTGCCTCATACCTTTATTAGTCACTACAAATTAGATCTGGTCACTAGAGGCAGATCTTCCTTTGGTTCCACGGTGCTCAAGACTGTTTTTCATTGAGCCACCCAAGATCAAGGTGCTAGGGACACTGTCTCACGGGTAAGAATGAAGGCGAGATTGGACTACATAACATCAAGAAGTTATGTACTCACCATAATGTTCGATGTATGTAGTCCATCTCGCCTTACCCTCCCTCCTTTCCCCTCCTGGAGGACTTGGAGATATTGTCTCTAGGTATCAGTAGTCCTTTCTGTTGGGGTTGTTGTTCTTCTCAGTGTGTATGTGTGTGAGCTTGCAGCAAACAAGATCTGGGGAATAGACCTGTTGCACGATGGGATACCTCTTAGCCACGAGCCAATTGAAGACACTGAGCTAGAGTATGGCCGAGTTGGAGCCGAGGTTCGGCTCCGAACCTACAGGTAAGAATGTAAGGCGAGATGGACTACATACATCAAACATTATGGTGAGTACATAACTTCTTGTTTTCTCTCCACAGTGACTAATTCTGAGGAGGGTGTTTCTTTAATGGTCTCTTGGAAGAATTTTCTTTTTTTCCTGAAACCTTACCCAGAGTGAACTAGTTGTTTCAGTGGGAGCATGATATCCTGATGTCCTTTGAAAAAGTATTATGATTTATTACAGCTGGAATTTCCTGAACCCAGTCCTGTCCTCCTGTTCTTCCAGCATTGGAAGATGTTTTTATTGCACCCTGTGACTTGTCTTACAGCCAGTTTGCTGCTGCTAAGAAAGCAGACAGATTGTATTATAAAGTTCCATTGTCTTATAATTTTTTTTTTTTATTTTCTAATTCCAGATCTGACCCTGCAGGGATTTATTTGGTAAATCCTGCTGCTGCTAAACTTCTGGTAAATGCTGATCCCCCCCCCTCTGATAAGGATGGAAGAGCCTTTGACAGATTTGGGAAAAAAAGTGTATACTTCTGCCACACTTATTTTTAAAATTCTTTGTTATGTTCACATGTTAAAGTTTATGCTTTCATCATTTGAGAATATGGGGGACATTGCAACCACTTCTCCCTCTTTTAGGGGAAAAAATCGTCTATGAATGTTCTTAGTGCTTCTGTGTCTCAAGTGACTGAACACCGTCTGAATTATGCTTATGATTCAGCTGATGCCTTCTCCAAAATCTACTTGGGTATGTTAAAGTTGAAAGTTTGAATTCTCCTTTAGGTAGAGAGTTTATTTTTGAACTGTCCGCAGCTGAGGTCCTGTAAAAGTGTAATGAGAGAGGGGAAACTGTTTCACAAGGTTATTCAGATTTTTCAGCCTTCCTTTCCAAGTTTGTTAAAGGTTTTTATACCTGCCTGTGCACCCTTTTATAAAAAGTAGAATAAGTGAACACAGCAAACTTTTGGCAAGCAGACATTAAACAATCAGAAGGGGGCACCAAAAATAAATAAAAAAGAGAAGAGGAGCCCCCTACCCAGAAACAGTCCAAGTCTGAATTATTATCTGCAGAATGTTCCCGTTCCCACCCTGGCAGGCCTTTAAATCCCCCCCAAAATCTGGCTCTCCATTTCTCTGTTTAGCAACATATAATCTCAGACATATGGGTGCAGTGAGTGATGCATCAGGGGTACAAATGGTAGTTGGAATCCCTCCCTCCTTTTCACGTGATTCCTCCTCATCCAAATCAGAGCATTCCTGACACCAGTCCACTACTGAGTATCTCCAAAGAACAGGTTATACAAGCATTGTCCAAGGCCAAAAACATGCTCTCTGTGGGACCAGATAACATTCCAGGTTGCTTTACTAAACAATCATAAACAAGACTTAGTGGAACCACTTGGCACTCTGTTTAACCATAGCCTGAGCACTGTCTTTGTTCTGGCAGAGTGAAGAACAGCAACAGTAATCTCCTTGCACAAAGGGAGTCCATCAGTCGACCCATAAGCCTAACTAGCTTTATCTGCAAGTCCATGGAATGAATCGTTATGGGACCTTATCAACAAGGACACAGGCAACCTTCAAAATTTTGACCTGACCCAGTTTGGTTTCATCAAGGGTATATCTTGCTTAGTAAACCTGGTGGACTTCTTTGAGAATGCCACTATAAAGCCCTGGATCAAGGCAAAGCAGTACATATTGCCTTTCTTGATTTAGCCAAGGCTTTTTACACAATTCCGTACTCTGGGATCAGTGAGAAACTCTCCCAGCTAGGGATTAACCCATACATTACTAAATAGGTAGCCAGCTAGCTCACTGACAGAATGCACACTGTCAAAGTTGGGGAGTCCACCTCCACCAATTAACCAGTGGGGTACCACAAGGATCTGTGCTGGACCCTCTACTGCTTGGACTCTATTTCTCTGAGGTCCAGGTGAAAGTAGATGGCCTGTAGCTTACCAAGTTTGAAGATGACTGCAGACTGGATTCAATCATTGAGTCCCCCAGTGATGTAAACATATTACAGAAGGGGCTGACTCAGACAAATGATTGGTGCCAAAGTCACGGACTAAAACTAAATGCAAAAAAAGTCTCATTATTTCCTTTGGCAAAGAAGTTGCCCCTGCTAATTATGATATAGATAGCACCCCTATAAGCTCAAACCCAGTGTTGCGAGGCTTGGGAGCACAGGTTGATAGCAATCTAAACTTCGATCACCATGTGTCCGTTGTGGTAAGGAAAGCCTTCTACATTGTGCATCTCATAAGTAATGGCATTGCATCCAAGACTAAGGAGATTATAACTCCACTGTACTTGATCCTTATCAGACCACTAATTGATTACAATGCTTCCTTCTGTATGTATCTCACCGGACACCTGCAGCAACTGCAGAGACCACAGAGGTTTCTAACTAAGAGAATCCAGGGCCTCCAAAACATGACTTGTATGAATAGACTGAAAGCCCTGTCATTGTACTCTGTGTCATACAGGCTGTTGAGAATCGACCTGCGACTGGCCTACAGAGCAGTCTCTGACTCTGCCCAAAGGAAATGTTGCACATCCGCAAATCAGATGGTTCAAGAGTCACTCTCTCTAGGGATCTCAGCCTAACTTGTGACATTAACAGAACATGTTGGTCAGACAGATATATCTCTCTGAGAGTGCCACTCCCCTGGAATGAGCTCCCACTTTATGTGAAGCAGAGCTCCTTAATGACCCTATTTAAGCGCAACATTGACAATTGGATGACTATAAATTTAATCCAGGGGTGGCATCTGTGTCCCTCATGGACAGGGTAGTCTGGGCTGATCATAGAATCGCTCTGCTAACAATAGCCATCTAGCTTTGGTCAATTAGGGTACACGGGTTTTTATACCGCTAGGCTTGTAAAGGCCCTAGGGCCATTAGCCTAGTAACCTCCTGTGAATCCACCAGTTCAAACTTCTTTTTTTTTCTCCAGTGTCATTCAGTATCTGCTGACTCAAGGGGAGATAGAAGCTGTCACTCTTTCCTTGATATGAAAAGGTTTGTATTCAAGAATGATGTACATCGTGTTACACTGCTGCAGTCATTACACTTGGGTTATCCTGCCGTCAGGCGGTTCCCCAGTCTGCCTGAGTTCCAAGTCTTGGTCCATCATCGGTTGCTGTCGCCTCCTCCCTGACATAAGTGCAACAGGGGTATATAAGATGCAGCCGACGCCATTTTCTTCAGTCTTTCTTGCCGCGCGGTGCCTGAAGCAAAAGCAGTTTGCAAGTGCCGGTCAGCCGACTCCTGACATTTTCATTCCGAATCCAGAACCAAAGTCTTCTACAAAGCTAAGTACCCCGTTGGGGAAACTTTTTCTTGCCTCAGACCGATGTCAGTAAAAGTTAATAACTGTATTTCTTGTGGGAAGCAAATACCTCATAAGGATTTCCATTCCTATTGTATCCCATGCCTAGGCCCAGACCACGACGTCACTGGTTGTCGGTTTTGTGATAGGTTTAACAAGCACACTATTAAACGTTGGTTTGATTTTGCCTGACATTATTTTGGCAGAAAATTCAATTACACCATGCCGTCAGAACTTCCGACGACCGGAATACATAAAAAGCGCAAAGACAAGGACAGGCATCCGAGGCCCAAAACTGATGACGAGGCCTCTTCTAGGCCGGTCGTCAGTTCTCCGGTTTTCAGCGAGGCGCCATCGTAGCCCCTGACGACCGCTTCTGCAGTACCACAGGCCGTCTCCGACTCCCACGTGGAGCTGGCTGGGCCTTCGGACACGCAAGTTTTTCAGCCTACTGAAACTAACCCTTCAGAGGGATCCGAAGTAGCTGAGCAACCCGCAGCTTCAGAGGGTATTTTCAGACCTACTCAGTTAAGCATTAAACCCTCTGCTAAGTCTAAGCCTCCTTTAAAAACAAAGAAACAAATACAGCATTCTCCAGGACAGGCCTCCATGCCTAAGAAACAAATGCTCAAAATGGTCGAAGACCTAATCACTCTGATCAGGGGGTCCCATCCCCCTCCTGATAAAAGGCCCAGACAGGATGCAGACTATGACTCATCCGATCAGGTGTCCATTTCTTCAGATTCATCCTCAGACCTAGGATATTCTTTACCCCCTTATGAGGATTCTGATGCTGAGGAATCAATTCCATCAGCCTCTCCGCCTGAGGACTACTCCTTTGGGGAAACCTTACATACCATGAGGGAGCATTTCCATTGGGAAGGTCAGGATTACTCAGAATCCAAGAAAAGGCTCAGAGACTTCCTTTTATTACCTCATCACAGACCCCTTGCTATTCCGCCAGTGTTAGATATTGTGGATGATGTGTATACTGAATCCAGCTTAAATCCTGATTCCTTACCTCCAGCCTCAGTTAAACCTGACAGATATTACAGAGTCCCTGATTCACACAAATTTCTGTATAAGAGCCCTGTTGCTGACCCTGAAACTATTTCTCAAGGACCCAAAGGGATTAAGGCCTCATCAGCAAAAAACCCCGTCCCCTCTGACAGAGATTCCAGAGCATTAGACAGATGGGGAAAGAAGGTATATACGTCTGCAACTTTAGCAATGAGAGCCTTGAGTTTCACATGCTAAAATATCAGCAATTTTTGATGTCTCAGTTGAAACAAAAAATGCTTCCAGATTCAGATCCTCCTAATTTTAAAGAAATGCAGGATTTATTGCATGCAGCTGAACAAGTGGGAAAACATACTTTGCAATGTGGATTTGATTCCTTAGAGGCCTCCTGTAGAGTAGCAGTTACAGGCTCTGTCATTAGAAGGCATGCTTGGTTAAAAGAACATACGTTACCAGATCATGTTAAGGTCAAATTATTGGATGCACCTTTGCAGCGGGATGTGCTGTTTGGAGTTAAGGCAGAGGAGGTATTAAAGAAGATGGAGGATAAGGCAAAATCTGTGCAAATGGTGAAAGATTTCTTACAGGTTCAGCCTCCTCGTTTTAGCAGAAATTGGCCAACAAAGAATTGGTCCTTTCCAGTCACAGATAGACCTCAAAGGGGCACTTACAGACGTCCAAGAGGTAGAGGTCAGACACAAGGCCCTTACAGGCCTCGACAATGGGACACACCAGGCCAGAAAGAAGGGGAAGACAGGCCTCAACCTTATAAAAACAGCCTCAATGACTTTCCACTACAGCTGCCAAACAGCTCTCTCTTGGCAGCCCCCTTAGGAGGAAAACTGGCACTTTTCTATCACAACTGGCATTGCATCACCAAAGACAAATGGGTTCTCAACATCGTATCTCAAGGTTACAGGTTCCATTTTCACACCTTGCCAAGGTTAAAAGGAATGCCAAATCTGCCACCAAATCAAGGGGCAGGGGCTCAAAAACAAATTACAGCACTCATGGACTTGAGAGCTATTCAAAAGGTACCACCACAAGAACAAGGACAAGGAAAGGATTTTACTCAAGACTCTTTCTGGTTCCCAGAAAAGACAAAGCCTGGAGACCCATTCTGGGCCTTTCTACACTAAACACTTACCTGGATGTTCCGAAATTCAAGATGTTGACACTACAGCAGCTTCTTCCCATGCTGGGCAAGAAAGCTTGGCTCGTGACTTTGGACCTCAAAGAGGCATACCTGCATGTCCCTATCAGGCAAAATTGCAGAAGATACCTCAGATTTCTTGCTGGTTCAATGCACTATCAATTCTCTGCACTGCCCTTTGGCTTATCTACTGCGCCCAGGGTCTTCATAAAGTGCCTGGCACCAGTAATTGTATTTTGCAGGCAAAAAGGAATTCAAACGTACCCATATGTGGACGACTGCCTGATTCAAGCAGAGAGCAAGGACATTCTACTAAAACATCTGGCGTACATAAAAAAGTTATTAAGTTGCCTGGGGTACACAGTAAACGAAAATAAATCAAAGCTAGTGCCCTCACAACAGATAATATTTTTGGGTGCCAGCTTGAACACAACGGCCCAGATGGCTTATCTCACACCAGACAAGCAAGGACAACTGACTCAATATTTTCAATTAATGGCAACAAAGACCCAACTCCCTGCAAGAAAAATTCTGCAGGCCTTGGGCTACATGGCATCTTGCATACTACTAATTCCATATGCCAGACTGCATTTGAGGAAACTACAATGGTACCTAAAGAGCGTATGGTCTCAACACTGTCAAAGTTTGGAAACAGTTATACCACTAATTCCTTACCTACAACAGGAGTTTCGATGGTGGGCACAAGCTTGTCACCTCAACAAGGGACAGCCTTTCACTCAACCCACAGCCAGGCAGACACTGACAACAGATGCATCGGATTACGACTGGGGAGCACACATGGCAGGAAAATGTATCCAGGGCGAGTGGCCCACAGAGCAAAGACATCTCCACATGAATCAAAAAGAGATGCTAGCTGTACAAAATGCTGTTATAGCTTTCAAGGACCTACTGCATCCAGGGCAATTACTACTAAAGACAGACAACACCACAGTTATGTGGTACATAAACAAGCAAGGGGGCACACACTCCTACCCCCTCTGCAGACAAGCCATGACCTTGTGGAACACAGCTCTAAGCTACCAAGTTCATCTGCAAGCACAATCCCTGCCAGGAGAGAAAAACACACTGGCAGACGACCTAAGCAGAAACATTATGGACCCACACGGATGGGAACTAAACCCACAAATATTCAGAATGATAACACAAAAATGGGGGAGCCCGGACATAGATCTGCTTGCCACCCCAAAGAACTGCCAATTACAGAAATTCTGCACAAGGAGCTACCATCCACAAGCGTGGAAAGTGGATGCCTTCTCATTCAGCTGGAAAAAACTACAAGTATACGCTTTCCCACCTTTACCTCTCCTTCCAAAGGTACTCATAAAAGCCAGGCAGGAAAAACCAAAAATTATCCTGATTGCAACAGACTGGCCACGCCAGCACTGGTACCCAATACTAAAGAACTTAACACAAGAACCACTCTGGATTTTACCACAAATTCCACAGTTGCTGACACAGTACAACAATCAGATACTTCACAGCCAGCTAAAGACCTTAAACCTAGCTGCATGGAAAATTCCTTAGTCAAGCAAGCGATGCCTCTCTCCAAAGCTGTTATGGATGTCATTCTGGAGGCCAGAAGGCCTCGCACCAGGAAAGCCTACTCGGACAAATAGAAGAGATTCTGTGTCTGGAACCAAGCGCACAGCCTTGACCCTCTAGTCCCAAACATTCCTCAGATACTGCAATAATTAACTGAGATGCTGGACAAGGGCCTCTCTTTTTCATCCATCAAGATCAACGCCTCGGCTATCTCTGCTCATTACAACACGGATCCACCAATTTTTTCTAATCCTTTGCTCAAACAATACCTCAGGGGGGCTAAAAACATAAGACCGCCCCGTAGAGCACCTACACCTATTTGGGACCTCAACTTTGTTTTGGAAAAATTAACATTACCTCCTTAACACAGCAGAATTAAAATACATCTCTTGGAAAACTGCTCTGCTACTGGCAATAACATCAGCACGAAGAGTTTCAGAATTACAGGCACTAATGGCAGTGGAACCTTTCCTCATCTTCCACCAGGACAGGGTGTCCTTAAGAACCAACCCTACGTTTATGCCAAAGGTGGTATCAAGTGTGGCTCTAAACCAAACTATTCACTTGCCAACAAAGGGGAGAGACTACTACATTCTTTGGACATTCACAGGCAAGTTATGCTTCTACTTGGACAAAACCAAAGCTTTCAGAAAATCTGAGCAATTATTGGTAGCATACTCTGCAGGAGCACAGGGAAAAGCCATTTCAAAGCAGACTATTTCAAAATAGATAGGACACTGTATATGTTTCTGCTACACCCACAATGGGAAACCTGTACCTAGCAGCATTAGATCTCACTCCACCAGGGCAACAGCCACTTCAACTGCCTACCTCAGAGGAGTACCTAGCAAGGATATTTTGGAAGCAGCAACATGGAGTTCTGTGCATACCTTCACCAAACATTACCATTTGCCTTTATACTCCAAATCCAGAGCAGGCTTTGCCACTGCTGTACTGCAGGGCCTTATAGCCACCCCTAATGCCTTATAGATCCAGCCTCCCTACCTCAGCTTTGGGATTCCGCCCAAGTGTAATGACTGCAGCAGTGTAACACGATGAACATAGTACAGTTTTGTACCTACCATAAATGTAGATGTTCGAGTGTAAACACTGATGCAGTTCAGGTTACCCTCCCTCCTTCCCCTCTTACTTTCTGGTATTTACCTAGGGCATCTGCCCTTCATTTCCTATGGGGAGTATTTGCTGGTAACTAAAAATGGTTGTTTGCTTTACTTTTGTATTGTTTACTAGCAATTTGTATTGCCTACCTATTTGGGGGCACCTGACATCTGGGGCAAGAAAAACTGAAGAAAATGGCATTGGCTGCATCTTATATACCCCTGTCGCACTGACGTCAGGGAGGAGGCGACAGCAACTGACGCCGAACCAAGACTTTGGAACTCTGGCCGACTGCGGGGACCGTCTGACGGCAGGATAACCCAAGTGTAATGACTGCAGCAGTGTTTACACTCAAACATCTACATTTATGGTAGGTACAGAACTGTACTTTCTTTCGCATGACAATGTTTTTCGAGCCATTTCTTTTGAGTGCCAATGTTTTTCAAGCCAGTTTTTTCGAGTGCCGCTGTTTTTCAAGCCATTTTCTTCGTGTGCCACTGTTTTTCAAGCCAGTTTTTTCACATGCCAATGTTCTTCAAGCCAGCTCTTTTGCATGCCAATGTTTTTTGAGCCAGTTCTTTCGTGTGCCAATGTTTTTCGAGCCAGTTCTTTCGTGTGTCAATGCTTTTCGAGCTAGTTCTTTTGCATGCCAATGTTTTTCGAGCCAGTTCTTTTGTGTGCCAATGTTTTTCGAGCCAGTTGTTTTGTGTGCCAATGTTTTTTGCGCCAGTTCATTTGTGCTGTGCACCAGTATGTTACTGCACCCTACTAACACAGTTTTGTTAAATATGTTGCATATCAGGTAAGTACAGATTCAAGCATGAAGAGAGCAGCAGCTTCATCACAGTCAACCAGCAACAAGAGAATGTGCAAGTGGCAGGATGTTTGGAAAGCAGAATTCGACTGGATCGAGAGATGCAGTGATGTCAAAGCATTCTGCAGGTACTGCAAAAGAGAATTTCTGGTGACCCACTTTGGAAGAAATGATGTCGCATGACATGAGGCAACTGAACAACATAAGACTGCTATTCTTCAAGCTAAATCCAGTCACCTGATGACAAAGTGGGCAAGGAACGTAAATCGTGAGGGACCAGAACTTAGGATCATTGCAGCAGAAGCCTCTGAGGTGTTCCATGCTGTTAAGCACAATATTTCCTATAACAGCTTGGACTGTGCAGTAAAGTTGGCCAGCCAGTTGTACAATGACTCAGACACTGCAAATAAGCTATCTTGTGGAAGAACCAAGGCTGAAGCCATTGTCGAAAATGTTTTGGGACCGCACTCATTGGAATGCCTCCTGCATGACCTTCAAGCCAGGCACTTCATTTGCAATTTCATCAGATGCTTCCAACAAGGGGAACATAAAATTATTTCCACTTGTTGTGAGGTATTTTTCTAAAGAAGTGGTGGTGGTGAATGGCCTTTTGGACTTCTATGAAAACCCTGATGAATCTGCACAGACTATTTCACAGCAAATTTCCAACATTATGGAAAGACACTCCTTGCCCTGAAACAGCATTTCAGCTTATGGGACTGATAATGCTAGTGTGAACTATGGGAAGAAATCTGGTGTGTATACCAGATTAAATGAAAAGTGCTAATCACTCCAGAAGGCTAACTGTGTTGCCCACATCATTCACAATACAGCCAAAAAAGCTGCAGCACAACTACCGTGTGACGTGGAAGTATTTGTAATGAAACTTTTCAGCCACTTCTCAGGTTCTGCCACAAGGACCAGAGACTTGAAAGACTTCTTTGAGTTTTGTGGCATGGAATTTGAGAGTCTGTTAAGACATGTGCCAACAAGGTGGCTGTCACTATTCCCAGCCATTGAAAGAGTAGTGAAAAATCTCCCAGTGCTCCAGTCCTATTTCCTCTCCCAGGAAGAAGAGGAGACCCCCCCCGGCAGATATGGCAGTACTTTTCAGCTAATGAGCATGGTGAGAATGCATTGCCTACGCTGCCCCAGTACTATTTGCACTTTCTCCGTGCTGTTCTTGTTGATTTTTATGAACATATAAGTACATTAGAAAAATCAGCACTTACTGCCATGAAAAATTTTTGTGTAATGGTCTCTCTGAAGCAAAAATTGCAGGCAAGAGCTGAAAGTGCTTTCTTTGGAGGGAAACTTAGGGCACTTATGAGCACATTAGACAGCACTTCCGCTAAGAGACTGAAAAGAGACTTCATTGTGTTCTTGGAGACAGCAGTAAAGTACCTTTAACAGTGGTTTGATTATACTGAAAGCAACTACTTGTTTACACTGTCTAAATTATCTCTAAATGAGCCCTTTGCTTTCAATTACTTACTTAATGTGACCACTGCCCCGAGTCTGCAGGATGTAGATGAGTATCTTTTTAGGGGCTACTTGGCAATTAGGCCCTTTCTTGAACAGTTGTGTAACACAAGATTGACCCCAGGAGAGAAGTGGCTGAAGCTTTTCAAAGAATGGCCTGAACTGACTACACTATATCCAGTAATTGCTAGGGTTTTATCTATACCGACCTCAAACACATTTGCAGAAAGAGTTTTTTCTTTGGTGAAAGGTAAATGGACAGATGTGCGAAACCGATGTAGTGTGGACTTGTTAAAAGCCAAACTAATGATGACTGTAAATTACCGGATGAAAAGTTGTGACTTTTACTCAAATATTGTTTCAAATTGGCCCCTTCCTCAAGCCATAAAATCAAATTCAAAATACACTTTAAAAAAAAATATTTAGTGTACTAGTGTGCAGTATGAAGTACTAGGGTGCAGTTTGTAATTTTGTGTTTTTCTTTGCTTTAGCTTTAATTTGCTAGTGTGCAGTATGTAATACTAGGGTACAGTATGTAGTTTTGTGTTTTTTCTTTGCTTTAGCTTTAATTGACAATAAAAAGTCTTAATTTTATACTTGGCTTGTATGTGGTATGTAGATTTTTTTAAGTTTTCTTTCTGAATAGTCATGGTTGGTTTATGAATTGTTTTACTTTTTAAATAAACAAGTGTCTCTTTAATGAATAGTGTGTTTTTTATTCCTTTAAAGTTTATTTACTGTTGCAACTGAGTAATGTGTTTTTTTTGCAGTAATAGTTCACTTTATTTAAATGGTTCGAGTTTTTTTGTATGCTGTAATGTCACAGTGTTGTATCCATAACTGTAATACTGCATCTCTTTTAACACCTCTGGTGATGTCATGGTGAGGGTGTGGCCAGTCATATTGGTCACACCCCCTGTCCTATTGGCCACACCCCCACGTCCCACTTTGGCCTTGTTAAAAGGTGGCAACCCTACGGAATCCCTCTTCACAGGCTGGGGTTTCAAGAGAATGTTTTATTTTATTATTTATGTATTTTGCTTTTGTTCACTGTGTTTAGTCAAAAAAAAACTTTTTTCAGTAGAGGTCAGGGAGAAAAGCTCCAACATATTACAAACATTTCATAAACAGACATTCAGTAATATGCATGGGCAGACATTAAATAATATGTATTAACAATTATGAAAACATTTTCTAGTAACATTACATTTGTATGAAAGTAGAGCAAACTATTAACTTGTATAAAAGATACTTTTTCATTAGTAGATGTTGAACATTAAGGACTTGAAGTGTATCAGTGGGTTTGTTAGATCATAGATGATGTGATTGGTGTTCAGCAATTCAAAGAACTGGAAGTGAGGGAAGGAACTAAGTAGGATAGAAAATGTTAATATTGTGTTTAACAAGTGGGCTGTAAAGCAGGTTCATAGACAGGTGTATGGCTATCACAAGGTTTATATTAGAAGTATAGAGGTGTGGCTGAGCAGTATTGCAAAATAATGTGTATAGCTGGGAGATGCTAGTAAAACTATTTAGGTACTGGTGAAGGCTAGTTGTGGAGTGTGGGATTCTGAATAAAGAGAAATGGTTTGATATGTCAAACTGAAGATAGTGACATGTGCAGGAGCAGATCCATTGATTTGATAGGTGGGGTTTTTGTTGTGTTTTAAATAAGTTTGTACAGTAGAGAGTCGATTATGTGAATGTTGATCATCAGAAACGTCAGTTGTCCGAATGCAGCCTTCCAAAGTTTTTGTGTAGGAAAAATAGTCTGAATATGTAAACATTATACGTATTCGCTTGTGTGTTTTTTGAGCTTGTAGCCCTCTCATGTGCGAAAAATATACTTTATTATCCACTGAGATCGCTGAATGGTTGAAAAGTGTATTCTCTGCATGCAGAAAAAACAAGCTTTAGAATTTGGTTCATTTATATGTTTAATAAAACGAACAACTTGATTATCCAAGCTACCCTAGGTCCCAATTAGTTTGGATAATTGACTTTCTATTGTATTCTGAATGTATTTCAGTGGTAATGGGATGTGATTCAGTAGTTTAGCTATATTATTTGAATATAGACAGTCACCTACAATATTAGATGGTTTGTAGTGATTAGTGACTTTTCTTTGGAACATAAAATTCTATTGGGGGATTAGTACTGTATTAAGTTGTTAGCTGGGCAATTTTCTGCTTATAGAGGAGTCTGTATTATAGCTAGCTGAGAAAGTGTGGGTGATGTGGTAGTTTATTTATTTAGTTATTTACATTTGTTTACTGGGTAATGTCCACTGGACAGGAATTCCTTTTTCAGTGGAGACCCGGGGAGAAAAGCTCCAGTGAACATAGTTATACAATAGCATAAACTGAGTCAGGTATACAAAGAGATACAGGTATTTCATAATAAGACAGTAAAAAACAATAAAAAAACATAGTACATAGGTGAAAAGACAATAGTGACTAGCATACAATATAATTACAAGTCAGTGCAAGTGTAGATATGATATAAACATTTAACTTGGTACAATTTTTTTTTTTTTTTGGTAAAGAGGGACCTACATTACAGGATTTAGAAAGCTGTGGCCAGAGTAGTAGAGAAATGGGAGTGGGGGTGGGAGTGGGAGGAATGTTAGTTTGGAGCAGGAATGTTAGTCTGGAGCAGAGCATGGGCATAACCAATGTGATATGAAATATTGTTTTAGTTCTAACCAGTTTAATTCTCCGAAGGGCTAGGTAGTGGTATATTCTGTTGTTGTAGTTGATTACAAATGTGGCTATTTTATTATAACATTTCCCAAGTCTGTACAGTTATGAGACTTGAAGTTTAATGAAGATTGGAACAACATACAGGAGAGGTGGCACATCTTCTGGCCACGTCAGTAAAGGTACGTTCTTACTGTGAGAAATGCACCTAGTTTTTGATGATTTTTTTTTACCACATATGGTACACGGTTGAATTTCATCTGGTAATCTATGCTGAAACCCAGTAATTTTGTATGGCTTGCTTGTTTTCTTATGGTGTCAGTGAACTGTGTTTTGGTAGAGACTTGTTGTGGGGTAAAAAGCAGTAATTTATTTTTTTAGGGTTTAAAAGTAGCTGTGAATTATTTAACCGTGTTTCGGTCAATAAGAATTGTTGTGTAAGGTCTTGAAGTTTAGAGAGCGATTTGGCAGAGCTTATTAGGGTTGAGTTATGAGTGTATTGAGCTAGGATAGCATTTGTGTAGCAGTATAGAAATCATTGATGGATATATTGAAAAGTATGGGGCCTAGTATAGATCCTTGTGGGGACACAAGTACTTACTGATAAGAAGGTGGTGAAGTCATATTTCCATTTTACTGCTTGTGCTCTGTTTAAAAGGTAGCCGTGGAATCATTGCAGTGAAGAGCTGGTGAGCCCTAAGGTCGAGAGTTAGTGTTTCTGGTGGGAGACGCTATCAAAATCTTTTGGTAAGTCTAGGAAGATTGTGGAAACTAGGCTTATGGCATTTTTGTGGGTGCTGGCATTATTAAAATTCAGCAAAGCACTGGTTCTGCTGTAATGAGGATGGAAATCATGTTAGGTTGAAGACAGAAGCTGCCTACTTGTTGGTTGATAAGTTGGTTAGAATACATTTCTCTAATATTTTTGATAGGGGAGGGAGATAAAATAGCAATTAGTCTGTAGTTTGAAAGATCTGTATTTGATTAAATCCTTTTGAAGTGGAATAATTAATTTTTGCACGGTGAGGAGACAGTATTTTCAGATATGAATTGATTTGTCAAAATTGAAACTAGATAGGCAAAAGCCTCCACTGCCATTTTAAGATGTTTGCCAGGTAGCTTGTCAGGGGCAGTAGTAGTAGACTTTAATTTTTGGAGTGTTTTTCATGGTGTCTGTGGGAACCGGTTGGAAGGAAAAAATGTTGATGGAGGCTGTGTGATGAGATGTAGAGTTCTCAAGAGTTTGATAAGTCACCTGGGTGGTTAATGACTGCACTATCTGTATGAAGTGGGTATTGAAATGGTTGGCATTATTTTGTGTTTGGTGTTGGCTGTGCAGCTTGTCCTGGAATTAACAGTTTATTGAAGTCTTGTTTTATGACTTCTCATGGGATTGTCTTCCTGGTTCATACCTCTCAACTTCTTAATGCAAGAAACCTGCACAAAGGCTAAATAATGGGGGTACAAAGACCCAGAAATAGGAACAGGTTTGAAATATTGCTCTTATAAACTTAGGAAGTTGTTAGAATAACATGATTTGTGTTAGCATGTGTTTTCTGAAGGAAATTGTCTGAAACTCAGATATGTGTCATTATTTGTTCATTATTTACTGACTTCAGTCCTCTGTGATTTGCCAGAAAATCACAGATTTTATGAGGACTAGACCAAATGTTTGAGGCAAAAATCTAGACATTCTACAAAAATCTGTACAGTTGAGAGAAATGCCTGGTGCGTCTCCTAGATAACTCAATTCAATGAGCTTTTCTTCCACAGTAAAATGTAGAGCTAAATATAGCTCTAGTTGTGAGGTTTTCCTCTCGGCCTAAAGCTTCAGCAGGGGAATTTCTCAGGATACTGTGATTTGTGGCATCCATGATTCTCATGATTCCTCTAATCAGTCTCCACATGAGAACATTTCAGTGGAATTTAAAATATATAAGGTCCTAACGTCAACATCAACTGTCAGTCCAGATTCCTGTTTTGAAATTCGTAAGAAGGAAACTGCTTTGAATCCTAGTCTCCAATGTTCCCATCCAGCTCCAGCACAGTCTGTAACTACAAACACCTCAGACTTTTCTTGGGGAGTGGTGTGTATGGGAGTAAAAGTATAGAGTCTTTGAAACAAAATGGGCAAACCAAAACACACAAACATAAAAAAAGATTTTGGCAGTAACAATTGTTCTCAATTCTGTCAGTCACCTGTGGTCTGTTGGACCTTTACAGGTGATTACAATGCCACAGTGATGTACATAAACCACATTGTAACATCTGAGCAGATTAGTAGTCTGTGATATAGCATTTTAACACAGTCTCCCTATGCAGGCATCTTACTTCCTGTCGGAGCAAAATTTTGTGACAGACAAGCTGAGCAGGATCAGGACTGACCCCTTTGAATGTCAATTGAATTTGGAGCCCTCCAAGAATTGATTCAGCTGTTGGGAACACTTTAGATCGATTTGTTCACCTCCATTCACAACAAACAGCTGGCAGAATTCTGCTTCAGGTTTTCTTGAAAGCAGGGCTAGAGAACAGATGCATTTTCTTTTTCTTGGACAGGAATGTTCCTGTATGCATTTCCCACTGAGGGCCAAGGTCATTGTGAAAATTCAGCAGGACACTCCAAAGATCATTGTAGTGACTCCCTTCTGGCACAGACATAGTGTCTCCTCCCTTCTTTTGGAAATGGCCAAAGATATTTACCACAAGCTTCCTCACAGAGTGGACTTACTCATACTAGACAGGAGTTGTTTGATGCTCCCCAGCTTGAAACAGCTTCAGCTGTCTAGATGATAGTGCCTAAATGGTATTAAAACACTGTGTACTGAGGATGTGCAGCAGGTATTCGAGGCAAGGAAACTTGCTACTGCGAAATAATGTTTTAGTAAATGGAAAAGATGTTTCAATTGGTGCCAGAATAAGAAATAGGATCTTTTTTACCTCATTCCTTCCAGTACAGCTCTTTTGAGTGTGTACCTTTAAATCCCAGTGGGTGTGGCTTGAGCCTTTAAAAATGAAGTTATCACCTTACAGTTCTAACAAACACTCATTGACAGAGGTCAAATATCAATATTCTGATACCTTGTGTGTTGCATGCTTTTGGAATTAATGCAAATATGAACAAGCAATATTTGATGACTAGAGGCACAGTAAAAAGGTAACTGCAGAAACACCTGGAGGCGCACTCGGATGTAATGAGTTTTAAGGCTGGTATTTCTGTGTTTTCACTTAATCTGTGTGTTATCCTGTGACCTTTCTTACTCCATTATCAAGGTTCATTTGTTGGCCATTTCAGCATGTCTGCTCATGGCTCCCCCCACTTTCAGTGCATTCACATGTGAACATTTTTTGAACGGGATAATGCATACCTGGCCTCTTAGAAAGCAGGTGGATTCTCCTTGGGATCTGAACTTTCTTAGGAAAAATGAACTGCTCCATTTTAACCAGCCCATAAGGCAGATTTGATGTTCCATAATATGAAAACAGTTTTACTGATTGCTTTGACTAATATAAGAAGAGTGTCCGAGCTGCAGACTCTCATGGTGGGTCAACCCTATTTTATTTTTCACATAGATAGGATTCCTTGAGAACTAATTCTTTTATGTCTAAAGTGGGATCTGAGTTTACTTTGTGTCAAGCTGTCCATCTTCCCATCTTCTTTCAAGAACCTAAATATGAGGGAAAAGGGATTGTTCATATTCTGGATGTCCACATACAACTCTGATATTATCTTAACAGAACTAAAACCTTCTGAACCTGTGATCAGTTATTCATTTACTATGAAGATAAAGAAAATACAAATTGTGTTAAAGCAGACTATATATCCAAATGGTTGTCACATGCTATTTTCTTTTGTCATACCCACCACAAGTCAATTCCAAGCAGAGTCAAGGCACATTCTAGCAGGGCCTTGTATTTATCACAGGCGTTTTGGAAAGGGGTTGGTAGTAGAAGTGTTTTAGAAGCAGCAACTTGTTCTTCTATGTATAACTTGAGAAAGCACCACAAACTAAATTCCTTTTCCAGGTCTAAACCAGGCTTTCCAAGGGCCATTCTCCAGGGGCTCCTGGACTCTCAGCCGTCATCCTTCCAGTCCGTGTAAGTTACAGTAGTCTACCCCTATAGCTTAGGCTACTGCAACAGTGATTAATATGAGGAACATAGTGTAGCTGTGTAAGGAAAGCTACTATAAGAACAGATGTTTGCATTATCATTGCTGCAGTAGCTGTTCCCTCCATCTATCCCCTTATTTTTGTATAATTTTTTGTTGGTAGGTTGATGACTTTGATTTTTTTATGTGCTTATTATTGACCTCGTTCAGGAATCTAGCTTTACTCTCTCAGTTAGCAAGAAAGTTAGCTTGGCAACCAAACCATTGATGTTATTTCAGATCTGCTTAAGTTGCCAACAGTTTGTGCATGTGGAAGGTACCCTTAAGCTCTGGAAGACATTTGGCTGTTATTTACTGTGCAGCACAAAGCTTATGCAGTAGTGATCATTTGAACATCATCTGTTTTGGTAAGTTTACTTACACAGCTATACTTTCCCCATCTTGTAGGTCATTCCCTATGAAGGGGAACTTGTGAAAGTTGTTTTCTTCTACCATAAGTACAGTCTTCTGTTTCTCTTCCTCTGGAATTTTTACCTGCCTTTGCTCCTTGACTTTCTTCTGATTTTGGCTAGCTTTCTGTCCTGGTATAGCAGGGAGAAGCATAAAACAGTGTGCATGTACATTTCTTTTCTTTCATTATGAGACCAATCAGTCCCTTCCTCATTTTTCTTAGTGTTATTTCTAACTAGCTGTCTTTCATCAGTCCTTCCTTGGTTTGTAATCCTGTTTGCTTTAGTGTATTCTTAACTGAGGGCAGTTTTTTGTCAGTCTGTATGCTGACTTCTTTTATCACTTTAACTGCTGGAGTCTTTTGGTAAAACACACTTTCCTTCATTTCCTTTTTTGCTGTCCTTCATATTTTAATAGGAGTCATTGATAACACTCTGTAGTAGACTTATCTAACCCATCCACTCAGAAGCAAATCTTAGCTCGTTTTGTGTCTTTTAGCTGTGTATTTTTATCTTTGTTAGGCTATATACTTGTAGTAGTTTGTGTCTGAACCATTTTCCTCCTCCATAGCCTCCATAGTTTAAAAAAATGGGAAAATTTTGGACAGTGATGACATCAGCAGACGTGATAGGCAAAACTTTTCCCAAGAGAGTCTGGATTTTTACTTGTGCTCCAGGATATTCCTTCTTATCCTCGTGTATACAGTTGACTTCAATTTTCTGTTAATTCATCATTTTATGATTGTAGCTATATTATAGCAATAACCCACGCCTAGGTGTGGGTAATGCTGGATTTACCCACGGTTGGTGTGGTTTGGTCACGAGGGCGAAACCCAAGTGGCCAAACGGAGCCAACCGTGGGTAAATCCAGCATTACCCACACCCAGGCGTGGGTTATTGCTATTATACAATGACATTATTTAAAAAAAAAAAAATTACTTTTCTTAAATAATGGCATTGTATAATGCCTCCTTGCTGCCCTTCCGCAGCTGTCTGGTATTCTGCAGCAGTTCTGATGTACTGCGCATGCGTATGCCCACGCAGTACATCAGAGCTGTGGGCAAAAGCAATGGAGAAAGCAAGATCTCCGTTGCTTTTTACAAACTGTTTCGCTATGTTAAATGGGTTTAACATAGCGAGACAGCTTTAAAAAAATAGCTTTTTTTAAAGCTGTCTCGCTATGCTAAACCCATTTAACATAGCGAGACAGTTTTGAAAAAAGCAACGGAGAAAGCAAGATCTCCGTTGCTTTTTACAAATTGTCTCGCTATGTTAAAGGAGTTTAACATAGCGAGACAGCTTAAAAAAAGCAACGGAGAATCTCCGTTGCTTTTTTTAAAGCTGTCTCACTATGTTAAACTCGTTTAACATAGCGAGACAGTGTGAAGCAACGGAGATCTTGCGTTCTCCGTTGCTGTAAAAAAAAGAGTTATAGTAATGGAAAAAGTCTGGGCGACCGGACCTTTTTCCATTACTATAACTCAGATTTACAACATGCACGCTGCTAATCAGCGTGCACGTTTTTGAATATTAATGGGGGGGGGGTCATTGTATAATATGTTTTAACCAGAGTAATCATGTTTCTTGAATCCTGCAGTCATAGTAATTCTTTTTCTGCTACTGTTGTAGTTCATATTATAAGTTTTTCAGTTAGAGAATGCAGGTTCTGTATTTCTAAATGTTAACTGCATAGCAGTGTCACACTTCACTGGCATACCCTCAAACACAACCTTGTTTGACTGTTGACTAGTATTAACAGTTTGGCATAGCATTCTGTCATTACCTTTGCAGTGCTTGAGCTATATGTTTTTTTTTTAGACCAGATAAAATAAATTGATTAAATAATGTCAGTTTTCTCTTTGTTGCAGACAAAGATGCATATTTACATGCATACATAGATACAAATATTTCAAGCATGGGCATAAATGCCCTTCTACCTTTCTAATACACGAAAACACTTGTCCCCATAATGTGTCCAGGCTGTTCTTAAAAATATCTGAACCAGTACTTGATTTAATGTAGTTTGGTAGTCTGTTCCATGCATCAGCAACTCTGTCAGAGAACCACTTAGTACACTTCTCATTCCTGTAGAATTTTCTACACGTTGTCTGATGATTCCCTAGTACTTTTTGATAACCCCAAACATTCCCAGAGGTAGTTGTCCCTAAATGCCCTATATACCAGAGAAATATTTCCTCTTAGATATATGTAAGAAACACTGTACAAATTCAGATATTTTAGTCTTTCATAATAACTTAGATTTTCACATCCATGGATGCCCTCTGTATGTTTCCTCTGTACTCTTTCCAGTTTACTCATGCTTGTTTTCTTATAGGGTTTCCATATTGTTATTCCATACTCAAGTTTGGGTCTAATGTAACTAACAAACAATGACTTCATTATTTTGAATTTCCTAGACTTTTATAAATCTTTTTATACACCCTATAGTTATATAACTATCATTAACCAATTGGTTGATATGATTAGAAAAACTCATAGCTGAATCTACCCATATACCGAGGTCCTTAAATGAGTCTACAGTTTCAATCACTGTGTGCTGTATTAAATATTCACCTTTCAGTTTGTCTCCCAAATCTCATATACTTAGTTTTTGATGTATGTATCAGCATATCATTCTCCTGTGCCCAAATGGTCAATTTAGTCAAGTTATTTTGCAGACATGCCTCATCGGTAACGCTTGTAATCAGTTTACCCAATTTCAGGTCGTCCGCGTATAGACTGTAGAACACCTCAGATGAAAATGTTAAGTCTGAAAGATACAATATAAACACGTAAGGGCCTAGGACAGAGCCCTGTGGGGCACCCTGACTGTAACCAAGGAATTCACCTGTCCAGTTGCTGTATGATACTTGCCAAGTCCTATTTGTAAGCCATGCAGTTATCCATCTTATCAAGAGTACATCAATACCCAGTTGTACTAATTTATTAATCAGTGTTTTGTGTATGACCCTGTTGAATGCTGAAGTTAAGTCAATATAAATTACATCACAGCACAATTTTTCATTCATAACTGTTATTATAGAACATCATGTTACAGGTGGTAATAGATTTATTTTCCACATATGCATGCTGGTGTATGGTTTCTAATCCCATCATATCCAGTTCTGACAATAACTTATCCAGTATTACCTGCTCCTTTAATTTTCCACAACATGAAAGTAGACTTAAGGGTCTATATGATTCTGGGTTTGTCCTACTCCCCTTTCCCTTAAAGACAGGTTTAATAAGTGCATGTCTCCAATCTTGAGGAATCTCCCCATATTTATATGACCTAGTTAATAGTAGATATAATGGTAGTGTAAGTTCTTGCTGAAGTGTTCTCAGGTCATTGCCTCCTCCCTGCACTTTGTTCCAGTTTGTGGTTCTTTTTTGATATAATCTAATTTGATTCCAGTAGCTGGGGTTACCTGGATGTCACTAGGATAACTTACCACCCCTTTTGTGGAGCCAAACTGCTTTGTATAAGATTTTCTAAATATATCTATATATTTAATTGAAAGATTGTTATTAGCCAAAACAACTAGTTGTTCAAAAGACGTAATATGCTCATTCTTGAATTCTCACTTCCTTAAGTTTTAAGCAGTGCCTTCTTACATTCATTTACAGCCAAAATTTCCAACATTTTACTTTATCATTTAGAAGAAGTTCTGCCCACAATTTAAAGATATGCAGTAAATATGCCATTTGTGATCTAACTGGTTTGAAAATGCAGAATGTCTAGCAATGAAACTTAATGGAATTTCAGCTAAGATGAAGTCCCTACTCCTGCTGAAATCTCTTTGTTTCAGTTTATGGTAGTTATGTGCATCAACGTCTTCCAGATCCATGTAAGTTTTTAGTGCCTGATCATAGGTGTGTACTAGGCTAATGGCCCTGGAGCCTATACAAGGCTAAACCATAGAAGTTCCCTGGCATTGTGCCGCCCGACTTTAGTTCCCAGTCCCTCTATCAAGTAGAGCCACTGGAGTGATCCCAGTCCCTCTATCAAGTAGAGCCACTGGAGTGATCCCTGGGGTGAAATTTCTATTTCCCTTCCACTCATTCAAGATTTCTCTTGAAGAGGCCAGTGAGGTGCACTGGTTGACTTGTATGGGAAGTCTATTCCAGAGCATGGGCAGTCTCTGGGTTATGAACCTGTCCCTCCAGCATGTTCTGTTGATTGTGGTAATGAGGTTGAGGTCTCTGGAGTGTGTGGTGTGGAGGGATTGGGATTTCTTTAGATGTAGCATTTCTAAAAGAGCTGGGTCAGACATGGCTTTGTAAGTCTAGCAGAGATCGGCTCTTAGTAGATAATATAAGACAGAGAATAGCTGGCGTTTTTTGAGTCTGTCCATGTAGGACATGTGTTTAAGGCCTAGGATCTGCTTCATGAGGTACCTTTGTGGCCTCTCCAGCTGATGCAGGTGTCTAGTGAGGTACATGCCAAAATGGGCATTATACTCTATGATCGGTCTAATGAGGGAAGAGTAGAGAGAAATGATGACCTCTTTCTTCGTGGATGCAAAACCCTTGGTAATGAGATGTGCCACACAGAAGGACTTTCTGACCACAGTGGCAATGTGGTGGTCGAAGGAGAGGTTGCTGTTAACCTGTGCCTGCAGATCTCTTATAACCCCTTCAGTGTTAAGTGGGCTCCCACTGATGTGGTAATTAGTGGGAACTGAGTTTTTCCCAAAGGGCATGACTATTCATTTTTGGCATTAAGCTTAAGGCTATAGTTTCGACACCAGTCATTAGTTTCAGTGAGGCTTTTCTGTAGGATGTCTGCATCACTTGGGGAGTTAATAATGGCTCCCAGCTTGCAGTCGTCTGCCAGAGTCCCTCCATGTTGGCCTGGACTTCTGAGAAGTAGATGCCAAACAGGAGAGGACCCAGGACCGATCCCTGTGGGACTCCACTCGTGACTGATCAGCAGTCTGACTTAGCATCCACTACTTTCACACTGTGGGTTCTATCTGTAAGCCAATTTGCAACCCACCTAACGATATAGGGGTTGATGCCTAGTTTGGTGAGTTTACCCATACATCCTGAGTAAGGAATGATGTCAGAGGCCTTGGCCAGATTGAGGTAGGTTGTATGAACTGCCTTACCCTCATCCACAGCTCTGGTGACTGACTTAAAGATGTCAACCAGGTTGAGCAGGCATGATCTACCTTTCACAAAAACAAATTGTGTGGTATCTAGAGTTTGGAGATTCCCTATATTCTTGCTAAATAGGTCCATGATGATGCGCTCAATAACCTTACATATCAGACTTGTCAGGCTAATGGGGAGATAATTGCCAGGGTCTGTAGTCACTCCTCCTTTATAAAGAGGGATGACTGTAGCAGTGCGCCGTTCAGTAGGGACGAAGCTGAGGTGAGGCTGTGAGTGATCAGGGTACACAGATGTGGTGCCAGTTGACTTTGTAATTCATGTAGAACACATCCAGGGATATTGTCAGGTCCTATGGAAGCTGTATTTTTGGCTTTGGACAATGCAGCTTTAACCTGTGCTGTAGTAATGCTGGGAGCCTGGCATTCTTCTGGTATTTAGATTGGTCCTTTAGGGGGGGAGAGAGGGGTAAAGTTGGCACTGAATCTGTCGGCAATATCTGTTGGCTCAGTACACGAGGTACCATTGTGCAGTAACTCAGAGCAAATCTGGGTATTGCCATGGAGATTCTTGATCTAACTATAGAAGGCTTTGTGGTTGTTTTTAGTGTGTGCCGCAATTCTGCCTTCATAGCTGGCTTTGGAGGTTTTGATGAGAGATCTCAACTTTTTCTTGAGGCTAATAAGGGAATTTTTCCAGTATTGGGACTTCACCTTTATCTGCAGCAGTTTCTTCCTTCTGTTGTAGAGTTTATTAATGGCAGGGGACCACCAGATTGGCTTACTTTTTTTGGAGGAGAGCATCTTGGTTCTGTTGGGTATGGCTAGTTCCATGCATTTATGTACATGTTCGTACAGTGCATTTGCATGCCTCTATTTTCCATTGACATGGGTGCTCTGAAGTTAGCCACCTCTGTTTTTAGGAGTCCAAAGTCAGCTTTGGAGAAGTTTTTCATCATGGATACCTTTGTGGGGGTTGTGGGTGAGATGTGGATTTCTATGGTGATTAGTTTGTGGTCTGATCTAGTCAGGGAGGAATTGACTATTGGTGTAGAGCAACGGTTGCCCATGTTAGTAATAACCAGGTCAAGGATGTTGCCTCCTCTAGTGGGAGTAAGAATGAGCTGGTCCAGGGCATTAGAATTGATGAATTCCAGGAAGCATTGGGCCAGTGCATTGGTGCATGAGTAGTTTTCCCAGTTGATGGAGGGGGTAGTTGAAGTCCTCTAGTATGAGAGTGCTGAGTTGGATCTTAATAGTTTCCGGAGTGCTTAGGAATGTGGAGTGAGAGTCTTGGGACACAGTTGGGGACCTATAGCAGCCTATGACCCGAATCGCCATCTTACCCAGTGTTACTTGTACCTGGAGTATCTCAGATGCGTTATGCTGGGCTACTAGTCTGGAGGTGTGCATATCCTTTATGAATATGGAGACATCACCACCTTTGGAGCTTTGGTCCATGTTCTGGGGCCGAAAGGTGTGGAATGAGTTATAGCCTGGTAGCTCAGGGGTGCTTTCTGCTGCTTTAAACCAGATGTTCTTCGTGTTTCAGTGTTGCAGTCATTCCATTTGGCCTCAGTCTGCCTGAATTCCAAATTCTTGGGTCCTGCGTCGGTTGCTGTCTCCTCTTCCATGACGTCAGGTCATCAGAGGTATAAAACATTAAGTCGACACCATTTTTTTGGTCTTTCTTGCTGCGCGGTGCCCGAAGCAGAAGCATTTCGCAAGTGCCGGTCGGCTGACTACTGAAATATTCGAGTTTGAGTTTCAGAACCGAAGTCTTCACTAAAGCTAAGTACCCCATTGGGGAAACTTTTTTCTTGCTCCATACCGATGTCAGAAAAAGTTAATAATTGTATTACTTGTGGGAAGCAAATACCTCATAAGGATTTCCATTTATCCTGTATTCCTTGCCTAGGCCCTGATCACAACGTGCCTGGCTGTCGGTTTTGTGCTAGATTTAACCAACGCACTATTAAGCGTCGGTATGTTTTTGCCTCAAAGTATTTTGGAAACAGATTTAACTACCCAGAAATGTCGTCAGATAGCAATCCGACTACCAGAGTACATAAAAAACACAAAGAAAAGGACAAAGAAAGACAGTCGAGATCCAAAACCGACGAAGAAGCTTCTCGTATGCCAGTCGCTGGTTTGCTGGTACTCACTGAGGTGCTTTCGCAGCCCCTGATACCCGCTACTTTCGAGTCGCAGGCCTCTACCGACACCAATGTGGAGTCTGGCATGCCGCGAGATACTCAAAGTATTGGACCGACGGATCTCCCTTGGATGGGTCAAGAGCCGCTGAGCAGGCACTGGCTTCTGAGGGTGTATTCAGACCTCAACATTTGTATATCAAACTGATGACAGCTGCAAAAACAAAGACAAAAGCAACTTCTAAAACTAAAAAAACTGACGCATGAGCCATGTGCACAGGCCTCTATGCCTAAAAAACAGATGATCAAAATTGCTGAAGACTTTATTACCTTGATCAGGGGTACCCATCCTCCTCCAGATAAGCCTAGGCAAGACACTGATTATGAATCTTCAGATCAGGTTTCTGTTTCTTCTGATTCCTCTTCTGATCAGAAATTATCTATACCTCCCTATGAGGATTCAGATGCAGAGCAGTCTATACCATCTGCATCACCTCATGAGGATTATTCATTTGGAGAAACCTTGCATACTTTGAGGGAGCATTTTCACTGGGAGAGTCAAGATTTCTCAGAATCAAAAAAGAGGTGCAGGGATTTCCTCCTTCTCCCTCAGCACAGGCCTTTAGCCATAGCCAGTTTTAGACATTGTGGATGATGTGTTTTCAGAGTCAAGCTTGACCCCTGACTCCCTTACCTCCAGCTCCCAGCAAGCCTGACAGATATTACAGGGTCCCTGACTCACATAAATCTTATTTAGAAACCCTGCTGCTGATCCTGAAACAATTTCACAGGGTCCAAAGGGAGTTAAGGCCTCAACAACAAAAAACCCTACCCCCTCTGACAGATTCAAGAGCACTGGATAGATGGGGAAAAAAGGTTTAAACATCTGCTACCTTGGCAATAAGTGCCTTAAACTGTCAATTTCATATGCTCAAGTATCAACAACATGTTATGGGATTGCTAAAAGAGAAAATTATGTTGATTTCTGAATGTGCAGAAAATAAAGAAATGCAGGAATTATTGCATGCAGCTGAACAGGTTGGAAAGCATACTTTGCAGTGTGGTTTTGATTCCTTAGAGGCCTCCTGCAGGGCCGCAGTTACTGGATCTATGATTGGGAGGCATGTCTGGCTAAAGGAACAGAATTTGCCTGATTATGTTAAAGATAAATTGTTAGATGCACCTTTACAGCATGATACTCTGTTTGGAATTAAGGCAGAAGAGGTTTTAAAGAAAATGGAAGACAAAGCAAAGTCTATGCAAACTGTAAAAGACGTCTTACAAGTGCAGCCACCAAGATTCAGTAGACACTGGCCTACAAAAAATTGGTCCTTTCCTGTGTCAGACAGAGCTCAAAGAGTCAAATCCAGATGCCCTAAGGGTTCCAGATACCAGGCGCAAGATTCATACAGGTCAAAGCAATGGGGTGCTTCTACCTCCAAATCTGGAGGAGATAAAGCGCAAACCTACAGAAAACAGTCCCAATGACTTCCCTCTATCTGCACCAAGCACTTATCTTTTGGCAGCACCCTTAGGGGGAAAATTAGCACTTTTTGCTCAAAATTGGCAGTTAATAACCCAGGACAAGTGGGTGCTAAACATAGTATCACAGGGATACAGATTCCATTTCCATACTCTGCCAATGGCAAACAGTTGGCCAGATCTGCCAAGAAATCAATGGGCAGAGGCACAGAAACAGATTACGTCCCTCATGGATATGGGGGCCATTCAGCCAGTACTTGAACAGGGAAAAAGGACAATGTTTTTACTCAGGACTGTTCTTGGTACCCAGAAAGGACAAGGCCTGGCGGCCAATACTGGATTTATCGATTTTGAACACATACCTGGACATTCCAAAATTCAAAATGCTGACTTTGCAGCAGTGTCTGCCCATGCTGGACAAGAATGCTTGGCTGGTGACATTAGACCTAAAAGAGGCATGCCTGCAAGTCCCAATAAGACAGTCGTGCAGAAGATACCTCAGATTCAAGGCTGAATTAATGCATTACCAATTCTCTGCACTACCCTTTGGCTTATCTACTGTGCCCAGAGTTTTTACAAAATGCATGACACCAGTAATTGCATTTTGCAGACAAAGTAGTATTCAAATATATCTTTACTTGGATGACTGTCTCATTCAAGCAGAGAACAAGGACATTCTTCTTCAACACCAAACGTTTGTGAAAAGGCTTCTAACTTGCCTAGGGTACACAGTAAACGAAAAGAAATCACAACTGGTACCCCCTCAAAAGATAACATTCCTGGGTGCAAGCTTGAATACAACTGCCCAGATGGCTTACCTCACGCCAGACAAGCAAAGGCAACTGACTGCTTACTTCAATCTGATGGCTAACAAAATCCAGATGTTCATCGTGCATACAGCTGCAGTCATAATAGACATTATAGACAGAGGCTACAGATTCCACTTTCACACCCTTCCAAAAATGAGAGGCATGCCAAATCTGTCACAAAATCAAAGGGCAGAGGCACAAAAACAAATTTCAGCTCTCATGGACATGAAAGCTATTCAAGAGGTACCTGCAAAAGAACAGGGTCAAGGTTTTTATTCCAGAATATTCCTGATACCAAGGAAGGACAAAGATTGGAGACCTATTTTGGACCTATCCATCCTAAACGCATATTTACTCGTACCAAAATTCAAGATGCTCACATCACAGCAGCTTCTTCCCATGCTGGGCAAGGAGTCTTGGCTGGTAACATTGGACCTCAAGGAGGCATTCCTGCATGTCCCTATCAGAAGCAGCTGTATTAGCACTCGAACATCTACATTTATGGTAGGGACAAAACTGTACTTTATCTGCACGACAAATACTGCAGGCTTTGGGCTTCATGGCATCCTGCAGATTCCATATGCAAGACTGCATGTGAGGAAACTGAAATGGTACCTAAAAAGTTTATGGAGTCAACATTGTCACAGTCTAGAAACAGTGATTCCTCTCATTCCCTGCCTACAACAGGAGTTTCTGTGGTGGGCAAAGGCATGTCACCAAAACATGGGACTGACCTTCACTTTACCCCCTTGTCAGACAAACCTTAACAACAGACGCATCAGATTATGGCCCACATGGCAGGAAGATGCATTCATGGCATATGGACCCCAAAACAAATGCATCTACATATCAACCAGAAAGAGATGCTAGCTGTTTAAAATGCCCTAACAGCCTTCAAGGGCTTACTTCATCCAGGACAATTACTGATAAAGATGGACAACACCACAGTCATGTGGTATATAAACAAGCAGGGGGCACACACTCATACCCCCTTTGCAGATTAGCCATGACACTGTGGGACACAGCTTTGACTTTCCAAATACATCTTCAAGCTCAATTCCTGCCAGGAAAGCAAAATACTCTGACAGACGATTTAAGCAGAAACCTTATGGATCCTCACGAGTGGAAACTAGATCCACAAGTCTTCAGCATGATAACAAATAAATGGGAGAGCCCAGACATAGATCTATTTGCCTCTCCTCAGAATTGCCAGTTGAAAAGATTCTGCACAAGAACTTATCACAGGCAAGCATGGAAAGTGGACGCCCTATCCTTCAGTTGGAAAAACCTATCTGTTTACGCCTTTCCTCCTCTGCCTCTTCTTCCCAAGATCCTCCTAAAAGTCAGACAAGAGAAACCAAAGATGATACTAATTGCCCCGGACTGTCCCCACCAGTACTGGTACCCAATCCTAAGGAACTTGTCTCAATACCCAGCTTGGACCTTACCTCAAAGACCTCAACTACTGTCCCAGCAAAACCATCAGATCCTGCACAATCAACTCCAGACACTGAACCTGGCAGCATGGCTGATCATGTAGTTATACAAGCAACACCTCTCAGTAAAGCTGTGGTGGATGTCATTTTGGAAGCCAGAAGGCCTAGTACTAGAAAATCTTATGCTGATAAATGGAAGAGATTCTGTTCTTGGAATCAAGCACAAGGAACTGATACAGCAGAACCAAATATTCCTCAGATATTACAATATTTAACTGAGATGTTTGACAAGGGCCTATCTTTTTCATCAATTAAAATTCATGCCTCTGCCATTTCAGCTCATTACAGTACAGAGCCTCCAATCTTTTCTCATTCTTTACTAAAGCAGTATCTTAGAGGAGCCAAAAATGTAAGGCCTCCTAGAAGATCACCAATACCTGCATGGGACCTCAATTATGTGTTGGAAAAGCTCACCCTGCCTCCATTTGAACCAGCTGCTACCGCTGATATAACATTCTTATCATGGAAAACAGCTCTGCTACTAGCAATTACTTTAGCAAGAAGAGTTTCAGAGCTACAGGCCCTCATGGCTGTAGAGCCCTTTATCATATTTTACCCAGACAGGGTGTCTCTGAGGACAAATCCCACATTTATGCCTAAGGTGGTTTCCAGTGTGGCTCTTAACCAGACCATTCATCTGCCAACCTTGTATCCAAATCCGCAGAACAAGGGGGAAAGAATTCTGCATTCCTTGGACGTGCACAGACAGCTAAGATTCAAATTGAGCAGGACTAAAGCTCTAAGAAAAACTGAGCAATTACTAGTGGCATATGCTGCTGGATCAGAAGGAAAGGCTATTTCAAAGCAGACTATTTCAAAGTGGATAAGCTCGTTTCTGCTACTTACACCATGGTAAACCCTGTGCCCAAGGCATTAGGTCTCATTCCACCAGAGCTGCAGCTACTTCAGCAGCCTTTCTCAGAGGAGTACCAATCAAAGACATTCTAGAGGCTGCTACTTGGAGTTCTGTTCACACCTTTACAAAGCATTATTATTTGCCTCTCTACTCTTAAGTCCAGGGCAGGATTTGCCACTGCAGTTCTGCAGGGCCTTATAGCCACACCTAATGCTGTTTAGCTCCAGCCACCCAACCATAGCTTTGGGATTCTACCCAAATGTAATGACTGCAACAGTGAAACACAAAGAACATAGTACAGTTGTGTACACTTACCATAAATATAGATGTCGAGTGTATTCACTGTTGCAGTCCAGGTTACCCTCCCGCCATCCCCCTTTCATTCTGCAGTTTCTTTCCTTCTCTATCTTCTACAACCTATGTGGTGTATTTTCTTGTAGATGAAGGTAAAGTTTATATTGATGCATGTATTTATATATGCATAATTTTGCTACCTTTTTGGGGGCACCTGACATCTGGGGCAAGAAAAACAAAAGAAAATGGCGTCGGCTGCATGTTTTTATACCCCTGACGACTTGACGTCATGGAAGAGGAGACAGCAACCTAGGCAGGACCCAAGACTTTGGAATTCAGGCCTACTGAGGGCAACCTGCCAGCAGATTACCCCAATGTAATGACTGCAACAGTGAATACACTCGAACATCTACATTTATGGTAAGTGTACACAACTGTACTGTCTCTGTTACAACACAAATGTTGATGTTCTCCATTTTGAGGAGTGCTTCAAGTGAGTGCATCTTGAGATTTAGACTTCTAGCATTGAGCAGCATGACCTTCAGATTGCATTTATTTATAGCTGTTAGTAATTTGGTCTGTGGGAAGACCGCCTAAAAAAGGCAGTATAGTTGTTGATTTAAATGGGATGGCAATATTATGGTCCATTGTGTCTACACTTGTCCTTAGCTGCTTAACTCATCATCCTCTCGTCCATGCTTCTTTTACTGAATTTATGGAATCCAGAGGTGTATATTTAGTTGGCTGGGATAGAAATCTGTTAGAAGCTGAGCAGGTGTTGATCTGTGGCAGCAGGTGTCATACATGTACGCTTTATATATTTTATATTTTAAATATGTGTGTGTGTGTGTGTGTGTGTGTGTGTGTGTATATATATATATATATATATATATATATATATATATATATATATATATATATATATATAGTTACTATCAGAACGACAAAAAATCTAAATCTCGAATGCTCGGGTGAGCGAAAACGTAGGTAATTGAAATCGATATTGTGAGATCGCAGTACAGTGAAGATCAGAACATTTGCCTTTTCCTCACTGTAGTGCGATCTCGGAGTTGGAATATATTTTTAGGGGGGTGGGGGGTGCAGCCCTCCCACAATAGCGATTTCCATTACCTGCATTTTCGCTCATCTGAGTGTTTTAAGATTTTGATTTTTCGTCTATGTAATATGTATATGTATATATATATATATATATATATATATATATATATATATATATATATATATATATATATATATATATACACACACACGTAGAAAGAAAAAGAGATAAGTAGAGATACAGATGTAGAATTATAGATGTTTATATAGGTACACAAAAGCTTACTTGTGCACATGTTTTATGTGTATTTAAGACTCCATAAAAGAAAACACTGAATTTTAAAAGCTCACAGCAGTAAACATTTTTGTTTTTCAAAGCAGCTAGGGTTTTGCTGTTCATTTGTAATGTACAGTTTCCATCTTTTAAACCCCAATGAAGTAGTTGTTATAAAGACATAAATATGACATTGGGGTCCTAAGTATAACACAAGTAATGAGTATACTTTTCCATTTGTTTTACACAAATGTGTTTGCTTTCTCCCCCAAGTCCCCTAACAACATCATCACATTGTTTCCTTTGCCCTCCATATACCTTTCATTATGAAATGAGCTCACTTGCATCAAGATCACATAGAACGTACATAGTATTGGCACTGTCATGGCACATTTTCTCACTAACTCTTTTTTTGATAAGTTGTATACTTGGTTTGAAAAAAGTGAACTGAATTTCCTGTTTAGATGTACTATCCGTTGTTCATGGTTGCATCCTTTAAGCCATACAGCTTTCCTTTAATATTAAATTACCAATGTATTTATTTTTTCCCTAGGTTGTTTCAGATGTAGTGCCTGCTGAACATCAAGCTTCCTCTGATGGACTTGAGCCAATTGGTTCCTTCATAGTCGGGGTCCTCCTAGAAAACCTCAGTGATGAGCCATCTGGAAGGGCTGCCATCCAAGTAACCATGATGGTTGCTTGTGTCTCTTTGGCATGCCATCAAAGATTGCTTTTGTAATAGTCTTAATCCCTAGGTGGTCACCATGGAGGCCCACACTGCTGGGTACTCGCTTCCCTGTACCTCCTGTGGAAGCTATACTAAGCTGTGGCTTGGGGAGCCAAACACCTGCTACCAGGCCGTGATTTGCATCACTGTCCCTCCAATGAGAGATTCCAGCATTCTGTGGCCTGCTTTGCTCTGTCCTCCAGGGTGAACACAGCCATCTTCCCCTGTCATCTCTGTTAGCCGCTCAAGCTGCTAACTGAATTCAGGGCTTTATCCCTCTGGACTGTCAGAGTTAGGGCATTATGGATGCATTTTATTTCCCTACTTTAGAGTGCTACGTACAACAAAAATAAACAAAAAAAAAAAAAGTAAATAAATCATGTACAGTAGCTGTTGTACTATTTTTCCTCTTTTACCCAACATGTCTGTGCCGTTGTTGCAGGTATTTTTTTCCTACGTTATACATGGTGTGTGTCATAATTTTTTAGGTATTTTACTGAGGGAGACTTTGTTGATGAATATTCTTGAACTTAACACAAAAAGGATTGTGCAGCTTGGTAGTGTTTCATGTCTGTAAAACCTTAGGTTCTTTCAAAAAGTAATTGTTTTATACTAGATCACTTTTGGTATGTCTTCATTTCAGAGTTTCAGACAAGTAAAATGGAAGCACCTCTGTCACCTAGAGATTCTGGGAAGTTTATAGCAAAGCACAGCAAGCATGTGACTATTGATATCCAAGGAGTGAAAAAAACTGCTGAGTTACTGTGTGAAAAAATTGAGGAAAAAGAGTTCAGTGTTGTGGGCTGGAAGTCTCATCATGAATTAAATCCTAAAAGCATGGATGAAGGTTCTGTTAACTGGGTATTTCTTGTGGATACTCTCAACTTCTCCTTTTGGTCTGACACGGAAAAACACAAGTGCTTGGTGAAGTACAAAGGTCGAGAATATAGTGGATACTGGTCTCTCTGCGCTGCAGTGAACAAAGCACTTGATGAAGGTTAGTAATTGTATTTTAATATTAAATTTTCAGCCCAGTCGTGCTTGAAAGATGGTGGGCTGCTTATTATTCACCTGGATACGTTGGGCAATCCACTTGAAACAGTGTTTGGCATTCGGAGGGCTGTTTTCATTTTTTTTAAAAAGGAAATATTTTTTTAAATTATCACTTGTGACACAGGCAATCATACATTTATATAAATGAAAACAAAACCTGTAGACATATTTTCAGTTGCAAACATTATACATCACTTATCTATTCAGTAATTGACAGTCAAACATTACAAAGCTCATTCAGTTCCTGCCTTCCCCTAAACCGCATTCCTCCTTTAATGCATTCTGCATGGTTTGTTCCCACAATACCCATTTTTCTGTGTAATTTGCTCCTCCCCTTTTCTAAATATCCCACTTCCAGTTTTATCTATGTTACTATATTCAGTACTTCTAGTACAGTTGGTTTTGACTCTGATTTCCATTTTCTAGTAATTGATTTTTTGGCAGCCACCAGAATTAAACTCAGCAAGGCCTTACTATGTTTAGGCAATTCTGATTCTGTATCACAGTTAAAAAAAATAATTTCTTTAGTAACACCAATTTCCTCACCCAGTATTTCTGGTAGAGTAGTCTGCAGGGAATTTTTAAAGTCTGCCAACTCATTACATTCCCAAAAATATGTTCCCAAGTACCTCTTTCGTCCCCATCACACCTTCAACATTTGCAGTCTACCTGAGGAAGAATTCTTTGTAGTCTACTTGGGATATAAAAATACCTTTGCAAACACTTCCAAGCAAAGATCTTAAATCTTCTAGACATTTTTGCTTATTTGGGGGTCATACATATATCCCCTCATTGTTTCCCTGTGAATTGCTTATCCAGTCTCTCTTCCAAATCCTTTCTAACCTCCTCTGATTGATTCCTATAGTTAACCATGCAATACCTTACAACTTCTCCTGTGGTTGATAAAAATATGCCTGACCTGTGTATAAAACTAAAGGAACTAAAACATTGCACTGCTTGTATCTTGCTGTCCATACCAATAAAACACAGCTTCCATTTTCTCAGTTTTTGTATTATCTTTTGTTTAGTCTCTTCCCACGTATCCTCAACTTCCATATCAGAATCCTTTGTAATCCATACTGCCAAGTACTTCATTTTATCATGTCCTCATAAATATGGGTATTGCTGAAACACTTTGTGTGTGGGTACATAACTTACAGCTATCACCTTTGTTTTATCTTCATTAGTGTTGTATCTGAAAAGACTTGAAACTGTCTCCGAATGTTCCACAACACTGAAATGTCCTTTTCTGGTTTTATCAGGTATAAAATAATATCATCTGCAAATAAAGAGCTTTTCTTGATTACCATAGCAATTATACCCTTGAATTTCTGAGTCCCTTGTTTTTCTTTGCCAACAGTTCTAGTTGTTTTCAAGTTGTCTGTAGGAAAGTTGTAGGCAGGTACAGACTGTTAAGAGGTGACCTGTGTTTGGCATACAAGGCATCCCTCACCCAATACTGATAGATTTATTGCATATCAGCAAGTCAAATAGCATCAGAAATACTCTGTCTAAAGATCTAAATCTCTTCTGCAACATCAACAGAATAGTTTTGAGGGGCTGGTATATGTCACAGAGGATACTGTTGCTGTGGAACACACTCTCCATCCACATAATACAAAGTTCACCCCTGTTCACATTCAAGCACAATTTAGATCTGTGGATGAGAAACAGAAAATTTACCCCAGGACCGCTCCCTGTACTACTACTGGACAGAGGCATCTCCTTAATGCTTTATGTCATGTGTGGGTCCCCTCAAATTATCTATGGTATGATCCCAGTTATTCTTATTAGGGGTATTTTATAGTTATTGACCATGGGATGGCTAAGGCCAATTGAATACCAAACTGGATGGATAATTCTAGTACAAAAGGGGGAACTGGCTAGGATTAAAATGGCCTACAAGGGCAGCTAGCTTAATGCTTATCTATGAACCTATAAATATTTTTTCCAGTACTGCATTTAAATGCTGTATAGTAAGAATGGTTCTCACACCGGTTTGCTGTTTTAAAATCAGGTCTTTTTAGGATGAAAAATTGCTCAGGGAGGACATCAATCTTGCACCATATGGCCCAGTGCCAAGCTTCAGTGATGTCACACATTGGAGGTCTGTTTCCTCCCTGACTCTCCAGGCAAAAATTTGAATGGGCTTGTTTCTAACATCTTCTAGACTCTGGAGTCAATTTTCATGAAGCCAGATGTAATGTTGATACCCATGTGCTGCAGTAAAAAGTTATGTCTGCATGAATTTGCATTCATGTGTCTTAAACCTCTGATGTATATAGAACTGTGACTAAGGGTCCTGTAGCATCTCATTTTTCACAGGTGGCTTTCCTTCTTTCAGGACTCTGAGGAGTGTGTGTGTGATGGCAGGTTTGGCAGTATAGCAGTGCAGTTTAAGGCTATGAGCTGCTAACTGGCTTCATTCTGTATTCCTTGGATTAAATTTTTTCAGTTCATTTGTGTACTGTGCGATTTTCAGCAAGTCGCTTAACCAGATAATGTGGTGTGAGATCTCCCCTGCAGAGAGACACTTAAAATATGAATAAAAATATGTTTGCTTGTGGCTAAATTGTTTATGCATGGGTGGATAACAAGTGGATTTTTGTTGCTTCAAACCAGCTTAGAAAAAACATCACTGAGGACCCAGCAAGGTTCTTGAACTCTCCAGAATTTTTTCAAGACAGTCAGTCCCTTCTTCATTGCTTTTCTAAAGGATCAGCGGATGAACCTAGCTTTTTCATCCAAGGTATTTGAATGCCGAAGGCAGCCTCCCTCTCTCTAGGAAGGAGGAAGGCTGAGGTTACTCTGATGATTAGTTGAATTCCTCAGAGTACATGAAACCGGGCCAAGACCTTCCTGGTATTATATGCTGTCAGTATGCATGGAAGTGTGCTAGCTTTGGGTGGCCAGCCCGTCAAACCTGTTAGATATCTGCAACAGACATTGTGGATACCTGCTTATATTTAAATAACATATGGAGATAGCCCCATACATTGTACTGCTTCTGGCCTTTACTTTTTGTAATATCTTCGTTTATTAGGTATTGCAGTAAGTGAGCTGGACCGTGTGTATTTTTTCCTCACTACAAATTAGTTACAGTAAAATAAGACAAAAAGTACAACACAGGCAATGCAGCACAATTTTCAGCCACTTTTCATTTATTCAAGTTTTTTGTGTCAACAGGGGCTGTTTAAATTCCTGTTCTGTAGTCCCTTCCATTAGGGCCTGCTGTCTGCCATTCAACTTCTGCTAGCTGTTGTAACCCTCACATTGCCCTGGAGCTTCCACTGTGGAATCAGAATTTATGTCTGCAGGTTATGTCATGCTACTGTTTTGCAAACTATTCCAGTAGGCAGTGTTATTTCTTGTTCACTTTCAATCAGCTGTCGTATAACCTTGGCTGTACTGGAGCCTTTATTGTAATCACTGAATAAGGAGGAGACGTTTCACAGCATCAGTGATTTAATACCCAGGAGGAAGTTGTTTTTTTGTTTTTTTCCTTCCTTGACCTGTACTACTATATTCTTCCCCAGAAGAAACCTATTCTTTTACAGATACAGCTACAACTACATAGCCTTTTTCCATGTTCCATTTCTCCCATTCTGCCAGTCCCCTTGTATACAGAGGTCAACTGACCTTATAGCAGCAACTGTTTAGCATGCATGTTTTTTGTACTTGCAACTATATTTATGCCTTTTCCACATTTCTTGCCTTCTCATCTGATCCTTTTCTTTATGTTCTTTCTTTTGTTTTTTTGGCACATTCAGTTGCTGCCTGATTTCTGTTTACTTCTGGTTTAGTTTCCATTCCTGCTTGACAGTGATATGCTTCTGTTGAACTAAGCAGGGAAGTCATCTTTGAGCTTTCCTTTTCATGTTTCAAAACTATGTTTGGATCTGGGGAGGTCAGCAGATATGTGTGTAGTCCTTAGATTCCAGATCTATGCATATATATTCACAATTCTCAATTGTTCAGATTTTCCCAGAATGTTCAGATTTTTTACTCGTATGTTTGATCCATTACTCATACAATCTGTGGTTTTCTTGTAAATCACTAAGTACTGAAGTCATATATGAGTTTCAGCATTCATATCCTTCAGAAAATGCATGTTAATACACATCCTGTTATTTTTGCAACTTTCATATTTTTAAGCGCAATATTAAAAATCCATCCCTATGTTTGGGCCTTTGCTCCCCCCCCCCACCATTATTTTATTGTCTGTATTTTGTTTGCAAAGAGTTATTGGTATGAACTCTTCTTCTTTCCCCATAGCTATGACTTCTTCCTTTCAAAATATTGCTTTTCACTAGCCATCCAGAACTCCACTTCCTGAAGTTTAGATAGCAGAGGGCTCCACCTTTTTTTGATAGTAGAGTCCATTCTAATGGGCTGTCGGAGGCCTGCCACTAGAAAGACGTAAAGGGATAAATGAGTCCATTTATCTTCTTGGGCTGAGACACTTTCACAGTCCACATTGGTGTGGTGCTGTCATTTGTTTAACATTTTTTGATCAGTTATCAATCTCTCGTCAGTTAAAGTACATGTCACAGTATTTTCTGACTTCCACACAGGAAGCCTACTTCCCTAGCTTCTCTGAAGCCTTGTAAAGCCATCTTTTAAGGTACTTTCCATCTAAAACCTCAGATTCTTACCCCATTCTTCCATGTGATTTATATTTCATGCTTAGAAAATTTATTCTGTCTTTTTGTCAGAAGGTACAGTAGAGTTGAAATTCCTGTCCTGGAAAACCTCCTTTCTTGTGGCTATAACCTTTGTTGGGATAATTTCAGAATTTCAGATACATTCATTTTTTTAATAAAAAACAAGTAAAATATACACAATGCAAAGGTTTCGGGTTTTCCCTTCTTCAGTGCATAAAACATCTACTTCTCTGCATACAAATTTTATATAATAGACATAAGACACAGCCAACCAATTACTACTATTGTTAAATAATACAATTATCTAATTTAGTGCAACGTCATTTGTTTTTTCTGCAGAACAGGTTTTCCACTCACTATCCCATTCAAACCTGGATACATATCAGCATTTAATTCAAGTATCCAGAATAATTCCACATTTTCTAATTTATTATTATCTCCTCCTCTCTCAGTTTTATGTATAATTTTGATCACTCTAAACTTAAAAATATGTGTTTCATTCCCTTCTAATATATGATCTGATATTGTCAGTCTTCATTCATTCCTTACGATGGGTTATCGGTTCCGTCCTCGGAACCGAGCCAGCCTAATACCAAGCTCACGTTAGCCAAAAACTCTTGAGCCAAGATCCTACCCACAATGCTCTGCTCCCTGTTACCTCGGATCTCGTTTGCCGCATTGCTATACAGCCGTGTCAAACCTTCTCTCTCAGCTGAGTATTCAATTTTTTCTATTATTAGTGTATTGAAAGTTTTCAATTCTTCACTATCTCTATCAAGGCTCCTGACACTTTGGAAGTTATACCTCGGAGACCTGACAAAATTTTATCTCCCCCTGCTGAACATCCTCATTGGTCCAAAGGTCTTCTAGTAGATGCCGTGGTGGTGGCGGATGCAACCAGAAAGACTTGGAAGAAGAGAGCCAGACTGTCCATCTGCCCAACAAGAAGTCGCGGGCGATAGACAGACTCGGGAAGCGTGTCTTTGCTTCAACGACCTTTGCAGTAAGGTCCTTGAACTACTTGGCACACTTTACAAGGCTCCAGAGGGACCTTATCAACCAACTCTCTGAAACCTTGGCAGGAGCTGTTTCTGAGGTGTGTGACAACGTAGCCTCTCAGATAGCGACCCTGGAATCTATATCCAATTTTCCATGTCCCTCATTTGACACGCAACGGAAGGAGCGGCTAGAGCGGCAGGCGCAGGCATAGTCACGAGATGGCATTCCTGGATGTGCCTTTGCGGACTCCTTTAAGGCTTCCTTTATGAATGCCCCCATCAAGGCCGCTTCATTGTTTGGCCCAAAGGTTACGGGTATGCTGGCAAGGTGCAAACAAGATGGTAAGACCCTGTCTGCTGTTGGTGTCCGATACTCCACCCCTCAACGATTCTACTCCAGAAATCAGAGGAGCGAGAAGATGTGGCACAGAAAATCACAGGGCTCTTTCTGTGATGCACGTGCCAAGTTCTCCCCTAAGGGCAGAGGGGGAAACTCAAATAGAAGACTCCCCTTTTGGGGCAGGGGAAGCCTGCAAAACCGGAGTTCCAGAGATTCTTTCTCTGGGCAACCCTATCAGCGCTCCTGAAGCATTGCCCGACTGCTCACCTCTGAAAGTGGTCGGGGCTCATTTTTCCTTGTACCCTACTGCCTGGCAAACCATAACTCCAATTCCTGGGTATATCGGATAATATCCAGAGGTTACCGCATTCCCTTCCATCTCTGTCGACTTCACCCCGAAATTTACCTGACATCCCACCCAATCAGGGGGAAGCAGCTGCACACGAAATCCGAAAGCTGCTACAAAAAAAGAGTCATCCAAATGATCCCCCAGACCAGATAGGATCCAGTTTTTACTCAAAATTCTTTTTAGTGCCAAAAAAGACAGGGGACTGGAGACCAATTCTGGATCTCAGCACACTAAAATTTGTAAAAATAGAGAAATTCCGGATGGTCATGGTTCAGTCTATCCTTCCACTTTTGGAAGAAGACAATTGGATGTGCTCTATAGATCTTCAAGATGCGTATTACCATATAAAAGTGGACAAACACTCAAGAAGATACCTCCGCTTCCGCATAGGAGCCAGTCACTACCAATTTTGAGCACTCTCCTTCAGTCTCTCTACAGCCACCAGAGTGTTCACCAAATGCATGACAGTGGTTATCGCTCACCTGACACTTCAAGGATTCCAGGAGTTTCCATACCTAGATGACTGACTCCTTACTGACCCCAATAAGCGTCTACTGAAGGAAGCCCTGGATTACACTCTTCTCACAGCTCAGCACCTGGGAATCACTATAAACCGAGAGAAGTCCAACACAACCCCAGCACAGTCTTTAGAATTCATCAGAGTTCTGTTGGACATGAGAAATTGCACAGCATCTCTTCCGGATCACAGACTTCAAAGAGTAAGACAACAGGTTTAACCGCTAATCTGTCACCACAAATTTTCTGCTTGGTCCGTACTCCCAACTCTTGGGGTCGATGGCAGCTTCGATCACCATCATTCCCCTGGCCAGGTTCCACATGGGACTTCTTCAGTGGATACTTCTCACTCAGTGGTACCCTCTACAACATCCTTTGTCTTTTCAGATAAGTGTAACTCAGAGATGCAAGCAAGACTTGCTCTGGTGGACGTCTCAAAATTCCCAACAATGGTCTCGTCCCTTCGGCCCCCATCAGCCAAAAGCCACTGTGACCACTGACACCTCCCTGATGGGGTGGGGGGGCTATGTCAGGGATACTTGGTTCAAGGCACCTGGTCGGAGACAGAGGCTCATTTGCATATCAATGTCCTGGAACTGAGGGCGGTGCTACTAGCTTTGCAAGCATTTCACTCGATCCTTCCGTCAGGGACTATTGCAATCCAATCAGACAACATGTCAGCAGTCTGGTACATCAACAAGCAAGGGGTCACCAGATTTTACCCGTTATGCCGAGAGGCCTTTGAGAATATGGCAATGGGTGATAGCTTCCAACCGATTTCTGATTGCAACGCACATTCCCGGGAGCTCCAACTTGATAGTGGATAAATTGAGCAGGTGCATTCTACAACCTCAGGAGTAGTCCCTCAATCCTGTGATAGCGGCAAAAATTTTCAACTGCTGGGGCCATCCTTGCTGTGATCTAACTTGCCTCTCCAGTCAACTACAAGTGCAGCAACTACGTTGTCCTGAGACCCCCACGGGGACAGTCACCAAGAGACGCTCTAGTCCACGCTTGGCCCTTGGGTCTGCTTTATCTTTACCCTTCCCTACCCCTCATTCCCCAATTTTTGAAGAAAGCACAGCAGTTGAAGAGCAAGGAAATCCTCATTGCACCATATTGACCTCAACAAGTTTGGTTCCCCTTCCTTTGGCCTCACCTGCTAGATCGACTATGGATTCTCAATCCAACTCCGAGGTTGAGCCCCCATCCGCAGGGTCTGACCCACCCCAATCTAATAAACCTGAATCTGGCAGCTTGGTTTCTCCACTTCCAATGATTGCCAGGCCGGATAACCTCTTCTTCCCGGTGCGCAGTATTCTTATTGCATCTCATAAATCATCCACCAGCTAATCTGTCTCAGCAAATGGAAAAGATTTACCTTATGGGCATCGAACAAACAAGTGGACCCCTTTTCAGCCCCGGTTTCGGTGGTATTAGATTATTTATCAGATCTCTTTCAATCTGGGGTATCAGCCTCTACTGTTCTTGTTCATTTAGCTGCCATTTCTAATTTCCACATTGGCTTCCAGGACTTCACTCATGTCACACAGACTCTATAAGACTTTCCTGAAGGACATTTTTCACTTAAAACCTCTCTTTTGATAACCAGTACAACCTTGGGACCTGGCTTTGGTTCTGCAAGCCCTAACAGCAACCCCCTTTGAACCTGCATCTTCATGTGACTTAAAGTACCTCTCTTGGAAAACCTTGTTTCTGGTTGCTATCACATCAGCCAGACGTCTGTCAGAACCTTATGCATCAAATGTCCCTTCCTTATTTTCCATAAGGCTAGAGTCTCACGAAGAACTAATTCCTCCTTCTTACCGAATGTGGTGTCAGAGCGGTCTATCAACCAGTCTATTGACCTCCCAGTATTTTTTCCTAATCATTCTAACAAGAGAGAGTATTGCCTGCACTCCCTAGATGTTCATAGGCAGATTTTTTTTTTTATTTAACCTACGATGAACATACAGCTCTGAGAAATCTTGAACATGATTATAATATAATAATTAAACAAGTGGACAAGGGAGGGCTAATGGTCTTATTCCATAGAGAAGACTGTATAGAACGAATGTTGAATTTCCTAAGTGATGAGAATGTGTTTCTTAAAATAGATTTTGGACGTGTAAAGCAACATATTTCTAACATTTAATATGTTAATATATAACATGCAATTAAAGAATGATATTTCTTTAGAATTATTTAATTTTTTTTTTACAGTATCCTGTTCTACCATCCCATTTATATGGTCTTCCTAAAACACATAAGTGTTTATCCAATCCTCCCCTCAGACTTATTGTCTCAGGGAGAGGATGGATAATGGAACCACTCAATATATATACAAGAGACTTTAAATATTTATTAACTTGTAATAGTTATATTAAAGATGCTGTTGATTTTCTTCATAAGTTATATGAATGGTTTAATACATACAAGGAACTGTTTATTTGTATACTTAGACATCAGTTCTTATTTACAGTGATCCCCAACAATTATGGTGTAGAAGCGATTCGTGAATTTTTAAATATGACGATTGATTTAACATACAATAATATTGAAAATATATGTCATATTATTCAGATTATACTAACTAATAATATATTTATATTCAGTGGGAAACCTTATTTGCAGACATCTGGTGTTGACATGGGGACACCCATGGCTAACACATACTCTAATTTAGCCAATGGGAAAAAAAGTGTATATATATATATATATATATATACTTTGTGCTGCGGTACCGTGGTGGTGGTGCTGCGGTAGCGTTGTCACCTCACAGTAAGACGCTGTCCGGTTTGATTCTCAGCTAGAGCGTCTTCTGCGTGGAGACATGCGTGAATGGGCGTACCTTTGTTGAAGGTTGTGCGTCAGGGCTGGTAACTCGGCATGTAAAAATCAACTACCAATCATTAGCGGACAGGAGTTCCGCTGGGGTGACCCCTAACTGGGAAAAGCCAAAAGACACAACAATATATATATATATATATATATATATATATATATACATATATATATATATATATATATATAAACAAAGGCTTTGCTGACACCAAAATTGTCTTTTACAAGAGATTTGTAGATGATTGCTTTTTATTATGGAAAGATGATGAAAATAGCTTGAAGGAGTTTATAGACTATTTGGGGAGAACAACTAGTTTCTTAAATTTTACTTGGAAATGTTCTTCCCAAAAGATTACTTCTCTAGATATTAGTTTAGAGAAGGGAGAGAATGATATCGTAACCAGTGTGTACAAAAAAGAAGTACAAGCCAACAGATATACACATAAAAAGAAGTACGCACGTCCCACATGTATTTAGGGGCATATTAAAAAGCCAGTTCTGTAGAGTATGTAGATTGAATACATCTGATAGAATTAATTTAGAACAAATGAGGGAAATGGCACTTGAATTTATTGAGAGAGGCTATCCTTCAAGGATGGTTTATAGTATAATGGAGGATGTATTAAAAGAGAGAACAGGAAAGACAGCTCCATTTTATGGTCATAAGAATGATCCCGTAAGGAGAAATGAGAGAGAAATAATTATTAGAAAAAATTGGAGCATATTATTAAGAATGCCAGAGTTGAGAGGAATTTTAACCCCATATACGACTTTTGCATATAAAAATGAGAGAAATTTAAAGAGTAGATTATGCTATAAAGATCTGGTAAATGAAAAGCATAAGGGTTCTAACAGAAAAGGCGCATATTCTTGCTTAGGTTGTAGCTGTTGTAAAGATATAATTAATAAAGTAGATTTTATATACCCTATTAATAATAAAAAATATACTTTTGATATTTATGCAAATTGTATGACTAATAATTTATTTAGCTACATGTATGCAATGTTCAGTTTTTTATATAGGTAAAAGTAGTTGGAAGCTTAAAGAATGTGGATTATAGAGCATAACTTGGAAATAAGAAGGGGAGTGGAAATAAATGCATTAGCAAAAATATATTAAAAGGGAATGAAACACATATTTTTAAGTTTAGAGTGATCAAAATTATACATAAAACTGAGGGGGGGGGGGAGATATTACTAATACATTAGAAAATTTGGAATTATTCTGGATACATGAATTAAATGCTGATATATATCCAGGTTTGAATGGGACAGGGAGTGTAAAACCTGTTCTGCAGAAAAAACAAATGACATTGCACTAAATTAGATAATTGCATTATTTAACAATAGTAGTAATTGGTTGGCTGTGTCTTATGTCTATTATATAAAATTTGTATACAGAGAAGTAGATGTTTTATGCACTGAAGAAGGGGAAACCTAAAAGCTTTGCGTTGTGTATATTTTACTTGGTTTTTATTAAAAAAGTGAACGTATCTGAAATTCGTTTTCTTTTTTTTAGTTGTTATATATCGAATTCAGTTAACTGCAGTAATCTGAAGTAGTTACTTCATTTACTCTGCAACCTGTGGGTATCGGATCCAACTTCAGATCCGAGCCGGCAGCTTTCCAAGCTACAAGATCTGAGCTCCTAGCTCCTCCCCCCTACCCATAACCCCCTGCTACCTGCTGTATTACCTCAGATCGTTTTTTTGCTGCGGCTGAAGTAGCTATCTTTTGAAGAGCTCCTGGCATGGTGAGATCGTTAACTTGTTGAAATTCCTTTTTCTCTAGCATTTTTTGTAAAATTATAGTTAGTGTACATGTGTGTAGTGCCCCTGAGTTTTATTACGAGTTTGTAGTTATTTTTTTTTTTCTTGTAGCTAGCCTTTTTTCCTCTGTGCAACACCCCTCCCCCCTTAGTGTTTGGGTGTGAGTGAGTCAAAATGGCTGAAGGGCCCAAAGCCGTTTTTTCGAAGTGTACTGAGTGTGGCCATAAGTTTTCACCAGCTGATGGCCACACTCAGTGCGTTTTATGCCTGGGGGTGGCCCATTTGTCTGTGGCCTGCCAAATTTGTGCGGCCTTTAACCCCCAGGCGCTTAGGGATAGGAAGAATAAGCTGATCCTGGCGGGCAAGCTGCCCCAGGAATCGGCTTCTTCTTCCTCTCCCTCTCAGGCACAGGCTGCCTTGGCAGCCCCGGTGCCTTCTGTGCCCCTTGCTCAGCCTGGGACTCAGCCTCCCTCTTTGGGTTCGAGCTTGAGTGATGCTGGTGCCTCTTCCACCAGAGAGAAGAGGCACAAGGATAAGGAGGGACATAAGTCCCATAAAAGGCCTCAGCCCTCAACCCTCAGCCCCGCCATCTAAATTGGATAAGTCTGCCTCGAGGGTCCCCGGATCCTCCCCCTCTCGGCTCCATTCGCCCAGCTTTTCGCCGGAGCCTGAGGAGGAGGGCCAGTCTCCCTCAAGGTCGTCGAGGTGGCCGTCCCGGCCTGCCTCGAAGACTTCTTCTAGATCAACCAGAAGCCTCACCGAAGCGGACATGGATTGGATGATGCGTCGATTCATACAGACCCAAATGCAGATGGGGGTGCTCTTGCCTCCTCCCCCCCTCTGGGTGGGAGTGCGGCCCCCATTTTTGCTCCGATCACTCCTTCTCCGACTCGTTTTCGGGTCTCGGAGTCATTGGATCCGGGCCCTTTCGGAACCGGGGAATTGTCGGCGCCGATAACGCTGGTCTCTTCGGCGCCGACTATACCCTTGAGCCTGTCGGATCAGAGTTCTCGGGGCCGAGGGCTGAGTGTCGGATCCGGGGGAGTTGGTGTGTCTTTGGCGCCGCTGGGTTCAGAGCGCACCTCTCTCTCGGCGCTGACTACATCGGCCTCGACCCCGATCCTTACCTCGGAGCCAAGGAGAATGCTTTCGGAGCCTGGCGAGAGTAGTTCTCCTTCGGCTTTTGAGGTAGTGGAGAGGGTACTGTCGAGGTCCTCCAAGTCCCCGGTCGGGGCTTCGGATCCTCCCGTACCCCCCACTGCATGAGGGTCTATCCTCCGTCATCCGACCATCGGGACAGCCTGCTCAAGCCCTCCAGCTAGTTCCATTGGAGGAACAAGAACCCGTGGACGAGCCCTCTTCGGATAGCCCCACAGAGGAGGTCCCTCGGAAACGTAGGTGTAAAAGGAGGCAACTGGACTCCCCTGAGTCCGTTACCACCGACACAGATTTAGATGAAAGGGAAGGTTCCCCGAGGAAGTCTCCTTCGGAGACATCATGGAAATGTTGCGTATTAGAGGGGGGTGGTCTGCACAAAAACCTTCCGTGGATGAATCCGTGTTCCTGGAGGCATTTGAGGCAGGCCCATCTACCTCCTGGGTGTCCCCTCCGGCTGACCCCCTGGTAGACTTAATTACTACCAGGGCGTGGAAGGAGCCCGACACCGTGGAGCCAATTCCTAGGCGTCCTGATAAAGTCCTTAGCCCCCCTACAGATAGGCAGTCTTGGGCCAAGGGATCTCCCGTTGATGCCATGTTGGTGGTGGTTGCCACCAAGAATGAACTTGCACAGGAGAGTTCTTCGGTCCACCCGCCAGATAAGGAATCTCGAGCACTGGAAGGCATTGGGAAGCGAATGTTTGCTTCAGCGACCTTTTCGATAAGGGCGCTGAACTATATGGCACATACCATCAGGCTACAGCGAGACTTGATCAAGGAATACGCTGCAGCCCCCCCGGAGTCCATGTCAGTCGGAGACAAGAATGTTTTTTCGACTCGAATGGCCACTCTAAAAATCCATTTCTAACACGTCCATGCGGCTTCTCTCCCATGTAATGGAGGGAGCCGCTAGGGCCAGCGGAGCTGGGGTCGTCTTGCGACGTCACGCCTAGCTCCGTCTTTGCGACTTCGCGGATCCCTTCAAGGCGTCCTTCACGAATGCACCCTTTGACGGATCTTTGCTTTTCGGCAAGACCGTTTGCGATACGCTAGTCCAAAGCAAAAAGGACAGGAAGACGCTGTCTGCCGTCGGAGTCTGCTTCTCTAATCCCCAATGATCCTTCTCCAGGAATCAGAGGGGACAAAAGCTGTGGTCCGCAAGTCTCAGCAATCCCATCCAGCTTCGGACTCCTCATCCTCTAGAGGCAGAGGAGGACAAGGTGGGCGCCGGCCCAGAGGCAGAGGGGGGCCGCGTAACTTCGGGTCTAGAGAACCTTTCTCTGACAGACCCGCGCAACAGCCCTGAGGGCTTGCCCGACTGTCCCTCTCTGGAGGCAGTCGGGGGGCGGTTGACAGAGCACCTGTCAAATTGTGAGTACCTTACAACAGATCGATGGGTGCTCTGTATCATATCCAGAGGTTATTCCATCCCCTTCATAAACCTTCCCCCCAAGACCAGACGCTTCCCCGATGTACCACCCGATCAGAGGGAGGCAGCGGCTTCAGAGGTGTCGAAGTTGCTAAGAAAAAGAGCCATCCAGCCCGTCCCCCCAGATCAGTCCGGATTGGGTTATTACTCCAGGTTCTTTTTGGTGCCAAAGAAAACGGGGGACCTAAGACCCATCTTAGACCTTTCCGCTCTGAACCTTTTCATTCCCAAGGAAAAATTGCGGATGGTCACCCTCCAATCAAGTCTCCCCCTTCTGCGGGAGAACGACTGGATGTGCTCTATAGACCTCAAGGATGCGTACTACCACATTTTGATGGACAGACAATCCAGAAGGTTCCTCTGCTTCTGGCTGGGGGCCAGTCATTATCAGTTCAGGGTTCTTCCGTTCGGCCTCACCTCAGCCCCCAGGGTGTTCACCAAAATCATGGCAGTGGTTGCAGCCCACCTGAGACTTCAGAGCATTCAGGTCTTCCCGTACCTAGACGACTGGCTCCTTACCGCCACCAACAGGCATCAGCTCTGCGTGGCAAGGGATTACGCTCTGACTCTTGCCCTCAACTTAGGCATCTCAGTGAACCTGCAGAAATCCTCTCTGTGCTCCGTTCAGGCCCTGGAGTTCATAGGGGCCAGGTTGAATACCCGTATCTCTCGAGCTACCCTAACTTCGGACAGGCTGAGCAGCCTGTCATATCAGGTATTAGCCCTTCTTCAGAGTCCTGCTCCTCCGGCGGAGTTAGTCTTGAGGGCACTAGGGTCTATGGCGGCAGCGATCGGTCTCTCCCTTCACGCACGCCTGCGAATGAGGATATTGCAGTGGACCCTGCAAGTTCAGTGGTCCCTATCACTCCACCCGTTGAACACGCCGATACCACTGAGCAGAGTTTGCAAGGACTCCCTTCTCTGGTGGCTCCATGCGCGGGATCTCAGAGAAGGGAGGCCCTTTGTGATCCCCCCGCCCCAAGCCACATTGACCACGGACACTTCTCGCCTCGGGTGGGGGGGGGCATTGTTCAGGCAGATCCGTCCAAGGCACGTGAACATCCCTAGAGACCGCTTTGCACATCAATGTCCTAGAGATGAGGGCAGTGCTTTTGGCATTGCAAGCTCTCCACGACCTCCCTCTGGGGACTATTGCAATCCAGATGGACAGTATGTCAGTAGTCTGGTATATAAACAAACAGGGAGGGACCAGATCTTATCCCCTTTGTTGAGAGGCCATGAGAGTTTGGGAATGGGCGATATCCACCAACCGTTTTCTGGTAGCAACGCACATTCCGGGACGGTCCAACATATTAGCGGACAAACTGAGTCGGGTACTTCTCACTCCGTACGAGTGGTGTCTAAATCCATCTGTTGTGAAGCAGATCTTCTGCAAGTGGGGTTGGCCTCGCTACAATCTTTTTGCTTCTCTTTTAAACACAAAATGCAGCGAGTACTTCGCAATACTGCCCCCCAAAAGGGAGAATCCCAGAGACGCTCTAGTTCATGCTTGGCCTCCCGGTCTCCCTTATGCTTATCCCCCCCTCCCGCTTATGACAAAGTTCATACAGAGAAAGCCTGTCGGTTGGGGAGCAGAGTTATCCTTATAGCCCCATTCTGGCCTCGTCAGATCTGGTTCCCTTATCTGCGGTCTCGCAGTGTGGCTCCTCCATGGATTCTGGATCCCATTCCAGACCTGATTTTGCATCCTGCGGGTTGCCAGACCCCGAACCTGGTCAATCTCAAGCTTACGGCTTGGTTGATCCAGTTCCAGTGATGGCTAGGACTCCTGGTATCTCATCTCCTGTTAAGGCCATACTGGTCACGGCTCATAAGCCGTCGACCAGAAAACTTTACAATAGTAAGTGGAAACGTTTCTCCATCTGGGCTAAAGACAAGGGCCTAGACCAGTTTACAGTCCCTATTCTGACTATTCTGGACTTTCGGCAGGGAGCAAGTGCTTCTACGGTCAAAGTGCAGTTGGCAGCCATCTCCCATTTTCATGTAGGTGATGGCTTAGGGTCCTTGGCATCTGCAAAATTATGCAAAACCTTCTTGCGGGGCATCTTTCTGTTGAAGCCGCCTGTGAAAACGGTGGTGCCCCCATGGGATCTGACCTTAGTCTTACAAGCCCTGACAAGTCCACCCTTTGGGCCTGCGGCCTCGGTTCCGTTAAAGTTCTTGTCGTGGAAAACTGCCTTCTTGGTGGCTATAACTTCGGCCAAGAGGGTTTCGGAACTTCAAGCTTTGTGTATGAAAACTCCTTACCTTATCTTTCACAAGGATAGAGTGTCCCTCAGGACTAACCCGTCTTTCTTACCTAAGGTGGCTTCAGAGTCAAATATTAATCAATCAATAAATTATGTACACAGACAACTACGTTTCTACATGCACAGAACTAAAGATTTTCGCAAGTCGGACCAGTTGTTTGTATCTTTTGCAAAATCAGCCATGGGTAAAGCCATTTTCAAAGTGACCGTAGCAAATTGGATCTGTCAGTGCATTATTCATGGGTACATATCGTCAGGCAAACCAGCCCCTATTGGAATCCACGCTCACTCTACAAGGTCTGTAGCCACCTCAGCAGCCTTTTGGTCCAGGGTTCCCTTGGATGACATATGTTCAGCAGCCACTTGGTCCTCTTCTCATACGTTCATTTCTCATTATAAACTGGATATGATTTTGAGAGGCAGGGCTTCTTTTGGCTCCGTGGTGCTTTGGAATATCCTTCCGTAAAGACCACCCAGGGTTTTTCTTGAGTAGCTGGGGACTCTGTCCCACAGGTTGCAGAGCAAATGAAGTAACTACTTCAGATAAAGAAGTTATGTACTCACCATAACGTTCCATCTGAGTAGGTACTTCATTTGTCTGCAACCAACCCCCCCTGCTATCCCCTGAACCTTTTCGGGATTTTCTGGTCACCTGTAAGTCTCTTGTCAGGAGATTAGATCTGATGTATTCCTCTCTCGAGGTTATTAGTTGGGTGATAAGGCAAAAAGTCGATCTGAGGTAATACAGCAGGTAGCAGGGGATTATGGGTAGGAGCTAGGAGCTCGGATCTTGTAGCTTGGAAAGCTGCCGGCTCGGATCCGAAGTCGGATCCGATACCCACAGGTTGCAGACAAATGAAGTACCTACTCAGATGGAATGTTATGGTGAGTACATAACTTCTTTTTTTGTCCGTTTTGCTAATAATTTCAGAGTTGCCAGCTCTTTCTGTTAGTCCACCTTATCTTAATTTTCATAATGGCTGAATGTTTCCAAGGACATGCCTCTTGTTCATACTCCTAGGACATGCTCCTCCTTCATACTCCTAGGACATGCCTCTTGTTCAATCAGTTAAACTTTCATAATTTTTCCAGCATATTCTTAGCTGCTGTGAGTACATTCTTCATTATCTGAATATCTACAGGCAGATCTGATTTTATGTGGATAGAATAAAATCTTTTTGCAGTTTTGGCCAGTTTTTCATACCCTTTTGCAACACTAGGCTTATTAATTAAGTGTTGAAGACCAGTCTAGATGGTTAGTCAGTTGTTTGGAATTGTGTCATAGTAAATACAGATTCACTTCTATCCGCTCTAAAAGCGCATTCCACTGGAGTGAGCTATTGTTATGCTAACTGCATAGCCTTTGTTCCTCTTTGATCTTGGACAAGTGAGTGGAAAGTTACTGGTCTCTGGTAGCACAGTAATATCGGCTAAGTTTCCTCTCTTTCTTAGCTTGGCCCCCATCCCCAAGCAACCAGTTGGCCCCTGCCCTTCCCATTTTTAAAGGACCACTACGGACAAAAAAACTATTTTTTTATACCTTTCTATTCAGTTTTTCTAAACTTGACTGGTGCAGAATAAGCATTCATTGCTAATTTATTTATGTATTTATTGTAACCTTGAAAGTTCTCAGGAAGGCAGACATCTAGATAAAATTTTGTTTCTTTGGAAAGCTAATTCTATCGATCTGTCCCACAATACATGTGAAGATGCAACTTGTTAGGTTAAATTTCCTGTGTTATTTTGAGAGACCCAGACTTCACTTTGAATGGAAGTTTGCCAACTCTGAGTGTTCTTAGTACAAGTGTCATTGAATGACTGCAGTGACCCTTGCAGATGTTTTCCTTATGCACTGTTCCATATTCTGGTAAAGCAACTTTCAGAAGTGTTAACAAACTGTTGCGATAAAAGACTTTTTGCAATGACAGATTTTCTGAATTTCATTTCCTGAACAGGTTATTCCTCCTATCTTCCATTCCGTCCCTTGGTCAACCAGAGTATCATGTGCCTTACATTGCAAGGTATAGCTAATCAGCTGCCTATGTATAACAATACATTTAGCCTGATGTGGTGTTAAAACATTTCCATCATGTGTATCCTTACTCCTGTCATGTGAGCAGCCCTTTCACTGAAAATAAATGTATAACATTCATGTTTCAACTCGGAATACAGGCAAATCTATCCATTCCTGAAAATGTAGCCAGTAAAATGCTAAATTTGAAATGCATGCTGACTGCTCACATGGTTATTTTGCATATATTAATTTTATTTTAGCATAATGATGTTTACCTGCCCCATGAAGTGCCTTGCATAACAATGAAATGCTTCTGTGTGCTTATTAATAAGTATTTCATGGGCCACTGCCAGGAACCTCTAATTTCTATAAATATTGCCTTATTGCATGCATCTTAGTAGATGTTTACGTTATGGAACATTTTGGAAGTTACTCGCTGCATTCCTTATAAAGCACAATGGAATGACAATTGTCAAGGAGTCGTTATTTAAATGCATACTTGTCCTACTCAGTTAATGTTAATAGTACTTCATAATGGACAGTGGTAAAACCATTTAAACTCACTCTGTGCGTCTTTTAAATGTCACTTGCAAAGGGAAAAATAGGCAGTCACAGGCAGTGTATGTTGCACCATGGCCTTTTGTGGGCTATTTAACGTTAACAGAATTCCTAGACTGTCACAGGTTTCTGGCGTTTGTAATTTCTTCAGGTCTTTTGGGTTTCTAATACCATGATGGGAATGGACCCCATTCCTAAGTCAAAGTACAATTAAAGTTCATGAAATGAATATTGTTTCACTCTTTGATGTCCGCTAAAAGTGCTCTTCGCAGCACCTGCAATGTGCCCGGTAATGACTCTTCCTGCAATTTGTACGCAGTTACATGGATTGGTAACATATCTAAATACGATTGTAAATTCTTTTTTATAAGACCCGTTGCTCCTACTACTATTGGCACTTTATGGGTATCTTTCTTCCACATGGCTCTCGCTTCTGCCTGCAGGTCCAGGTATTTTATGACTTTGTGTCTCCCTGTACGCAAAACACTGTAGTCACTGGGTGTGGCGATTTCAATGATCAATGCTACTTTTGTCTTCTTTTCGTGGACCACTATATCCAGTTTTCTAGCATCTATCTTTTGAACTTTTGGTAATGGGTGATCCCATGTAATATAAACTTCATCATTTTCTATGATTCTTTGTGGCTAATGTTTCCATTGTTTTTCAGCCGCTTCGATACCATAATGTCTCAGTGCAACAGTCTCGCCACATTATTATGTCTTTCAGTATATAGTCCATCTGCCATTAGTGCGTCGCAACCAGCAACAAGGTGTGTGCCTGTTTCCAAATTGGTTTTACAAAGCCTAGATTTGTCTGTTTCTCCCACATGTTCAATGGACTTAGTAAACCAGCATGTACGTAGCCCACTATCTTGGGCTGCCAATATTAATCTTTCATTTCTTGATGTGACTTCACCTCTCCTTAACCATTCCTGCGTTCATTCTTGATCAACATGAGGCTGTTCCAAAAGATGTTCTTCATCTCACATTGCTGCAGTCATAACCTGTGGGTAGTCCGCTGTCCTCGGTCGGCCCGAATACCAAAGTGTTAGGCTGGCGTCAGTCATGGTCGCTCAGATCTGACGTCAGTACGCCGTGGTACTAAAGCGCATGACCGACGCCATATCCTCAGTCTTTCTTGACGCATGGTCCGAAGCAGAAGCAGCGTTTGCAAGTGCCGTTCGGCGTCCTGAAATTTTCGTATTCTGAGTTTCAGACCGAAGATCAAGTTGGGCTAAGTACCCCGTTGGGGAATATTTTTGTCTTTTCTTGCCTCAGTTAAATCCGGATGTCATAAAAAGTGAATAATTGTATTTCTTGTGGGAAACAGATACCTCATAGGGATTACCACTCTCTTTGTATTCCTTGCTTGGGGCCTGAGCACGACGTAGTCGGGTGTCGCTTTTGTGCTAGATTTAATAAGCGCACCATTAAACGCAGGTTAGATTGTGCTAGGCTTGTCTTCGGTAAGCGGTGTAATTACAATATGCCGTCGGATCCTCCGACGCCCGCTACCGCTAAGAAGCGTAAGGAAAAATCGTTAAAGTCCAAGCAGGATGAGTCGTCCGTTATGGACGCCGGTTCTTTAGAAACTACGGTGGAATCTGTGGATCCAGCCGAGGTTTCAGCTGAGTCTCAGGGGGAGCCTTTAATTTTGTAGGATGTGGCCTCTCAGGAGTCGGGTCAGGCTGAGGGGGCCTCTCAGGTCTCTGTAGTCCCTTCTTTGCATAAGGTGGTTAGGCCTTCTACTTCTGTCTCTAAGGTACCTTCCAAGGTCAGGCCTGGTTTGTCTTCCTCTGGCGTCAGCCCTAGTTCTGCAGGTTCTGTGCCTAAAAAGCATATGCTGAAAATGGCAGAAGATTTGATTTCCTTAATCAGGGGTTCTTTGCCCCCTCCGGATAAGAGGCCTAGGGTGGAGCCAGAGGTGGAAGGATTGGAGCATTCCTCAGATTACTCGGAGTCTTCGGCTGAAGACATTCAGGATTTTCCTCCTTATTCTGATTCAGATGCAGAGGATTCTAGTCCTTCTGCTTCCCCCCCAGAGGATTTTTCTTTTTCTGAAACCCTGCATTCCATGAGGGAGCATTTTAAGTGGGAAGGTCAGGATTTCTCAGATTCTAGAAAGAGACTTAGGGAATTTTTGTTTTTACCACAGCATAGGCCCTTGGCTATACCCCCTGTTTTGGATGTTGTTCAGGATGTTTTCTCTGAAGCTTCCCTTAATCCTGATTCTTTGCCTCCTGCCCCGGTCAAGCCAGACAGGTATTACAGAGTGCCAGAGGCTCATAAATATTTGTATAAGAGCCCGAGAGCTGACCCGGAAACTATTAGCCAGGGACCTAAGGGTGTCAGGGCTTCTGTTGTAAAGAATCCAGTTCCTATGGATAAAGATTCTAGAGCTTTGGATAGGTGGGGTAAAAAAGTGTATACCTCTTCCACTCTAGCAATGAGGGCTTTGAATTGCCAGTTTCATATGCTGAAGTACCAGAATTTTCTCCTAAGTCAGTTAAAATCTAAGGTAGATGCTTTGGCAGAGGGCATTGAGTGTAAGGAATTGCAGGATTTAGTTCATGCCTCTGATCAGGTGGGTAAGCATTCTTTGCAGTGTGGTTTTGATGCTCTTCAGGCCTCTTCCAGGGTGGCTGCCACTGGATCAGTTATTTGTAGGCACGCCTGGCTTAAGGATCAGAACTTGTCTGAGCATGTTAAAGCTCGAATTTTGGATGCTCCCCTTCAGTCTGAAGTTCTGTTTGGTTCTCCTGTGGAGTCAGTTTTGAAGAAAATGGAAGACAAAGCTAAGTCTATGCAAACAGTTAAGGATTTTTTACAGGTGCAGCCCCCAAAGTTTAGCAGGAATTGGCCTACTAAGGGATGGGCTTATCCTTCTTCTGATTTACAGTCTAGAGGCAGATCTAGACGTGGTAGGGGCAGAGCTCATGCTCAGGGTTCTTTCAGGCCTAGGACATGGAGTTCCCCTGCACAATCTTCAGGTGAGGGCAGGGGTCAGCCTTTTCGTAAACAGACCCAATGACCTGTATCTCCAGCTGCCAGATCCCTCCTGTCTGGCAGCACCTCTGGGAGGAAAGTTGGCACTTTTCAGGCAAAATTGGCTTTTAGTCACTCAGGACAAATGGGTGTTGGACATTATAGATCGAGGCTACAAGTTTTATTTTCACACCTTGCCTCCTTTCAAAGGCATGCCAGGCGTTCCTTCTCAGCAAAAGGTGGAGGCTCACAAACAGATTTCTTTACTTCTAAAAATGGGGGCTATCCAGGAGGTCCCTCCATCAGACGTAGGCCTAGGATTTTATTCTCGCCTATTTCTTGTACCAAAGAAAGGAAACACTTGGAGGCCAATTCTGGATTTGTCTATTCTCAACACATACCTGGACATTCCAAAATTCAAGATGTTAACTTTGCAACAACTTCTGCCTCTATTAGGCAAAGATCACTGGATGGTAACTCTGAATCTCAAAGAGGCTTATCTTCACATTCCTATCAGGCCCAGCTGCAGGAGGTTCCTGCGTTTTCGGGCTGGAACTTTACATTATCAGTTCTCTGCATTGCCCTTTGGCTTATCTACTGCGCCCAGGGTGTTCACAAAGGTCCTGGCACCGTTGATAGCCTTCATACGGTTAAGGGGAATACAAATTTATCCTTATTTGGACGATTGCCTGATTCTGGCTCAAGACAAAGTCAAGTTACTTCATCTACAATATGTTATGGCAGTGTTAAGGTGCCTAGGGTATTCTGTGAACGAAACAAAGTCCAGTCTAGTACCCTCTCAGGACATGTGCTTTCTGGGTGTGAGACTGAATACAGCCTCTCAGATGGCATTTTTGACCCCGGACAAACAAAGAAATCTTACCCTTTACTTCCAACAATTGTCTCTACGGTCCAGGCTGACTGCAAGGACAGTCCTTCAAGCCTTGGGGTTCATGGCATCTTGTATTCTGGTGCTTCCCAATGCCAAACTGCATATGAGGAAGCTACAATGGTATCTCAAAAGCTTATGGACTCAACACTGCCACGATTTGGACACTGTCATTCAGATAATACCTTGCATCCAAAGGGAATTTTTGTGGTGGGCTCAGGAATGTCACCTAAACAAGGGACTCTCTGTGACCCGACCAGAGGCGAGTCAGATTTTAACGACAGATGCCTCAGACATGGCTTGGGGAGCACACTTCAATGGAAAATGGGTTCAAGACACGTGGCCTGCCAGACTGCAACATTTGCATATCAACATGAAGGAGATGTTAGCAGTCCAATTTGCATTGATGACTTTCAAGGATCTACTTCACCCAGGACAAGTGTTGATTCAGACAGACAACACAACAGTCATATGGTACATCAACAAGCAGGGGGGAACCCATTCGTACCCTCTTTGCAGACAAGCTATGATTTTGTGGGAGACTGCTCTCAGTTTGCACCTAACTCTTCAGGCAAGGTTTCTGCCAGGAGCACAGAACTCCTTAGCAGATGTTTTGAGCAGACAGATGGTGGATCCCCACGAGTGGAAATCGGATCCTCATGTTTTTCAACAGTTGACGATGGCTTGGGGGACTCCAGACATAGATCTGTTCGCTTCTCCACTGAATTACCAACTGCCAAAGTTTTGCACAAAGCTGTTTCACCCAAAAGCTTGGAAAGTGGATGCTCTATCATTCAGTTGGAACAACCTTCACGTTTATGCCTTTCCTCCTCTGCCTCTCCTTCCCAAGGTGCTCCTGAAGGTCAGGCAGGACAAGCCTTGCATGATTCTGATAGCTCCAGATTGGCCACGGCAGCACTGGTACCCTCTGCTGAGGAGTTTAGTATGGGAGCCTCCTTGGCCTTTGCCATTAATTCCACACCTTTTGTCCCAGGCAAGCAATCATTTCCGCAATGTCAGGATTCAGTCCCTGCATCTGACAGCCTGGCGTATTCTGTTTTAGACCCTGGGGGGGGTCGCAGCTTCCTCAACAAGTTTTGAATGTCATTTTGGAGGCCAGACGGCCTAGTACAAGGAAAGTTTATGCTGATAAATGGAGGAGATTTTTTCTTTGGAGCAAAACAAAGAGCTTTGATGTTTCTGTGCCTAATTTGAGTGTTTCACTTCAGTATCTTACAGAATTATTAGACAAGGGTTTGTCTTTCTCCTCTGTAAAGGTTCATGCTGCAGCCATTTCTGCTCACTATGACTGTGACCCACCATTATTCTCTCATCCTTTGTTCAAGCAATTTCTTAGAGGGGCAAATAACATAAGACCTCCACGTAGAGCTCCTACTCCTTCCTGGGATCTCAATTTTGTGTTGGAAAAGCTCACTTTACCTCCTTTTGAACCTGCAGCTACTTCAGAGTTGAAGTTTTTGTCTTGGAAGACTGCTTTTTTGTTGGCCATTACGTCTGCTAGAAGGGTATCTGAATTACAGGCTCTAATGGCAGTTGAACCCTTCCTGATATTTCATAAGGATAGGGTCTCCCTACGTACTAATCCTACCTTTATGCCTAAAGTTGTTTCTAATGTGGCCTTAAACCAATCTATTCATTTGCCTACATTTTATGCTGATCCCCAAAATAAAGGGGAAAAATTTTGCATTCTTTGGATATTCACAGGCAGTTACGTTATTATTTGAGCAGAACTAAAGGGTTCAGACAGTCCCAACAGTTATTTATTTCTTTTGCCTTGGGTTCTCAAGGAAGACCTGTTTCAAAACAAACTATTTCTAAGTGGATTGGCCATTGTATTGCTTTTTGTTATTCTCATCATGGTAAGGAGGTTCCGGCTGGAATCAGACCTCATTCCACTAGGGCTACTGCCACTTCTACTGCTTTTTTAAGGGGAGTAGCTACTAAGGATATTTTGGAGGCAGCTACCTGGAGTTCAGTGCACACTTTTTCTAAACATTACCATCTCCCTCTTTATTCCAAATCTAGGGCTGGGTTTGCCACTGCAGTTTTACAGGGCATGTTAGCAGCTCCTAATGCTATCTGATTTTGCCAACCTCCCTTTACCTTTGCTTTGGGATTCTACCCACAGGTTATGACTGCAGCAATGTGAGATGAAGAACATAGTACAGTTTTGTACCTACCATAAATGTAGATGTTCGAAGATCCACATTGCTGCAATCCAATTTGCCCTCCCTCCTTCCCCTCTGTAGTTTGGGGTGGCTGTGTGGTTTGTGGTGTATCTATTGTTGCTATTTTGGTGATTGGGTATTTTTCTATTTTTGGCTATGGCCTTTCTTTTTAAGGCCTTCTGACATCTGGGGCAAGAAAGACTGAGGATATGGCGTCGGTCATGCGCTTTAGTACCATGGCGTACTGACGTCAGATCTGAGCGACCATGACCGACGCCAGCCTAACACTTTGGTATTCGGGCCGACCGAGGACAGCGGACTACCCACAGGTTATGACTGCAGCAATGTGGATCTTCGAACATCTACATTTATAGTAGGTACAAAACTGTACTTTTTCTATACTTGCAACTATATTTATGTTTTTTTTCACATTTCTTGCCTTCTCATCTGGTCCTTCACCTTATATTCTTTCTTTTATTTTTTAGCACATTCAGTTGCTGCCTGGTTTTTATCTACTTTTGGTTTGATTTCCTTTCCTGCTTGACATCGATATGCTTCTGCTAAATTAAGCAGAGACATCATCTTAGATTTATTCTCCTCATGTTTCAAAACTTTCACTACATTTGGATCTTGTGAGGTTAGAAGATATGTGTGGAGTCCCACGATTGCAGATCTGTACATGTAATCAATTTCAAGGAGGCCCATCCTTCCTTCGGAATGGGGAATATATAATCTTCGTATACACTGATTTTTATAAATCATTTGGTGAGCATGAAGCATCCTTCTTGTTTTAATATCCAATCTATCCAACACTTTTTGGGGCCAGTCAATCACTCCAAAACTATAAGTTAGGACAGGAAGAGCAAATTGATTTATAGCTTGGATCTTGTTCCTAGATGTCAGTGCTGTTTTCAGGATTAATTTAAGTATTCTAAAGTACTCCTTACTGAGTTTTATTTGCATTTGTTCATGTTTTATTCCTGATCCTTCATCAATTCCCAAGTATTTATACACTCCCTCTTGCTGAAGTTCTTTTACATGACATTCTTGTCCCAAACTGATGTTTTCCTGGTGCTGCAGTTTTCCTTTTTTAAAGGTTGCTTTTGCACATTTATCAAGACCAAATGACATTCCAATATCATCTGAAAAAGCTTTGACAACCTGCAGCTGTGCTTTCCGTTCCTCATCTGATGAGCTGTACAGTTTTAAATCATCGACAAAGAGAAGATGAGAAGTCGTTAGACTTTGTTGTTTTCTAGGAGCCAAATTGTAGCCATGGCCTAAGCTGTTACGTAAACAGCTTACTGGATTAATGGTAAGGCAGAATAGCAAAGGTGACACAGAGTCACCCTGGAATATCCCCCTTTGAATTTTTATCCCTGGGATAATAATCTGTCTTTTGTCATGGCTTAATTGCAAAGCGTTTGCCACTGTTTCATGGTTACTGTAATGTAGTCATTTTTAAGCACTCTTTTTATCTATGAATGTGGGATACTATAAAATGCTTTTTTGTAGTCAATCCGTGCCATACTTTAAATTCTTCTTCTTCTTACAGTTCTCCACTATAACTTTGTTTAACAACAAATCATCCTTTGTTCCATGTGACTTTATTTTATTGCCCTTTTGTTCTACTGCCATAATTGAGTTTTCTTCTAAATGACTATAAACTCTGTCGGCGCCAATTCCCATGTATAGTTTATACTGGAAGACAAGTTACTGGTCTATAATTTTTAGTAGACAAGCTAGCAAGTTAGGCAGGTGCACGGCAAGTGTGCTAAGTAGACCCAAAGAAGAACATTTGCCAGCACCAAGGAAGATCAAAATCAGTTTATTTGAGACTGTAACTAGACCGGTTTTAGCCGCAAGGCTTTCTTCAGTAGTGCAGTAAGCAAAAGCAATTAGGCATCATCTTATATAATATTCATTAGTAGATAAGAATGACATCACTTCCTGTAAATTCAGTGAAAAAAAATCCAGTACAAAAAAATATATACTGAAAAATAATGGAACATAATGCTTAAAGTATAAATTATACAATTGCTTAATAAAGCTGTATATACCACATCACAAATGTATGAGAAAATACATGAGGAGTATAGTTGGCTGTTATGCCCATAATTGTAAGTGATAAAATAAAATAAAACACAATTCTATATCTAAGTATCCATGATTGAATACCAATGACAAAAACCTGTGAGCTGAGATGCAAAATAGTTAGTTCCATAACTTAATAAAGTGAGAAACCTACATACACAATGCGAACAAATAAAGGTTATAATTTATCATTCAGTCCAGGGGGAAATAACCCCCCAAGTTTAATGATCCACCTCTTTTCTTTGGCATTTAGAATGTCATGCCAGCCTGTTTTAAAAGATCGATTACCAATAATGTGATCAATGATAGTAAATGTGAATTTGGCCGTGGGATGTTTAATGGAGTGTCTATATAGTGCATTAGTTAATTTTTTGTTTCTAATGTCTCCTAGATGTTCAGAAATCCTAGTACGAAACTGTCTGGAAGTTTGGCCAATATAAAATGCTTGACATGTACAAGTGGCAAGATATATGATCCAATCTGAACTACAGTTCCCAAAGAATTGTATATTGTATATTTGTCCAGTATTCCTACTCGTGAAACTAGTGGTTTTAAAGATGTATTTGCAAAAGCTGCAATGTCCACATGGGTAAATACCTATAAGTTTGTCCCCAGTGAGTGTTCTTTGACTGAGATTGTCATCAATAGCCCTTGTTTTTTTATAATGTGAAAAAAGTGACCCTAATGTTTTGCCTTTCCTATAAGAAAAATAACATCGATCACCAAGATAATCTCCCAACAGGGGATGTGAATTAAGTATATTCCAATGGGTATTGATTATATTGACTAGATTGGCACTATTCCTGCCAAAAGTGGTAATAAATCTACATACATCAGATTCCTGATTATTAGTTCTGGTGTTGTATTGGAGAAGAGACTCCCTGGTTTTATCATGGCTTTGTTGGACTGCTGACTCAATTGTGCGTGTTGAGTAACCTCTAGATAAAAATCTCTTGGTCAAATCTGTATGGTGATTTCTTAAGTCATCCACTGAGGAACAAATCCTTTTCATCCTCAAAAATTGAGATTTGGGTATATTTCTGATAATATGTTTGGGATGAAAGCTTTCTGCATGCAAAAGAGTGTTATACTGTGGAAATTTTCTGTGGACAGATGTTCTGAGAGTGTTATCTCTCTGTCGTGTTAACTGTACGTCCAAATAACTGATTTCACTTTGACTGTATTCAACAGTGAATTCGATACCCCAGATGTTCCCATTCAAGTGTTGAATAAATTCCTTGAGGTATTCCACACCTCCTTTCCATATGAGCCAACAGTCGTCCAGGTATCGCCTCCATATATCTATTTCTGGTATGTAGATATTATGCATGGGATCATATATAATCATATCCTGAATGTAACCCATAAATAAATCAGCATATGTGGGTGCAAAGGATGCACCCATAGCCGTGCCTTGTAGTTGCCAATAGCAGTTTTGCTGAAAATAGAAGACATTCTTCGTAAGTACATGTTCCACCATACACAATAGAAGAGTATTCATCCCTGGGGGGTATAAATTAGTTTTATTAAGCCAATAATCCAAGGCTTGGAGACCCGCCCAATGAGGGATGCTGGTGTAAAGTGAAGACACATCAAGAGTGCACATAAGCCATTCAGGGTCTAATTGTGATTCGGAGACAATCTGCAAAAATTCTGTTGTATCCTTTATTCTTGCTCTTATACATGTTAATAATGGTTTCAATTTTTCGGTTAGGAATACTGATAAGGGTTCCGTTAGTGACCCGATGCCGGATACAATTGGTCTACCTGGTGGCTGGTGTATGGATTTGTGGATCTTAGGAAGTAAATAGAGTTGTTGTTTAGCAGGATCTTTAACAGTTAGAGGAGTTCTAGTTTTATCAGAAATTATTCCAGAGTCAACCGCTTGCTCAAGAAATTCATTAATCTCAGAAGCAAAATCAGGTGTGGGATCAATCTCCATTTTCATATAGTGATGATGGTTTGATAATTGTCTAAGACCCTCATTCACATAATACTCAGTATCCATAACCACCACCGCTCCCCCTTTATCAGCAGAAGTAATAACGATATCTGTATTGTTTCTAAGTTGTGTAAGTGCAATTTGTTCCTTCCTAGACATATTATGCCTCATAGTAGCCTCAGAACCCAAATTAAAGTGTATATCCTTAATGACAGCCTGCTGGAAAACCGCTACATGTTTATCCATAGGTGGGTTAAATGTAGATTTATGGAATCTGAAATCAGATGATCTTTGAGAATTATCAGTTTGATCCTGTTGTCTAAAAAAGAGTTTAAGGTTAATTTTCCTACAAAAGTCTATTGTATCAGAAACAAGGATACTTTCATCAATAAAAAAAACAGGTATAAAACCAAGGCCTTTATTCAATAGGGAATGTTGATCATCAGTCAAGACATGTTTGGAAATGTTTAAAACATTATTACATAGATTATTTACTTCACTATTGACAAAAACAGCTCTTCTAAGTTTGTTACCCTGTGCTTCCTGCCGGCCCTGTGTTTTTTCCCCCTAAAGGGGCCTCAATCCTTCTGCCCCTTTTGGCATTTGGGGAATCACCAGTATTGGCTATCTCTGTATCTGTTGCTGAAGATTCATCACCAGAACTGATATAGTTGGACCCTTTCTTTTAAGAATGGATCTTGGTCTCTTTCTACGTATAGAGGAACCATTCTTAGTGCCATAAGCAAACCTCACACCTCTATGTGATTCAAATTGTTTGCCCTTGTCATAATCATCTTTATCCCGGGCAAATTTATGCAATTTCTTATTCTTAAGACTATTCTCCAAAGTTGAGATTTCTTTAGATAATTTGCTTAGACTACCCTGAAAACTAGTATCTTGTTCAAACTGTTTATGATTGCTACATGTTTGTTCCACTTCCTTAATATTATTCTGTATTCCTTCTCTCATAGAAGGAGGACAGAATATTAACTCTAGTCATGGCAGCATCCTGTTGTGCTTGTTGCCAGTCTTTCAACAGAGTTTCATCAGGTGTGCCCACTAGTGGTTGGATTTGGCATCTCAATCCTCTAGGGGATATATTCTGTGCTTGATATGCCTTGAACAATTTGTTGTGCCAAATGTTTGTTCTGAGCATCTTAATTTGTTTACCCAATTTGAAAAATAAGTCTTCGCAACCGTCAACTGGATCAATATTCACCAAATTGTCCAATTCCGTATTTTCAGTACCTATACCAAAAATTTTTAAATCATCCTTATCTGAACATAGACCAGAGAGCAGTTTGTTAAGATCCATGACAATAAGTTGCAGCAAACCGTATGAACAATGGTGAAGTGGATAACTAAAGCAAAAATACTAGGGGTTCGACTAAGCAAATGTATTACAAAGCCAAATAATTAATTTGAATCACAAGAGGCTGAGGCTGCAAATAGAACTATGTCTATAAAAGAAAGTAATCTCAAATAACTTAGACAAAAGATGTTCAAACAGTCTAGTTGAAATGAAGGCCCAGTCTGGATCAATGTGGAAAAATGTATATATAAAATGTATATATAAAATATACCTATATTGTAATACAAAAGTGCAAAACACAAATGGCTGTCTGGCCCTGTGAGATATAAGTCAACTGCAATCTGTTGTCAATATCCTATAATAAGTCCCATATTCTTAGTCAAATAGAGAACAATCCCTGTTGCTAATACCTCAAATAATGTCAATGGCCAAAAATTATAATGATAAACCATGTGATATAATATGTCTATCCTAGAATAGTATATGTTATTTAAACAACATAGAGCTTCCCATAAATATTGGAAAACCAAAATGACAGATGTGATGTTCAACAAGCAACAATAACAGATATAATACCCCACAATAAAATTGTATTAAGCATGTAATAACTGTGGTCAGCAGGACAAATATATAAGAATTGCTGTCCAAAATATGGTTGACCTGAGATTAACTGAACTCAATCAATATCAACCTGATAAAATTAAACTCAGCTAATATTAATCCAATAGGTCAGGTTAAACATAAATATATAATCCCACAGATGTATGGCCCAACAAAAGCAAAAAGCCAAAAGGACATGAGAGGCCAGTAATCACAAGTATTAATAATGACTGTGATTGTCCGGTAGGAATATCCCAATAATTAGAGCATTGATACTGGCTATAGTGGTATACGACCACAAATACTGAGCAAAATCAAATAATACTAGTATATAGAAAACAATGTTTAGCAACACAATTGCTATAAATCCAATATGTATAAATGTAAACCATAAGATTGTTACCAATATAAAGACCTGAAGGCCAAATACAGCTTAATATCCTGCTATTATGACTTATAGATAGTAATCAAATATAAGTATATAAACAGAGGCTTTATGTAAAAAATGGTGTTAAACCTGCATAAATGCTATATAACTAGTTAGTATAGAGATGGCCCATAAGAAAATATATAAAAATGCTGCTGTTGCATATAAAGAACCTAATACAGCTAATAAACTTGTTGCTATAACTTATAGACTGCTTCAAATGTTGAAAATAAGTCAGACAAATATATATATATTTAGAGTATATGCAATAGTTGTAACCGCAAACTCAGTCACTGTTTATACTGTACTCCAACAGTTCCCTTGGTCGAATGTTTATTGCAGCGACTAGGCCGACATAATCCACACAGTCGCAAGAGTATTTATAACAATCCGACCAGTATCAACAACAGATGAGGAGATTCCACACAAATATAAACAGTATCTGGAAATATATTGTAAATTAGGCCCATCAGAAAGTTCTTCAAAAAGTGTGCACCAAAACACCCAAACAGAATTTAAAGTCCTTAGTAGCAAAAATATACCTATAAACCCGATGAGGATTCACATAAGTCCTTAATCCAAATGATCGCGATGTTTGAAAAGGCAGCGTACCCTCAATGCATCCAATAATAATAAATGCAGAGCTCAAAATAATGTACAAATATAGAAATAAGGCCAATGTAGCCCGATGTTGAAAAATGCAGTCAACTAATGCACTATATAGACACTCCATTAAACATCCCACGGCCAAATTCACATTTACTATCATTGATCACATTATTGGTAATCGATCTTTTAAAACAGGCTGGCATGACATTCTAAATGCCAAAGAAAAGAGGTGGATCATTAAACTTGGGGGGTTATTTCCCCCTGGACTGAATGATAAAATGTTAAGTTGTCTATCTCGCCTTCATTCTTGCTGGATGGGTTCGGAGCCGACCTCGGCTCCGACTCGGCCACTCTAAAAGCTCGAGAGTTGGTTCCACCGGCTCGAGGCTCCCCTTATATCCCACAATGCTAGGCGAGAGTTACCTCAGATCTCGTTTGCCGCTACAGCTTCGAGGTTGGTTGCTTCTACCGGTTCCTGGTGAGTTTTAACTTTTTCTATTAAAAGTTACTCTTTTTACCCCTTTTTTAGTTTAATTCTTCTTAAATTAGTGTAGTTCATAGAACTTTATCCCCGACCCTAATTTTTCCCGTTTCTTGTTTAAAAGAACCTTTGGTTCTTCCCTTGGGCCTTAGGCCTTCTCTTCCCTAAGGGAGTGTTTGTGTAGTTTTCTATAATTTGCTACAGTTTGTTGTACTTTATTTTTAGTATCATTACTAAAATTGTTATATTTTCTGACAGGGGATAACTGGTGTGTTTGTGTGTGTGTGTTTGTGTTCACCAGTTAGGCTATGTCAAAAGAAGCAAAGGTCTCCGGATTCAAGAAGTGTGATGCGTGCTGTCAGAAAATGTCTCTGACAGACGCTCACACTTCTTGTGTCTATTGTCTGGGGCCTTTGCACCTGCAGGACTCCTGTGCTGTTTGCCATGGCTTCAGCCCCAGGGTCCTGCAGGAAAGAAAAAACAAGCTAATTCTGAGAGGCTTGTTGAAGCCTGAGGATTCCCTGTCTGTCTCAACAGGGAAGCCCTCTAAGGCATCGAGGTCTTCGGCTCCAGCTTCTGAGCCGAGACCTCAGGTTGTTCAACCTTTGCCTTTATCGGCTCGGCTGGAGCCGATAAGACTCAGTCCACAGTTTCTGTGGCTTCCTCGGCCGGAGCCGAGGTTATCGAGGTACCTGTGTTGGCTCCGACAAGATCTTCGGAGCCGACAACCAGAAAGAGGTCTAGGTCACCTTCTCTTGGCTCCGTTCATTCGGCTCCAGGTTCTCCCCTGCTGTCTGAACGGAGCCAAAGGTCTCATTCCTCTAGGTCATCGAGGCTTTCCGATCATGACCTTCAGAGGGTGGTGAGTCGACTACTCAAGTCCGAGGCACTAGCCCAGATGCTTCAGAGCCCGACTCATCAGTCGGTGCCTGCCCCGGTCCATCAACTCTTTCCTCCTTCGACTCTTTTGAGTTCGGAGCCGGGTCGTGTCGGAGCCGAGACTGTGGTCACCTCGGAGCCGAGACAATTGTCTTCGGCTCCGTCGTCGGCTCCGTTTTCTTCCATGGAGGAATCTCGGCGCCGGACTTCCCTCGTCGGCTCCGGGGGGGTGAGTGGCATCGGACCCTTGTCCGACCCCCCTCTCCCTCTCGGTGCTTCGGCGCTGGTGAGTTCGGCTCCGACATCGGCCTCGGAGCCATCACTGTCGGTGCCGAGGGGGGTCCTTAGCTCCTCGGAGCGGGGACCTCTGGCTCTGCCTGACAGGGGTGCATTCGAGGTCATGCGGAGTGTGTTAGAGCCTGGCTCTACTCCACAGTCGGCTCCATCAGCCCCTCCCTCTATGCTGCCTCAGGGTAAATCGACTCACTCCCTCATCCCGGACCGCAGAGAGCCAACTCCTCAGGAGCCCCCTTTGGGGATTTCATCCTCTTCCGAGGCCTCTCCTGATTTGGCAGAAGAGCCCCCTCGGAAGAGGAAGTGCAAGAGGAAGCACATTGACTCACCTGAGTCTATCACGTCGGACACAGATCTGGATGATTCTGAGGGTTCCTGCCGTTCCCCTTCTGAAGATGAGTCATTTGCAGACATTCTGGAGATCCTTAAACAGAGGGTAAATTGGCCAACCCTCAACCCTTCGGAGGACGAATCTGTGTATCTTGAGGCGTTTGGCTCTCGTCCTTCCAACTCCTGGGTGTCCCCTTCGACCCCTCATGCAGGTGGTTGCTAAGAAGGCATGGACGGCTCCTGATTCAGTGGACCCCACTCCCAGGAGACCCTCCAAATTCATCACAGCTCCATCAGACAAGGAATTTTTATCAAAAGGAGTTTCTGTGGATGCTATGGTGGTAGCTGCCGCCACAAAGAAGGAACTGGCTGATCCTTCAGTGCCTGTCCATCCACCTAACAAGGAATCTAGGTCCATGGATAGGTACGGGAAGCGGATGTTCTCCTCAGCGACATTTACTATGCGTTCGCTGAATTACCTGTGCCATTTCACTCGTCTTCAAAGGGACTTGGTCAAGGAAGCGAGTGAAATGCTGAAGGACCCTACAGCTGCGGGTTTCCAAGAGAAAATGAACATGCAGCTGGCTATCCTTAATTCTATTTCCAACTCCTCCATGCGCCTCCTCTCTTATGCGGCCGATGGAGCGAGCAGAGCCGCAGGAACAGGGGTAGCCCTACGTAGGCACGCCTGGATGCGGCTATGCAACTTTGCGGAACCTTTCAAGACGTCTTTCACGAATTCCCCTTTTGATGGATCATCTCTTTTTGGTCCTCAAGTGAAAGAAACCCTGACTAGGTGCGAGACTGATGGCAAGACCCTTTCTGCCGTCGGAGTCCGTTTTTCGACTCCTTCTAGGCCTTACCCCAAAGGCCAGAAGGGTGGGAAGATGTGGTTCCGTAAACAATCTCAAGGGACTTCGCCTGACGCACAGAGTCGGTTCCCCGCCAGAGGCAGAGGGGGGAACAACAATGGTAGACGTCGCCCTAGAGGCAGAGGGGGTCCGCAGAACCAGGGCAATCGAGAAACTTCCTCCGATAAGCCTTTTCAGCATCCCTGAGGTGTTGCCCGACTGCCCATCTTCGGAGGCAGTCTGGGGAAGATTGTCACTGTACCCAGAAGCCTGGCTATCCTTGACACAAGACAAATGGGTACAGTCCATCATTTCGAAGGTTATTCTATCCCCTTTCTTCGCTTTTCCAAATCAGTCAAAAATCCCTTCCAGATGTTCCACCGCTCAAAGGGATATAGCAGCTTTGAAAATTTCAAAACTACTTGCAAAATGCGCTATTCAGCCAGTGTCAGCAGACCAACAAGGATCCGGAATCTACTCAAGGTTCTTTTTAGTTCCAAAGAAAACAGGGGACTGGAGACCAATTTTGGATCTCAGTATCTTGAACAGATCGGTCAAGAAAACAAGATTTCGGATGGTCACGCTGCAATCCATTCTTCCCCTATTGGGAAAAGGAAACTGGATGTGCTCTATAGACCTTCAGGATGCGTACTATCACATAAAAATGAACAGACGCTCCAGAAGATTCCTCCGCTTCAGGCTGGGAACCAGTCATTTTCAATTCAGGGCCCTGCCCTTTGGTCTCACCACTGCCCCGGTGTTTACCAAATGCATGGCAGTGGTAGCTTCTCACCTGAGACGACAAGGATTCCAGGTGTTTCCATATTTGGACGACTGGCTCCTCACAGCTCCCACCAAACATCTCCTTCTGATGGCCAGAAATTATACTTTTCGCGTCTGTCAAAAACTGGGTATCTCAATAAATTGCGAAAAGTCTGTTTTGTCGCCTTGTCGTACTATTACCTACATAGGCGCAAATTTAGATACTGTAAATATGTCTGCAACACTAACGAACCAAAGGATATCAGACATTCAAAAATTGGTGTCACTTCTTCTCAACAACAACAGAGCCAAAGCCAGGTTAGTTCTAAAGGTGTTGGGAATCATGGCAGCGGCCATACCTCTCCTCCCATTGGCCAGATACCACATGCGGATCCTTCAATGGATGCTCTTTTCTCAATGGTCATACCAGGAACTTCCAATGTCTCACACCATTATGATCACGCAAGCGTGCAGAAAGCATCTCATGTGGTGGATGTCTTCCCCCCAGCTCCTGTTGGGGAGACCATTTGTTCCACCTCCTCCGGTTGCTACTCTGACAACGGATGCCTCCCTGATCGGGTGGGGGCATTATCAGGGCAGGACAGTCCAGGGCACTTGGCAACCAAACGAATGCCACTTGCACATAAATGTTCTGGAAATGAGAGCAGTGCTTTTAGCGTTGCAAGCCCTTCAAGACTCTCTTCCCTTGGGAACGATTGCAATCCAGACAGACAATATGTCTGTAGTGTGGTACATCAACAAACAAGCGGAACCAGATCATACCCCCTGTGTCGAGAAGCACTCAGACTGTGGCAATGGGCGATTTCTTCTCAGCGTTTTCTGATAGCAACGCACATCCCCGGGAAGTCCAATCACATTGCGGACAAGTTGAGCAGAGCTATTCTCATGCCTCACGAGTGGTCTCTGAAAGACTCTGTAGTGAGAGAGATATTTCTCAAGTGGGGTCAGCCTTGCTGCGATCTTTTTGCTACTCCCCAAAACAGCAAGTGCAGAGAATACTTCACTCTATTCCCTTTACCAGGCCAACCCAGCAGGGACGCTCTAGTCCAAGTTTGGCCCCGGGGACTTCTGTATGCATTTCCTCCTTTCCCACTGATCTCTCAAGTAATACAGAAAGCTATCGCTCAGAAGGCCTCATTGATCCTCATTGCTCCTTACTGGCCTCGACAAGTGTGGTTCCCCTTTCTACATCGATTTCTTTTGGAGTGACCGTGGAATCTGGACCTAGTTCCAGATCTTTTGATCCATCAGTCGGGTCAGTTTCATCGCTCCCTCCCCTCTCTGAACCTCACTGCTTGGTTCCTCCACTTCCAACAGTAGCCAGGCTTCCTCAATTATCTCACTCTGTTAGAGATATTTTGATAGCTTCCCATAAATCTTCCACTCGAAAGATTTATTTGAGTAAGTGGAAACGCTTCTCATATTGGGCACAAGGAAAGGACATAGATCCTTTCACCGCTTCCATCCAACTAGTCCTTGATTTTCTTGCTGAACTCTTCCATGCAGGTTCATCTCCATCTACTCTTAAGGTTCAATTGGCGGCTATTTCTAATTTCCATGTGGGTATTTCTGAATCTGCCCTAATGTCCCACAAACTCTGCAAAGCCTTTTTGAAAGGAGCTTTTCTTCTCAGACCTCCTGTCAGAAATCCTCCTTCTCCTTGGGACCTAAATTTAGTTCTTGCTTCTTTGATTCTTTCCCCTTTCGAACCTGCAGCTTCATGTTCCTTAAAGCTATTATCATGGAAAACTCTCTTTCTGGTGGCTATCACATCAGCTAGAAGAATTTCAGAACTTCAAGCACTCAGTTGTCGTTCTCCTTACCTTGTGTTCCATAAGGACCGAGTTTCCTTATGAACTAACCCGTCCTTTTTGCCTAAGGTGGTTTCAACATCAAATCTAAACCAATGCATTGACCTCCCTGTCTTTTTCCCGGAGTATTCAAATAGGTCTGAACAAAAGTTACACTACCTGGATGTTCATCGTCAATTAAGGTACTACTTGGACAGGACGAAACTATTCAGAAAATCTGATCAGCTGTTTGTCTCCTATGCGGAAAGCAGAAAGGGACTTCCAGTTTCAAAGGTATCTTTATCCAGATGGCTAACATCTTTGATTACCCTTGTTTATGAAATTAGACACCAAGAACTGCCTAATAAACCTAAAGCCCATTCCACCAGAGCTTTGGCTACTTCTCTAGCCTTCCAAGACAGACTGCCTATTGACACCATCTGTGCAGCGGCTACTTGGGCTACTCCTCACACTTTTATTTCCCATTATAAGTTGGATTTAGCTTCCAGGCATAGAGCTAATTTTGGTTCCACTGTTCTCAGGAGTCTGTTCTGTTAGGCCACCCGGGACAAGGTGCTAGGGACGCGGTCCCATCCAGCAAGAATGAAGGCGAGATAGACAACTTAACATATAGAAGTTATGTTCTTACCATAACGTTCCATGTTAGTTGTCTTCTTCTCGCTTCTTCTTGCGTCCCACCCTCCTTCCCCCTGGCCTGGACAGACCTAGAGGAGTTGTGATTGTGACCTCTCTTTCTACCACCTCTTTCTTAGTCATATGCTATTATGCATATTTCTTGTTTCAGGATATAGGTCACCCCTTTTCTTCCTGCTGTTAGAGGTGGATTCTGTTTCACTGTTATACTGTTTTTGATATAAGCTGGGTTAGCTTACAAACGAGATCTGAGGTAACTCTCGCCTAGCATTGTGGGATATAAGGGGAGCCTCGAGCCGGTGGAACCAACTCTCGAGCTTTTAGAGTGGCCGAGTCGGAGCCGAGGTCGGCTCCGAACCCATCCAGCAAGAAGAAGGCGAGAAGAAGACAACTAACATGGAACGTTATGGTAAGAACATAACTTCTATTTATAACCTTTATTTGTTCGCATTGTGTATGTAGGTTTCTCACTTTATTAAGTTATGGAACTAACTATTTTGCATCCCAGCTCACAGGTTTTTGTCATTGGTATTCAATCTTGGATACTTAGATATAGAATTGTGTTTTATTTTATTTTATCACTTACAATTATGGGCATAACAGCCAACTATACTCCTCATGTATTTTCTCATACATTTGTGATGTGGTATATACAGCTTTATTAAGCAATTGTATAATTTATACTTTAAGCATTATGTTCCATTATTTTTCAGTATATATTTTTTTGTACTGGATTTTTTTGCACTGAATTTACAGGAAGTGATGTCATTCTTATCTACTAATGAATATTATATAAGATGATGCCTAATTGCTTTTGCTTACTGCACTACTGAAGAAAGCCTTGCAGCTGAAACCGGTCTAGTTACAGTCTCAAACTTATTTTGATCTTCCTTGGTGCTGGCAAATTTTCTTCTTTGGGTCTACTTAGCACACTTGCCGTGCACCTGCCTAACTTGCTAGCTTGTCTACTACACATTGCTTTCTGGTCTTTGCTGGCTGTTGGCATTTGGGGGATCTACCAGTCGGGTAGCCATCTTTCGTGTCTGCTGCTGAGGATTTTTCGCTATCAGACACTGTTGGATTTATGGCATCCAGGTTACGGCTTTTTATCGTCTAAAGTATTGGCTTTTGGCTGTTATCTTTCGAATTATCATGTTCGTTAAGATTGGACTGTGAGTATTTGGGATGCAGTCAAGCTACGTGTCTTTTCGCTTCTACATACACGTGGCTGCGAGCAAATTTTCTACCTTTTTGTATTTGGCTATGTTGTCTTAAGGTCGCAGAGGCGAACGCATTATTTATACCATTTACAGTTTGTCGCCAGGACTTTGGGAGCATTATTTGGTTGTATGTTTCAATGTGGTGCTACATTGGCGTCATATCGCCATTGACATATAACTCTATATGTGGCAGTGAGTAAATTTTCATCTTCTTTGAAATCTGATTGTGATGTTTAAGTGTCAGTGTGGTGTACACATTACTACCTACAGTTGGTCGCCAGAATATTGTGAACATCATTTGACTGCATTTTTCAACATCGGGCTACATTGGCCTTATTTCTATATTTGTACATTATTTTGAGCTCTGCATTTATTATTATTGGATGCATTGAGGGTACGCTGCCTTTTCAAACATCGCGATCATTTGGATTAAGGACTTATGTGAATCCTCATCGGGTTTATAGGTATATTTTTGCTACTAAGGACTTTAAATTCTGTTTGGGTGTTTTGGTGCACACTTTTTGAAGAACTTTCTGATGGGCCTAATCTACAATATATTTCCAGATACTGTTTATATTTGTGTGGAATCTCCTCATCTGTTGTTGATACTGGTCGGATTGTTATAAATACTCTTGCGACTGTGTGGATTATGTCTGCCTAGTCGCTGCAATAAACATTCGACCAAGGGAACTGTTGGAGTACAGTATAAACAGTGACTGAGTTTGCGGTTACAACTATTGCATATACTCTAAATATATATATTTGTCTGACTTATTTTCAACATTTGAAGCAGTCTATAAGTTATAGCAACAAGTTTATTAGCTGTATTAGGTTCTTTATATGCAACAGCAGCATTTTTATATATTTTCTTATGGGCCATCTCTATACTAACTAGTTATATAGCATTTATGCAGGTTTAACACCATTTTTTACATAAAGCCTCTGTTTATATACTTATATTTGATTACTATCTATAAGTCATAATAGCAGGATATTAAGCTGTATTTGGCCTTCAGGTCTTTATATTGGTAACAATCTTATGGTTTACATTTATACATATTGGATTTATAGCAATTGTGTTGCTAAACATTGTTTTCTATATACTAGTATTATTTGATTTTGCTCAGTATTTGTGGTCGTATACCACTATAGCCAGTATCAATGCTCTAATTATTGGGATATTCCTACCGGACAATCACAGTCATTATTAATACTTGTGATTACTGGCCTCTCATGTCCTTTTGGCTTTTTGCTTTTGTTGGGCCATACATCTGTGGGATTATATATTTATGTTTAACCTGACCTATTGGATTAATATTAGCTGAGTTTAATTTTATCAGGTTGATATTGATTGAGTTCAGTTAATCTCAGGTCAACCATATTTTGGACAGCAATTCTTATATATTTGTCCTGCTGACCACAGTTATTACATGCTTAATACAATTTTATTGTGGGGTATTATATCTGTTATTGTTGCTTGTTGAACATCACATCTGTCATTTTGGTTTTCCAATATTTATGGGAAGCTCTATGTTGTTTAAGTAACATATACTATTCTAGGATAGACATATTATATCACATGGTTTATCATTATAATTTTTGGCAATTGACATTATTTGAGGTATTAGCAACAGGGATTGTTCTCTATTTGACTAAGAATATGGGACTTATTATAGGATATTGACAACAGATTGCAGTTGACTTATATCTCACAGGGCCAGACAGCCATTTGTGTTTTGCACTTTTGTATTACAATATAGGTATATTTTATATATACATTTTATATATACATTTTTCCACATTGATCCAGACTGGGCTTTCATTTCAACTAGACTGGTTGAACATCTTTTGTCTAAGTTATTTGAGATTACTTTCTTTTATAGACATAGTTCTATTTGCAGCCTCAGCCTCTTGTGATTCAAATTAATTATTTGGCTTTGTAATACATTTGCTTAGTCGAACCCCTAGTATTTTTGCTTTAGTTATCCACTTCACCATTGTTCATACGGTTTGCTGCAACTTATTGTCATGGATCTTAACAAACTGCTCTCTGGTCTATGTTCAGATAAGGATGATTTAAAAATTTTTGGTATAGGTACTGAAAATACGGAATTGGACAATTTGGTGAATATTGATCCAGTTGACGGTTGCGAAGACTTATTTTTCAAATTGGGTAAACAAATTAAGATGCTCAGAACAAACATTTGGCACAGCAAATTGTTCAAGGCATATCAAGCACAGAATATATCCCCTAGAGGATTGAGATGCCAAATCCAACCACTAGTGGGCACACCTGATGAAACTCTGTTGAAAGACTGGCAACAAGCACAACAGGATGCTGCCATGACTAGAGTTAATATTCAGTCCTCCTTCTATGAGAGAAGGAATACAGAATAATATTAAGGAAGTGGAACAAACATGTAGCAATCTTAAACAGTTTGAACAAGATACTAGTTTTCAGGGTAGTCTAAGCAAATTATCTAAAGAAATCTCAACTTTGGAGAATAGTCTTAAGAATAAGAAATTGCATAAATTTGCCCGGGATAAAGATGATTATGACAAGGGCAAATAATTTGAATCACATAGAGGTGTGAGGTTTGCTTATGGCACTAAGAATGGTTCCTCTATACGTAGAAAGAGACCAAGATCCATTCTTAAAAAGAAAGGGTCCAACTATATCAGTTCTGGTGATGAATCTTCAGCAACAGATACAGAGATAGCCAATACTGGTGATTCCCCAAATGCCAAAAGGGGCAGAAGGATTGAGGCCCCTTTAGGGGGAAAAAACACAGGGCCGGCAGGAAGCACAGGGGTAACAAACTTAGAAGAGCTGTTTTTGTCAATAGTGAAGTAAATAATCTATGTAATAATGTTTTAAACATTTCCAAACATGTCTTGACTGATGATCAACATTCCCTATTGAATAAAGGCCTTGGTTTTATACCTGGTTTTTTTATTGATGAAAGTATCCTTGTTTCTGATACAATAGACTTTTGTAGGAAAATTAACCTTAAACTCTTTTTTAGACAACAGGATCAAACTGATAATTCTCAAAGATCATCTGATTTCAGATTCCATAAATCTACATTTAACCCACCTATGGATAAACATGTAGCGGTTTTCCAGCAGGCTGTCATTAAGGATATACACTTTAATTTGGGTTCTGAGGCTACTATGAGGCATAATATGTCTAGGAAGGAACAAATTGCACTTACACAACTTAGAAACAATACAGATATCGTTATTACTTCTGCTGATAAAGGGGAGCGGTGGTGGTTATGGATACTGAGTATTATGTGAATGAGGGTCTTAGACAATTATCAAACCATCATCACTATATGAAAATGGAGATTGATCCCACACCTGGTTTTGCTTCTGAGATTAATGAATTTCTTGAGCAAGCGGTTGACTCTGGAATAATTTCTGATAAAACTAGAACTCATCTAACTGTTAAAGATCCTGCTAAACAACAACTCTATTTACTTCCTAAGATCCACAAATCCATACACCAGCCACCAGGTAGACCAATTGTATCCGGCATCGGGTCACTAACGGAACCCTTATCAGTATTCATAACCGAAAAATTGAAACCATTATTAACATGTATAAGAGTAAGAATAAAGGATACAACAGAATTTTTGCAGATTGTCTCCGAATCACAATTAGACCCTGAATGGCTTATGTGCACTCTTGATGTGTCTTCACTTTACACCAGCATCCCTCATTGGGCGGGTCTCCAAGCCTTGGATTATTGGCTTAATAAAACTAATTTATACCCCCCAGGGATGAATACTCTTCTATTGTGTATGGTGGAACATGTACTTACGAAGAATGTCTTCTATTTTCAGCAAAACTGCTATTGGCAACTACAAGGCACGGCTATGGGTGCATCCTTTGCACCCATATATGCTGATTTATTTATGGGTAACATTCAGGATATGATTATATATGATCCCATGCATAATATCTACATACCAGAAATAGATATATGGAGGAGATACCTGGACGACTGTTGGCTCATATGGAAAGGAGGTGTGGAATACCTCAAGGAATTTATTCAACACTTGAATGGGAACATCTGGGGTATCGAATTCACTGTTGAATACAGTCAAAGTGAAATCGGTTATTTGGACGTACAGTTAACACGACAGAGAGATAACACTCTCAGAACATCTGTCCACAGAAAATTTCCACAGTATAACACTCTTTTGCATGCAGAAAGCTTTCATCCCAAACATATTATCAGAAATATACCCAAATCTCAATTTTTGAGGATGAAAAGGATTTGTTCCTCAGTGGATGACTTAAGAAATCACCATACAGATTTGACCAAGAGATTTTTATCTAGAGGTTACTCAACACGCACAATTGAGTCAACAGTCCAACAAAGCCATGATAAAACCAGGGAGTCTCTTCTCCAATACAACACCAGAACTAATAATCAGGAATCTGATGTATGTAGATTTATTACCACTTTTGGCAGGAATAGTGCCAATCTAGTCAATATAATCAATACCCATTGGAATATACTTAATTCACATCCCCTGTTGGGAGATTATCTTGGTGATCGATGTTATTTTTCTTATAGGAAAGGCAAAACATTAGGGTCACTTTTTTCACATTATAAAAAAACAAGGGCTATTGATGACAATCTCAGTCAAAGAACACTCACTGGGGACAAACTTATAGGTATTTACCCATGTGGATATTGCAGCTTTTGCAAATACATCTTTAAAACCACTAGTTTCACGAGTAGGAATACTGGACAAATATACAATATACAATTCTTTGGGAATTGCAGTTCAGATTGGATCATATATCTTGCCACTTGTACATGTCAAGCATTTTATATTGGCCAAACTTCCAGACAGTTTCGTACTAGGATTTCTGAACATCTAGGAGACATTAGAAACAAAAAATTAACTAATGCACTATATAGACACTCCATTAAACATCCCACAGCCAAATTCACATTTACTATCATTGATCACATTATTGGTAATCGATCTTTTAAAACAGGCTGGCATGACATTCTAAATGCCAAAGAAAAGAGGTGGATCATTAAACTTGGGGGGTTATTTCCCCCTGGACTGAATGATAAATTATAACCTTTATTTGTTCGCATTGTGTATGTAGGTTTCTCACTTTATTAAGTTATGGAACTAACTATTTTGCATCCCAGCTCACAGGTTTTTGTCATTGGTATTCAATCATGGATACTTAGATATAGAATTGTGTTTTATTTTATTTTATCACTTACAATTATGGGCATAACAGCCAACTATACTCCTCATGTATTTTCTCATACATTTGTGATGTGGTATATACAGCTTTATTAAGCAATTGTATAATTTATACTTTAAGCATTATGTTCCATTATTTTTCAGTATATATTTTTTTGTACTGGATTTTTTTGCACTGAATTTACAGGAAGTGATGTCATTCTTATCTACTAATGAATATTATATAAGATGATGCCTAATTGCTTTTGCTTACTGCACTACTGAAGAAAGCCTTGTGGCTGAAACCGGTCTAGTTACAGTCTCAAATAAACTTATTTTGATCTTCCTTGGTGTTGGCAAATTTTCTTCTTTGGGCCTATAATTTTTAGGGTAGCTTGCAGGTTCATTGTTAAGTAAAAGCATTGTTTTTCCTGTTGTTAACCAGTGCGGTGTGTGTTCGGGGTGCACATATAAATAGTTCTTACTCATGTCAAGTCCTCGTGCAAAGAAGTTGATACTTTAAGCCAAAAGTTAGGTACTGCATCAGGGCCTGGGGTTTTCCATTTAGAGGCTTTTCTCAACTTTGTTTCAATCTCTCTGGCTGTTATTTAATCCCATTTCATATCCTCTACCTTTAAACTTCTTATTCTTTCTTTTACTTCTTCTGTCCATTTAGCATCATTGTTTTATTCCACAGGATCTTCATAGACACTTCTCCAAAATGTATCTAGTTCCTCTTTTTTTGGGGTCTTTCAATTCCTTTTACTTTATTTCCCAATTCTCTATAAAACTTTTTGGGTCATCAATAAATTGCTTATTTTGTGCTTTTCTCTTATATTTATTTTCATATCTTCTAAGCCCTTCAGCCTGTTTTTGAAGTTTTTAGTTTATATCCAGTAGTGCATAATAGATCCTGGTCTGTTCTAATACTGTGCATTGCTTTTATCACATCTGTCTTTCTTACTGTTTATGTTGCTCTAGTCCCTTTTCTATAGTCTTCTAACAGTGACACTTCTTGTCTTAATTGCTTTATAGTTTTCTCTATTCAATATTTCCATGATGGTATTCACTTTCGCCCCCTCTTATCCCTCACTACCCTGTGTTCCTGTGGTAGAACTTTATCAGTTATTAATTTAGCAGCACAGTAATATATTCTGTTTACTTCTGTCGTATCGCATGGATCTCTCTGGACAGTCCTAATTACTGTGTTCATTTGTTTTATCAAGCTTCTGACTTTTGGGGTATTATTAACCTTCTGCAGACTATTTCTATCATTGATCTTGATACATCTGTCTTTGTCTGTTAAATCAAGCAACTCTTCTCCCCACTCATTTTCTTCCATACTGAGGGCTCATCCCATGTTTTCCGTTTCCTGCGGGCATTTTTTAGAAAGTTCTATAACATCTTCCTGTGACACATTCTCTTCAGTTTCATCCTGTGTCATCTGCTGTCAAATGGGAACTCATTGGCCTCATCACTCCTCAACATTGACTGCATCAGAGTTTCCACAATTTCCTGTTCCTTTCCTTGCTGTCTAGCTTTAAATGAACATTTATACTGGTTTCCTTTGGAAGGCTCCAAAATATCTTGATATGGCACCTGACCAATTGCTTCCTGTTCCATTGGTTTCCCCTTAATTTGGATATCCATTGCTCTTTTCTGTTGTGGTGCTTTCTGTATTCGATTTACTACACTGAATCCTTCTCTTTGCAGCTGTTCCATAACCTCAATTTCTATTTCTTTGACTTTTCCATTACTAATCTCTTTTTCTACTTGTCCACTTAGTCTTCTTATTTTTTGTATTGTAAAGTTTTCCATATCCGGATTTCTTTCCCTATATTTTTCTTCAAATATCTTTGGTGCTGCTCTTTTTGTATTGGTTAGTTTTGCGTTCTCCTTTGTATAAATGTTACACCATATTAAATCTCTTTTCCTTTCCCTTGTCCATATTTGTTCTTCATGTCTCCTGATCTTCTTGCTTTTCCTTATTCTGGAGACTCACGCCATTATGTTGTGATGTAGTCTGTTTTAGACCTTCGACATTAAATCCTTCACTTCACAGGCACTCCGTAACTTCAACTTCTATTTCTTTAACTTCTGCTTTACTAATCTTATTTTCTGCATTACATCTTTGTGCTATTAATCTTTTTTTATTGTGAAAATTTCCATATCTGGATGCCTTTGCCTGTATTTCTCTTGAATATCTTTGAAACTGCCTTCTCTATATTAGTTAACTTGGCTTTCTCCTTTGCATAAATATTGCACCATATCAAATCTCTCCTTATTTCCCATGTCCATATTTCTTTTTTATATTTTTCAAATATCTCTAGGTTTTGTTTATATTTTCTCACTTCCTCAGATGCTTCTTTTTCCAAACAGATGAAAATTTCTTGATCTATATAGTGTTTTTCAAAAATCTGTTGTATTAATGAACGCCAATTTGTATTTGAAGCTTCTGATGTTTTTCCTGTGGAAGTATTTTTCTTTCTTCTAAGTTCTGTCTTAATCGTTTTGTATATCTTGTGTCTGGAAATTCTGTGCTTTTTTTTTTTCCACAGGCAGTGTGTGTGTTGCACCATGATCTTTTGTGGGCTCTTTAACATTAACCGAACAACAGTTTACTTCTGCTGGTCACATCTGCTTGAATTCTGTTAATCACACTTTGGGGTGAATAGTAAACTCATTTCCCTGGTGCTCAGTGTATCCAACTCCAGACTGTGCGCACTTTACTTGTATGTTTTTTTTTAAGCAGTCCACCTCTTCAATGCTGCATTGCCCCTCCCTGAATCAGGCAGACGTACACACACACACACACACACACACACACACACACACACACACACACACACACACACACACACACCAGAAGAGAAGGATGAACCACAGAGCACTGACCAAATCTCTACATTGTGATGCTACAGTGTCTAATGGTGACCGGTGCATAGGCTATTGTAAGGTCAAGACTCCCAGTAGCTGTAGCAACAAAGACATAGCAATCATACTATCTGGAAAATAACAAGGCATGCACAAGCAATGTATTTACAAACAATACAACAAAGTGCTTCTCCCCTTGAAGAAATCCTGCAATCACAAAGGACCAAACAAAGTACCTCAGCTCAGGCTGATGCACCAGTAACCATGCCAGCAAACACTGTATCCTGGCATCCATCCACATGTGTAATGCACCACACAAATTAAATCAACACCACATAAGCCACACATATGCAGAGTTTGCAATACCTACAAACATGGTTATAAATACCCCCTTTTGTAGCATACGGCACATACTCACGCATGCACACCACAGGTGAAAACAGGGAAAGGAAAAGATATTGTAAAATGTGCTGCCTAATCCACACTGTCATAATCCTTTCAACCCAGTGCAATACTTAAGAAAAATTATTAGCAAATAAAGAAAAGATTGCCCGTCTTACATCAGCTATGGCGCCATCCATAACCAATGCAAAATTCTGACAGTAATTTCTGTGACCATTCCATTCATTTCCACATTGCTCAGTGTAGTCCACTCAGATTAGTTAAAATTGATGTTTGTTTGCAGTCATCCATGCTCAGAAACATGTCATGGTACACTTGTTACTGAGCACTGTTAAACTATCTGCACTATGCACATGTATATGCAGTGCACTAAGAAACTACAGAGAGCAGTCCACTTCTCCACACTGCAGTGCCTACTAGGGGGGCAGGAATACGTAGCTATAATGTGGTTGTAAGATTTACACTGACACCTGTTTACCACCACCAGCATATTGTTAGGTATCACCGCAGTTTTCATCTGTAGTTCTCCACTGCACTGTGCTTAACATCCATATCACATGTACAAACACTCATCGCACACACACAGACACAGACAGACACACACTCGTGCATGTACTGGTTAACGCGAATAAAAGGTTTTAAAGGATTTTAGCTCGGGGCACCCTCCAGTTGCTACAGCAGACCCCATGCACTGGCACCCATGTTCGCTCAGCAGGACATCAAATAGATGCTGGTCTAGCTGCACTTCACAGTTCTCCATTATGTCACACCCCCCCCCCCCCGACACACACTAATTTGCGAACACTGTACTGATTGACTGTGAGGCAATGGAAGCATTTTTTTTTCCTTCACAACAATGCTGCATGGATAATGTGGACCAAAATGACATGATGTCCATCATCTGTCCAACAATCTCATGTCAGTCTACTGCTGCTCTGTGGTTGCCCATGGCACTATGGCCAGCAGAGAGACATGTATATACACACAACACACAGTTACAGTTGTCCATTGCTCCGAGGGTAGCACATCACACTGTACACCTTCTGTCACAATCATCCACAGCATGTACACATGTATTTGTGTATGCAACTTCTGCACCAAACTCATTAAATCCCTACTGAATCTATTGAATGCTTCCTATGCATCAGGACCTACCAACAATAGCAGTGTTTCTTATACTGTGCTTCCCTCTGGATCATTATTCTATTAATGCTGTCAAGTGTTTGCCTCCCCTAAACAGAACTACACTGATTCATTTATATCAGTTTTGGTAACATTTTAGAGCATTCTCTTAACTAGTATAGACATAAACACTTGATAATTTAATTGTGGTTTAATAATGAAATGAGTCTATATGAATCTGTATCTGATATGTTTTTACTGTCTCTGGTAAGACAGACACCACAGCTTTCTTCCAAGATTCTAGTACCCCCCTTTTTAAAATAATGTTAAGTCAGTCATTTCAGATCTTATCACTTTCTTCCCCATTAACTTCCAAATTTTACAGGAATATTGTCTGTTTCTGGAGAGTCCCTGTTGAATGATTTTTATATCAACTGTTCTTATCTTCGCTATTAACTGTTGAACCTAGTCTTCTTCTAACCTTGCCATAATTGAATCTTCAATTAATATATCTATTTATTCCTTTTCTTGGTTTCTTCCTTCCTCTGCTTTATGTGGATTTTCATTTCCTAAATATTTCTATAGGAATGGTTATTTTTCTTGTCATAGGTTGCCTAAATATGGCTACAACTCTTTCTACTCTCTACTTTCTGACTATGTAATTGTGCTAAATCTTTTTGCACTCTAGAGTTCTTTGAAAATGATTGCTTAACAACAGTCATTCTAAATGCATGCATATTATCCAAATACTCTCTTCCCTTTAGCTCTCTGGAATTGCTCTTCTTATTCTGTGATATTCCCTTTCTTATGTAACACTTTATCCTTTGCCAACCCATCTAAACGATTTCTCTTGCACATTTTGTATCTCTCTCTCTCTATCATGTTTTAAACTCCATTTTCATTTTATCCCTCTACCCTTCTGAAGTAATTTCTTTCATTGTTGTTATCCCTTCTGAAGTAATTTCTGCCTCCCCTAATGCTTTTTGAATCTTATCCACTTCCTATTCCTTAAAATATTTTCTTTTTAAAAGATAGTGAGAAAAGTGCAAGGTCTCATTTTTACATAATCACTCTGTATCTTTTAGTTCTTATTGGTTTAGTTTTTGGACAAATTTCAGAGCTTTCAGTTAAATACACATGATCCTTTGAAATATAATTTCTGTCCTATCTATCCTGGTTATTATAAATTCTGAGTTCATGCTGCTAAATTCACTCCTTCCATGCCAAATATTTTCATATATTTCTTTAGAAATCAACCTGCTTTTTTATGTTTTCTATGTCCAGCTGATATATCCTTACTATTGCAAATTAGGCTCCAGTCCCTACCTATAAGTAATATTCCATGCTGAAAACCTTTCTCCCACAATTCTTCTAAGCTTCATAGTAAGTGTTTTAGGTGAAATAAAAATACATACCAACACAGTTCTCCTCCTGTATCAATAACCCCTACTTACTACAAACCTACTGTTGTTGTCTGTATACCTGTTCTATCACTATTGGGGTCCTTATTTCAGTCAGAATTATTACTCCTCTTGTCCCTGATACTCTGCTGAATGCTCATCCTTTCTTTCTGAAATTCACTTTCTCATTTCTAATTGTGTCTCCTATAACACTGTCATTTGCACCCTACATTTAATACTCTTTGTTTTTTACCTATACTTTGTAAGGCCATTTACTTTCTATGTTAATATTGACAAAGCAGCTATTTTGATATAAAGCTATGACTTCCACATATTCTATGTGATGGTTCTTTTGAGTGTTTGCTTCCAACTTGCAGCATACATGCGCATACTGTTTATCAGGCTGATCTTGTATATGTAGTTGCTTCTTCTCATTTCTATTTGAACCACACCTCTCAACCTGTAAGTGCAAGAAATCTGGACAAAGGCTAAAATAATGGGGGAGACAACAGCCCAAAATCGGGAACAGATTTTACACATTGCTTTTATAAACCTAGAAAGTTGCTAGAATAACATGATTTGTCCTAGTATGCATTTTCTGAAGGATATGAAGTCTGAAGCTCGAATGTATGTCATTATTTAGTTACTTCAGTCCTATGAGTATGATTTGAACCCATATTACATTTTTACAGACTTTTCAATTCATTAAATGACTCAAGAAACAAAACTAAATTAATTTTAAAACTTCCAGTTGATTCTAACTTGAGCAAATACAGAAAACTATGTATGCTTTTCAAAAAGGAAGTCTTTTCCTCCACATAGACGCAGTTGCCCCAGATTGACTTCTGCACCCACAGCCATTATCTAGTTTGAAGTTAGAGTTAACCATGATGTAGTGCATATCAGAGCTACTTACACAGATTGCTGCATATCCTTTATCTTGGTTTCCCTCCCAGATGTGAAAAATAATGTGAATGCTTTAAGTAAACTTTAACCTTTTTGCCTTAAGAAAAAAGTGAACTGGCTACTTTCAAATAAATAACTTAATTATGCACTGTTATGTTTAAAACATCAATATACTAAGGCTGCTGGTGAGGCTGTTTTCAGAACTATTTTTACTTCCCACAGTTTCAAACTTCATTTGGTTCCTTCAGTTATGTTCTGTATTGTTTATTTCACTCGGAACACACTGTTCAAATGTTTCCTGTTTAATTGCTTTCATCTGCAGATGTATTGTTTCCAAACAGAAACATTTTCTATTAGAAAACAACGAATAACTTTGTAAATGCAAGAAAGAACCCTTGTAGATTTCACATAGAACACACTGATCAAATCTAATTTCTTGCACCTGTTTGTTCCTTTTCTTCAATGGTGCTAATGAAAAAAGTACAGCAAATAACTCTGCAAACTCAAGAAAAAATTTACATTTTTCATGCTTTTAATAATTTTGTCTTGCTTTTCTGGCCTAATTGCTTAAAAAACTTGTCTGTAGCTAAACTAGGGATATTATCCACATCTGTAAAAACAGTGAGATGATTACCTTTTAATTCTACATATACTATGATTCTTAACATTTTACATGCTTCAAATCTATCAGCCCAGTATCACAACATAGTGTTAACTTTATTTGCAAAAATTTTTATCTTGTTGTAGTGTAAAGTATGGATATGTTGCACTTAAGAAAAAGTATGTTGTTACTTTAATATCATGAACATATACATCAGTCATTGATAAAATTCCCTCCATATTTAAAATACCTCTAAATGTACACTATTACAAGCAGTTTTCATCATGAAAGTGTCATATGTGTTAACAAGAGCATTTTTTGTACTTACACTTACTTCTTGTCCCTCTAAACATTAATGACATAAACTGGGAGTTGTGTTTTAGAGTCTACCCACCAGTTTAGCACAGTCAAGAAACTTCTTTTTCAGCCACTTCTTTTTGCTGAACCACAATTCATGTGTCTTAGCTACATCTTATGAGATTAATGCTTAGAGTTCTGCAGTTTATGTGCTGTAAGTCTAAGGTACTCCTGATTCTTCTAGTTAGCGTCAGAGATTTTTTTATGGCACACAAACATTTTCCTTTGGGGCAATTGAGAAGGTTTCCTGGCAAAGTCTGTGCGTGATCTTTGTTATTGTCAAAAGAATGAGAAGCAAGAGACCCCTTCAGCTTGCTTGACTCACTGTTTATTGGTTAAGCTTTTTATTTCTTCTTTATCCTTTATCCAAATACATCCACATATGTATTTGATCATCTAGGAAAATATTCTGAAGACAGCTGGACATATCAACCTGTATCTTAGTTCTTCCTTTTACCATCCTCCTGATTAGAAGGATAAACTTGCTTTTCTTCTGCCTGGTGTACAGTCATTAATAATTTCTCACAAATACTCTGCTGTTTCCAATTTTTAATACTTTTCCCTTCTGTCCTAGTTTTGTCAGTAGCAGCTCTGTCTGCTTTTGTTGTTGCAGCTACATATATAGGTTGTGGCTGCTTTCTTATCGCCAGATTTGGAGAACACACGTGGTGTTCCATGTCACTTAACAAATCCTACTGTGGCACACCAGCCCAGTTGCTTATTTGTACTTTTATTAAACTAATTGCAGTATATTCCTTCTAGTTTCTCTGGTATAGCAGAATATATCCAATTTTGTCTGCATGTTCTGTCTTCTAACTTTGCATTTTAAATAGCTCTTGAGAAGCTTTATGTTCCGCCAGTATATCCTTTCATTTGAGCCTCTGAATTCTGCGGTTTGATCAGCTCACCTAAATAGCTGCTTAAGCCTTTTTTCTGGCCTTTTGAATTTTATATATTCCTTCATTGTCTTACTTATTTTGAACATCCCAGGAGTCATTTGATTTACTTTTCCTCTAGCTTACTGGAAGGTGTCTCTTGTACTAAAGCTGAAACTTGAACTGCTTTTTGCTAAGCAGCTACAAGATTCTTCCCAGCCAGAGCTGCTGCTTCTCTTTTTCTGATTGATATTCTATTATATTCTCCAAACTTTTCTTTGCTTGCAACCAGATATTGTAATTATTAGCTAGTAACTGAATAGTACCCAAATTGATAATGTTTACTGGCTTATTTAACAATTTCCAATTTGCACACAGGGAGAGCTTCAATCAACCCGCTGTTCAATGTGCAGCTATCTTGGAAGTATAGCCTTCCTATAATTTCTGCCTTAAAAGAGTTCATGTGAAGCTGCATAGGTGGCAGTCATTCCAAAATTGTCCTTCACTTGTCCAGATCTAAATCAGAGGCAGACTGTAAATGAATAAACTTGTAAATAGGTGAACCCACCAATCCTAGTTCAGAGTGCAAGGCAGATGGCCTGAGAAGCTATGAAAGAAACCTATAAACTTGAAAGAAATTGGGTCCATTAATGGAAATACTTTGACTTTTGGCCAACTGACTGCAACCCAACTCCCTGACCAAACAACTGCCTGGTCATTGCCCAGCTTGCTACCACATAGAGCACATTTCATGTCTGTTCTGTTTCTATATGTGCCGGTGAGAAGGTGATGAGTAGAGCAGTCAGGTTGTCTACTGATTTTCATGTCTGAATTACCATTGGTGGTGAAGAGAAAGTGCATTCACCATGATGTCCTTGTGTAAAGGCAGGTGATATGCATGAGCACAGAAGTGATTTTCGAACAGACACTTATAATTATTTTTCTTTTCATTTTTTTTTTACTTTCTGCTTCTTTCAAGACCCCTCATCCCCAGCCTCACAAACAACTAAAGCAATGTAGGCTTTACTTAAGATGGATTGGTCATGTGTTCATATATTGCATCATAATCAGGGGATGTAGGCCCTGTTATACTTTATGCCTCTGTGATAAAAAGTTCTTTACCTATAGTGTACTTTGTAATTTTTTGCTGTGTTGCTTGCTGTAGAACTTTTCCTGTTAATGTTTCTCTTTTCCCTAGTTGTTGCCTTCATCATCCCTTCTTGTAGTCTTTCACACACTATACCCAATTTAAACAGCAATGAATTCCTAAGGCCACTATTTTAAAGTAAGAGTATTTATGTTTTATTCACAGCTAAAATGGTGATGTGTCTTAGTTCCATAAGTATAACAGGATGACTTCTCAATGAGCCAGGTACATTGTCACTTGAAGATTGCTCATGTTCTTTTTTTTCAGCAGTCTGAGTTTAGGCTGTCCCTTCCTGACTGCCTGCTTTCATGGGTACTATGGATTCTGGAGTAGGGGGACAGTCTTACAGGCAATTGACTGGGCTAGGGAAGTTCTAAGAACATATTACCATTGCTGCACCAACCTCACACAAAATGCTGTGACGTCTAATGGAAACCATCTTGCTTTCAGTAGAGCAAAGTGATGGGAAGCTGGGTGGTGATCAGTTTGGCTAACAGGAAGTTGGGTAGTTGGGAATGTATGGTCAAGGAACTGGATGGCAATTAGTTGGTTGGTAATCAAAGTAAGTCACTACTTACAATGCTGTCTAAGCCTTCCAGTTAATTATCAGCCTTGGAGTCATTAGTCATTGCCAGGTAGCACTACAGGTATGTGTATGTCAACAAGCAGTGGAACAGGCAAGCTTTCTTACTCCATCTGCAGATTATCCGTGATACTTTGAGACCTATAAGCCACTCTCAGTGTAGATCTCCAAAAAGTCTACTTGCCAGCCAGCAAAACTTCTTATCCATTCACCTATCATAGAAGTCTTTCTTACAAACCAAAAGTAAATGTGGAAATTTTTTTGAAGATCACAAAGATGTTGAAAATTTCTTGCAACCCTCATTAACTTCCAGGTACAAAATATTTGCTTTAAGTGCCCTTTTGCCCACTGCCCTGGCCAACATTGTATTCTTAGTCATCTGGAACCAATGCCCGAGTCACATCTTTCCTCTGCTCCCACTTTTAGCAGAAGTGCTCTTAAAGGCAAGAATAAAAATGTGAAGTTCTTCCTGATTATCCTAGTAGCTCCTTTCTGAACAAGACAAGTCTGGTTGCCTCACTGGTGCAATTGACTGTATGAGACCACTAATCCTTCACATTCACTGCAAGCCACTGATACATCAAGAAAGGGCCACGATTCACTTCATTCTCAAGAGACTTAGGCTAAAGGCTTGGAAGGTTTAAGATTAGTACCCTCACAAGTCACCTTTTCTCACCCAGGTAGTTCACTTAGAGGAAACAGGAAGAGTCAGTACAAGGAATTTGTATGTACCCATATGAGACCATTTTTTACACCGGTGTGTAAGGAAAAAGGTTTTGGCTTACTGATGCTGCCATACCTTCCAGAGTGTTATGACTAAGATCTGCCTTACTGTTCTGTAAAGTGTATCTGTCAGCCATCTGATCCTATATGTTACTGGACCCTTCCCCTAGTCTCTGCAGTAAAACTGTTTTTGAATAGCACCTTTATATCGGAGACCTCTCAGAAGACCTATCTTTCCAGCCTGGGACCTCAGTTTTTGTCACTGAGTAGGTAACTCTTCCTCCTTTGAACCTGCATTCCAGCTGATGTGTTGTCAGATAATTGTTCTGGAGGACTGTTTCTGGTGGCTATCACCTCAGCCAGGAAGGTTTCTGAGTTACATGGGCAGGAAACTATATAGTAGTTTCAACAAAGACAAATTTTCCCTGAAGATTAACCCCTCTTTTATTCCCAATGTTTTCTTGAACTTTCCTTAAACTAGTCTCTGTTCAACTACCTGTATTTTTTTTGAAATCGTAAGAACAAAGGAAAATTGATTCTGCATGCTGCGGCTTTCCACAGAAAGCTCAAATATTCTTCGATTAGGACTAAAGACTTCAGACAAGTTGGCAAACTTTTTGCCTTTTTCTTGCCTTAAACTGTCTCCAAATGCTGTGATACCCAAAGAGAAATTATGGCAGGATAGTCAGAGAATGCCACCACGCAGCAGCCTACTGCAAGAATTTTTCTGCTCACCAATTCTGAGACATAGAGGGATAAAGACCTGACAGTATCCCACATCCGGTGTTTGAGTAGTGGTGGTACAAGCAGCTTGAAGAGCTGGGACAGTGGAGTAAGAAATGAGTGGCATTTGTCAGCTTGTCCATGCCTGGGGAAGGGAGGCAGGTTGACTCATTGCCGTAACCTAGCAGGAGTGTGGGTGTTAGCTGGTGATCTATAAATTACAGTAACACTACACTCGCAGTGAAGCTGAGTGGGGCTGGATAGGAATGCAGGTAACACACTATTCCTCCCAGGTAGCAGAAGTTGTAGCATCACAGACACTGTTGGATGGGGCTAGGTGAGGTAAGGAAGGAAATCCACATGGCTGTCAGGCTGATTCACTTTCTAACACCTTACAGTCACCTCAAAGGGGAGTAATTTGGATTATTAGTCTGTCATGCCAGTGACAGAAGGAATGGGCCATTAGGCTGTCACCCTGGCCGTGGAATGAATGGGCTTTGCTGTGGATTCATATGAAGAAGAAATAAGTCAAACTGGGTGTAGGAAGGAAATCTGTAGATGAATCATATGGATAAAAAAGAATGCATCTGCTGAGAGTGTGAAGCTGTCATGTGCCCCTTTTTACACACCTTCTCCAGACATTACAGATTGAATAGCTGTCCAGGAATAGGGTTGGTTTTATGACTACAATATTTCAGGACTTGGTGTAGCCTGCTACACAGATCCATGGTCACAGGCACTCACTGCCTGGTACTCTCCCGTTCATTTTAGGAGTGTTCAACTGCAATGATTTCTATGATGGACTTGCTGTGTTTGTGTGAGGGTGCAAGCCATAACTATAGATGTTCAGTGAGTAGAATCTTCACTGCTGTAGGAATACTGACTTTCCTTATCCTTTTCCTGGGGAATTGCATGCTTTTGAGTTCATTAACATTTGTTTTGGAAGAAGTTACCCTTTTTGTATATTTCATCATTCTGGTTTTTTTTTGTTTATCCATTTTGTCTTATGATGAGAGATGCAGGTGTGTGTGTATGTGTTTGTAAATTAACCTTGTAATGCTATAGTCATAGTATAATGTTAATCTCTGTCATCCCTATTTGGTTTACATTGATGAATCAGGTGTGTGCCTTTGTCTTTATAATAACCTTCTAATGTTATGGTTATAGTATTATTTTAATCTCTGTCATTCCTGTTTGGTTTGCATTGGTGGATGCTTGATTAGCCAGTAGCCATCCCTCCAGTTGATTCAGCTTTGGGGAGTAGGATGCAGCAACATTACTTGTTGCAACTCACAACTCCTAAAAAGAGTAAAAGATGTCAGATTCTACTTAAAGGTATAGCCAAATTTCCTGCTGATGGCTGCAACATGGGTGATAATGTCACGCTGTACCTGTAGATGTCTGACTGCTTTAAAAATCTGGTCATAAGAGATGTTTGCCTGTAGCTGAATCCCACTGCTTCATTGATCCTACTGCTTGAGCATCTGTGTATGGGGAACACCCTCACATAACTGAATTTTGTTACTGTATCAATTTATTTGCAAGGGGGGGACCCTCGTTAGTGGGATCCTGATGCCCTCCTGCTGTCTCCTTTTGCTTGGTTGTCCCTATCACCTAAGCCTTTTCTGTTGGAGTTTCCTATAAGTCAGGCAAATATATACTTGCATATCATTTTATGTAGATGTCGATTCTTCATAGTTTCTTGATTTACAGGAAGTATACTTGCTGAGTTGTTGGGGAAAAGTTGCAGAGTTGGGGCAGTTGTACAGTGATATTATGGCTTGGACATACCGCTGAGCATGGGTACTTCCTAGAAAAAATACAGACTTATGAGATGTAAAGAAGACAGTCTCTACTCATTGACCCATCAAGGAGAGCCACCTGGTTGATCATTTGATATGGAAATAATGTATTTGTTTTCTTTTTCAAACACTGTAGTGTACAGAGGACAACTGGAGATGGGACTGTGCAGTACCAGCATATTGGAATATTGTTATGGTTACAACTAATATGTCAGGCAACAGAAGAAAAAATAAATAACAAAAATATGATAAGGTGATGCAGTGTAGAGAAAAACATTTCCTTGCAATTCTTATCTGTATTTGTATCACCATACACGATGTTGCTGAAAAAAATATCAGCATAAATTAAAAATAATAAAGTAGTAAGCATTTATCAATGCCAGAATTTGACTTGCTGTATTAATTGACTGCAAAATGTTGGAGAGAATGGTGGGGGGGCTGTTCAGTAGTATGTATCATACAGGCCTTGGTATAAAAGTAATTGTGAGGGTAATAATAATGTGTCCTTGCCAGGGTTTGCGTGTAGCATATGTAAACAATGCACAGATTAGATGATGTTCTTCGTCTCCCATTGCTGCAGTCCTTACATATGGGTATTCCGCTGTCCACAATCGGCCCGAATACCAAAGGGCTAGAACCGGCGTCGGTCATCGGCGCCCGAGACTGACGTCAGTACGTGCCAGTACAAATGCGCATGACCGACGCCATAACCTCAGTCTTTCTTGCCGCGTGGTCCTAAGCAGAAGCAGCATTTGCAAGTGCCGTTCGGCGTTCTGGAATTGTCGGTTTTCGAGTTTCAGACCGGAGACCAAGTTGGGCTAAGTACCCCGTTGGGGACACTTTTGTCTTTTTCTTGCCTCAGTATTGACGGATGTCAGAAAAAGTTAATAACTGTATTTCTTGTGGGAAACAGATTCCTTATAGGGATTACCATTCACTCTGCATTCCTTGTTTGGGGCCTGAGCACGGCGTTGTTGGGTGTCGCTTTTGTGCTACTTTTAACAAGCGTACTATTAAGCGTCGGTTGGACTGTGCTAGGCTGGTGTTTGGTAAGCGTTGTAATTACAACATGCCGTCGGATTCTCCGGCGCCTGGTTCTTCTAAAGCCAAAGAAAAGTCTTTGCGGTCCAAACAGGATGAGTCGTCCACTCCGGACGCCGGTTCTGTAGAACCACTGACTACTTCAGCGGCTCCTTCTGAAAGTTTACCTGAGTCTCAAGGGGAGCCTTTGTTACTACAGGAAGTGGCTTCTCCTGTGTTAGGCCAGGCTGAGGGTGCTTCTCTGATGTCAGTGGTTCCCTCCTCATAGGGTAGTTAGGCCTTCTCCTTCTCAAAGCAAAGCCCATTCTAAGTCTAAGTCTGCCCCTGCTGGTGCTAGTCCCCAGGGTCCAGCTCCTAGGAAGCACATGTTAAAGATGGCTGAAGATTTGATTACTTTAATTAGGGGTTCTATGCCCCCCTGAAGAGGCCCAGGGTAGAGACAGAGTTGGAGGGTTTGGTTCAGTCTTCCAATGAGTCAGATTCCTCTGTAGAAGAACTTCAGGATTTCCCTCCCTATTCTGATTCGGAGGCTGAGGACACTACTCCTCTCGTCCCCTCCAGAAGATTTTCTTTCTCTGAGACTTTGCATTCCATGAGGGAACATTTCAAATGGGAGGCCAGGATTATTCTGATTCTCGTAAAGGCTAAGAGAATTCTTGTTTTGCCTCAGCATAGGCCCTTGGCTATTCCCCCTGTACTGGATGTTGTTCAGGATGTATTTTCTGAGGCTGCCCTTAACCCAGATTCTCTGCCTCCTGCCCGGTTAAACCAGATAGATACTACAGGGTTCCGGAAGCTCACAAGTACTTATATAAGAGTCCTAGGGCTGATCCAGAAACTATTACTCAAGGCCCCAAAGGTGTTAGGGATTCTGTGGTTAGGAATCCAGTTCCTCTGGACAAGGATGCTAGGGCCCTGGATAGGTGGGGTAAAACTGTATACCTCTTCTACTTTGGCTATGAGAGCTTTAAATTGTCAGTTTCATATGCTCAGGTATCAAAATTATTTGCTGGGCCAATTGAAATGTAAAGTAGATGCTTTAGCTGAAGGTATTGAATGTAAGGAGCTTCAGGATTTAGTGCATGCTTCAGACCAAGTTGGTAAGCATTCTTTGCAGTGTGGTTTTGATGCTTTACAGGCTTCTTCCAGGGTGGCTGCTACTAGTTCAGTTGTTCGCAGGCATGCCTGGCTTAAAGATCAGACCTTGTCAGAGCATGTTAAGGCTCGAATTATGGATGCTCCTCTACAATCTGATGTTCTTTTGGTCCTCCAGTAGAATCAGTTTTGAAAAAATGGAGGAAAAAGCTAAGTCTATGCAGACAGTTAAGGACTTTTACAGGTTCAGCCCCTAAGTTCAGTAGGAATTGGCCTGCTAAGGGATGGTCTTTCCCCTCTTCGGATTATCAATCTAGGGGCAGGTCGAGGCGAGGTAGAGGTAGGGCTTCCTCTCAGGGCCCTGTTACTTCTAGGTCTTTGAGTTCTTCTACCCCTTCTGCTGGGGAGGGCAGGGGTCAGTCCTTTCGGAAACAGACCCAATGACCTGTGTCTTCAGCTGCCGGACTCTGCCTTGCTGGCAGCTCCTCTAGGAGGAAAACTGGGACTTTTCAAAAGGAACTGGCATTTGGTTACCCAAGACAAATGGGTATTGGACATAATAAATCGAGGCTACAAATTTTATTTTCACACATTCCCTCCTTTCAAAGGTATGCCGGATGTGCCTCATCAGCAAAGACTGGAAGCACAGACACAAATTTCTTCTCTGCTTCAGTTGGGAGCAATACAGGAAGTACCTTCTGCAGAAAGAGGCACAGGGTTTTATTCCCGTCTTTTCTTAGTGCCAAAGAAAGGAAATACTTGGAGACCAATTCTGGATTTGTCCATTCTAAACACCTTTCTGGAAATTCCAAAATTCAAGATGTTAACACTGCAACAGCTGTTACCTATGCTGGGCAAAGATCACTGGATGGTGACTCTGGATCTGAGATCCAGTCTTCACATTCCTATCAGGCCCGGTTGCAGAAAATTCCTGAGATTTCGGAATGGGAATTTGCATTATCAGTTCTCTGCATTGCCCTTTGGCTTGTCTACTGCGCCCAGGGTATTCACAAAAGTCCTGGCTCCAGTAATAGCTTTTCTCAGACTAACAGGAATTCAAATTTATCCTTATCTGGACGACTGTTTGATTCTGGCTCAAGGCAAGCACGAACTTCTTCAACATCTGCAGTATGTAATGACAGTTTTAAGATGCCTAGGGTATTCTGTGAGCGAAATAAAGTCCAGTCTAGTACCCTCACAAGAGATGTGTTTTCTGGGTGTAAGACTGAATACAGCTGCTCAGATGGCATTTCTTACCCCGGACAAACAAAGAAATCTTCACCTATACTTCCAACAGCTATCAGTAATGTCCAGGCTGACTGCAAGGACAGTCCTTCAAGCCTTGGGGTTCATGGCATCTTGCATTCTAGTACTTCCCAATGCCAAACTGCATATGAGGAAGCTACAATGGTATCTCAAAAGCGTTTGGACTCAACACAGCCACGATTTGGACACTGTCATTCGATTCTACCTTGCATTCAGAAAGAATTTCTGTGGTGGGCTCAGGAATGTCACCTAAACAAGGGGCTCTCTGTGACCCAACCAGAGGCAAGTCAGATATTGACGACAGGTGCCTCGAGTCAGCCGGGAGCTCATTTCAGAGGAAAATGGATTCAAGACCTTTGGCCCCACAGCTACTTCACTTGCATATCAACATGAAAGAGATGCTGGCAGTTCAATTTGCTTTGGAAGGATTCAAGAGCCTACTTCAACCAGGACTGGTGTTGATTCGAACAGACAACACAACTGTCATGTGGTACATCAACAAGCAGGGGAACTCATTCTTACCCTCTTTGCAGACAAGCAATGCTGTTATGGGAAACTGCTTTGAATCTGCACATCACTCTTCGAGCACAGTTTCTGCCAGGAGCACAAAATTCTTTAGCAGATGTTCTGAGCAGACAGATTGTGGATCCTCACGAATGGAAATTGGACCCTCAGGTATTTCTTCAGTTGACCATGGCTTGGGGAACTCCAGACATAGATCTGTTCGCTTCTCCTCTGAATTTCCAACTGCCACTGTTTTGCACAAGGCTGTTTCATCCAAAAGCCTGGAAAATAGATGCACTATCCTTCAGTTGGAGCAACCTTCACGTGTATGCTTTTCCTCCTTTGCCTCTTCTTCCAAAGGTGCTGTTGAAAGTTAGGAGGGACAAACCTTGCATGATCCTTATAGCACCGGATTGGCCTCGTCAGCATTGGTACCCTCTGTTGAGGAGCTTAATTCATGGAACACCTTGGCCATTACCACAGATTCCTCACTTATTGTCTCAGGAAAACAATCATTTTCTCAATGTCAGGGTGCAATCCCTACACCTGACAGCCTGGCGCATTCTGTTTTAGAGAAGGAGGGCCTTCAGCTCCCTCAACAAGTTTTGGATGTTATTTTGGAAGCCAGGCGTCCTAGTACTCGAAAAGTTTATGCTGATAAATGGAAGAGATTTTTCTTTGGAGTTCAGCTAAAGGCTTTGATGTCAAATTGCCTAATTTGAGTTGTACATTGCAATATTTGACTATTTTATTGGACAAGGGTTTGTCCTTCTCTTCTGTAAAAGTGCATGCTGCAGCTATTTCTGCTCACTATGATTGTGACCCTCCTTTATTTTCACATCCATTGGTTAAACAGTTTCTTAGAGGGGCAAAGAATATAAGACCCCCACGGAGGGCTCCTACTCCTACCTGGGATCTTAATTTTGTTTTGGAAAAGCTGACTCTGCCTCCTTTTGAACCTGCGGCTACAGCTGAATTGAAGTTGTTGTCTTGGAAGACTGCTTTTTTTATTGGCTGTTACTTCTGCTAGAAGGGTATCTGAATTACAGGCCCTCATGGCAGTGAAACCTTTTCTGATTTTTCACAAGGACAGAGTTTCCTTACGTACTAATCCTACTTTTCTGCCTAAAGTGATTTCTAATGTGGCATTGAACCAATCTATACATTTGCCTACGTTTTATGCTAACCCCAAAATGAAGGGGAAAAAGTTTTGCATTCTTTGGATGTACATAGGCAGTTAAGGTATTATTTGAGCAGAACCAAAGAGTTCAGAAGATCTCAACAATTATTTGTTTCGTTTGCTTTAACTTCACGAGGGAAGGCTGTCTCGAAACAAACTATTTCCAAGTGGATTGGCCATTGTATTGCTTTTTGTTACTCTCATCATGGAAAGGATGTTCCAGGTGGGATCAGGCCTCATTCTACTAGGGCTACGGCCACCTCTACTGCTTTTTTGAGAGGGGTAGCTACTAAAGACATTCTAGAGGCAGCTACTTGGAGTTCTGTACATACCTTTACAAAGCATTATCATTTACCTCTTTATTCTAGGTCTAGGGCTGGGTTTGCCACTGCAATCTTACAGGGCATGTTAGCAGCTCCTAATGCTATTTAGTTGGCCAGCCTCCCTTTTTTCCGTTGCTCTGGGATTCTACCCATATGTAAGGACTGCAGAAATGGGAGACGAAGAACATAGTACAGTTTTGTACCTACCATAAATGTAGATGTTCGAGGATCTCCATTGCTGCAGTCCAATTTTCCCTCCCTCCGTCCCCCCTTTTCTTTTTAGGTTGGGGTTTGGGTGGTGTTTTTTGCATTCTGACGTCTGAGGCAAGAAAGACTGAGGTTATGGCGTCGGTCATGCGCATTTGTACTGGCACGTACTGACGTCAGTCTCGGGCGCCGATGACCGACGCCGGTTCTAGCCCTTTGGTATTCGGGCCGATTGTGGACAGCGGAATACCCATATGTAAGGACTGCAGCAATGGAGATCCTCGAACATCTACATTTATGGTAGGTACAAAACTGTACTTTCTTCAGGTTTCACTGTTGCAGTCATCACATTTGGGTCATCTCTAACAGTGTAGCCCTCGGCCGGCCGAATACCAGAGGCTTAGTATTTCTGCGTCGGTTGCTGTTGCTTCAGGACTGACGTCAGGTCGTCAGTAGTATAAAGTAAGGCAGCCGACGCTGTTTCATCAGTCTTTCTTACCATGGAGCCTGAAGCAGAAGCAGCTCGCATGAGTGCCGGTCGGCGGCTTCCTGAGTGTCATCTTCCGAACTGAAGCTGAAGTCTTCTAAAGCTAAGTACCCCATTGGGCATCCTTTTTTCTTGCACTAACCGATGTTAGAAAAAGTTAACAATTGTCTTGCCTGTGGAAAGCAAATACCACACCAAGACTTTCATTCTTACTGCGTCACTTGCTTAGGCCCAGACCACGATGTCCCACGCTGTCGCTTCTGTGCTTTGTTCAATGCCAGAACTATACCTCGTTGGGCCCTTATTGTAGCTAGATATTTTCGCTTACAGTCCTCGAATTCCGATATGGCTTTGGTAAGCCATCCGACAACAGAGCTTCCGAAAAAATGTAAAGATAGACAGAGACCGCACAGGTCCAAACCTACCGACGACGCTTCTGTTAAGCTAGTCATCAGTTCTCTGGTCCTCAGTGAGGCGCTTTCGAAGGCCCCTGATGCTCACTTCTGTGGATTCACAGGCCACTACTGAGATCCTTTCGGAGTTCGGTATGCCGCAAAATTCTTCTTCGACTAAGGATCCTGCAGTTGTCTCTCCCTTGGATGGGTCTGGAGCTGTTGAGCAGGCACCGGCTTCCAAGGAAGTCCTTCGCACTACCAATTCTCGACACAAACCGACGACTTCTTTCGCGTCTACCATTCTTTCGAAAACTACAGAGTTTCTTAGTCCCAGGGTACGAACCACACCCAAGAAACCGATGACCCATTCTCAGGCACCTGCTTCCTTGCCTCAGTCTCAAATGCTTAAAATGGTGGAAGACCTTATCATGCTGATCAGGGGAAGACAAGCTACCCCTTCCAAAACAAAAAGAGATCTGTCCCCAGTAGTTTTGTCTGAACAGGAGTCTGATGACTCTGATGCATCTGAATATGAAGATATGCAACCTCTCTCTGCTCATGAGGATTCTGATGCAGAGGATTCCATTCCTTCAGCCTCTTCCTCCAGAGGACTTTTCCTTTCGGGAAACCCTTCATACCTTAAGGGATCATTTCCAATGGGAAAGTCAAGACTATCCACAGTCTAAAAAGAGACTCAGGGAATTCTTAGACCTTCCACAGCACAGACCCCTGGCCATTCCCCCAGTCCTGGATGTTGTGCAGGATGTTTTCCTGGAATCCAGTTTGACTCCTGACACCCTCCCTCCTGCACCCAGAAAGCCAGACAGGTATTATAAGAGTCCCTGACTCTCATAAATTTATTTTTAAAAATCCTACTGCTGACCCCGAGGTAATTTCTCAGGGGCCTAAAGGAATTAAAGCAACCTCTGCTAAGAATCCCACCCCCTCAGATAGGGATTCCCGAGCACTGGACAGATGGGGTAAAAAAGTATACACCTTTGCTACTCTTGCTATCAGAATTGCCAGTTCCATATGCTAAAATTTCAGCATCATACCCTGGAACTCCTCAAACAAAAAATGTCTTCCTTTCCTGCTTGTGCAGAATCTAAACAGTTAACAAGAGTTAATGCATTCTGCAAGTCAAGTAACTAAACACACCTTGCACTGTGGTTTTGACGCCCTAGAAACTTCTTGCAGGGCAGCAGTCACCAGTTCTGTCCTTAGAAGGCATGCATGGCTTAAGGAACAGCCCTTGCCAGACCATGTTAAATGTAAATTGTTGGATGCCTCCTTGCACAAAGACAACTTATTTGGCACTGAGGCAGAAGAGGTCTTAAAAAAGATGGAAGAAAAAGCAAAATCTATGCAGACAGTTAAGGATTTCTTACAGGTCCAGCCACCCAGGTTCAACAGGCATTGTCCCTCCAAGCACTGGTACTTTCCTGCTCCCTGCAGGGCAGTTCAGCCCAGACCCCAGGGAAGTAGACCCCTCCCCCCCAAACAGCAGCCACAGGGAATGCAGAGATCTAAACAGTGGACTTCCTCCACTACAAAACCAGGGAGTTCTAAGCCACCCCCTCATGGTAAGAACTCACAATGACTCTCCTCCCCCACCTCCTCCCTCTGCTCACCTTCACTTACCCCTAGGAGGAAAACTCTCCTTTCATGCAAGCACCTGAACCACCATTACTAATGACCACTGGGTTCTCAACATAGTGACGCAAGAACATAAATTTTCTTTCCATACCCTTCCAACTCCAAAAGGGTTCCCAGATCTACCTCAAACCAGTGGGCAGAGGTGCAAAAGCAAGTCCTTTCTCTGCTGCCTATGAGGGCAATAGAACACATTCCTGCAGAACATAAAGGCCAAGATTTCTACTCCAGACTTTTTCTGGTACCCAGAAAAGAGGCCACCTGGCATCCCATCCTCAATCTATCCATTCTAAACACCTTCCTGGTGATACCAAAATTCAAAATGCTCACCCTCCAGCAGCTGCTACCCATGCGCTCCAAGGTTGCTTGGCTAGCCAGCCTAGACCTAAAAGAGGCCTACCTCCACATTCCTGTCAGGGAATCATGCAGGAAATATCTCAGTTTCAGGTCAGGATCTCTGCACTTTCAGTTCTCTGTGCTTCCGTTTGATTTATCTACTGCTCTCAGAGTTTTCACAAAATGTCTGGCTCTGGCCATTGCCTTTTACAGACAAAGGAATGTCCAGATTTACCCATACTTGGACAACTGCCTAATTCTGGCAGACAGCCAGGAAAAGCTGCTAAAGCACCTGGCCTTTGTAAAGTTTCTACTAACCTCTGTAGGGTACACAATCAATGAAAAGAAATCCAAACAGGTACCCACCCAAAGGATTATATTCCTGGGAGCAAGCCTGGACACAGCATCCCAGATGGCATTCCTTACACCAGAAAAGCAAACCTACTGACAGCCTACTTCTCTCACCTAGCCACCAGACCCCAGCTATCTGCAAGGAAAATCCTGCAAGCTCTGAGGTTCATGGCATCTTGCATTCTACTAATTTCATATGCCAGACTGCATATGAGGAAACTTCAATGGAACCTAAAAAGGGACAGTTATTCACAAGGAAAATCCTGCAAGCTCTATGGTTCATGGCCTCCTGCATTCTACTAATTTCATATGCCAGACTGCATATGAGGAAACTTCAGTGGTACTTAAAAAGCCTTTGGTGTCAACATTCTCAGGACCTGGAAACTGTTGTACGTATGGTACCTTGTCTAAGGAAAGATTTTCTTTGGTGGGCAGCAGCATGCAACCACAACAAGGGACTTCCCTTTTCACAACCCCACGCCACCCAGACCCTAACCACAGACGCATCAGACTATGACTGGGGTGCACACCTGGACGGCAGACGCATTCAGGGCCACTGGAGCCCAAATCAAATCATCTGCACATCAACCAAAAAGAGATGCTAGCTGTTCAGCACACTTTGACAGCTTTCAGATCCCTACTCTCTTTGGGGCCTCTCTAATCAAAGCCGACAACACCACAGTGATGTGATACATCAACAAGTGGGGGGGGACACACTCTTACCCACTCTGCAGGCTAGCCATGACCCTTTGGAACATGGCCTTAGCCATGCATATTCACCTGCTAGCTCAATTCCTGCCAGGCAACCAAAACTCTCTGGCAGACAACTTAAGCAGAAATCTCCTAGACCCACACGAGTGGCAATTAAACCACAACTCCTTCAGCCTTGTGACCCAGAAAATGGTTACCCTGAAGGTGGGCCTATTTGCCTCACCCCACAACCAGCAGCTCAGCCAGTTCTGCACCAGGGAACCTCACAGCAAGGGTCTATATTAGATCAGCGAACACTTAAACAAGCGAACGCTGATTGATCGACCTTATTTAAGTGAATGTTCAAAATATCGAAGCAACAGAAACCCATATTTTTTCCTAGGGAAAGAATTTGGTTGTCCGTTTCTGTTGCTTCGGTATTTTCAGTGCTGTGGTGGAAAGTTACGGGTCGGATTCAGGTAAGTGTGCGATTGTGTGGGTGTGAGTGTTAGGGTGGGTTAGGTGAGTTAGGGTTAGGGCTCGGGTTAGGTATATGTGCGATTGTGTGGACGTGAGGGTTAGGGTGGGTTTAGGTGAGTTAGGGTTAGGGAGCAGGTGAGGTGAGTGTGCGATAGTGACGGACCTTAGGGTTAGGGTTTGGGTTAAGGTAAGTGGATAGTTAGTGGTGTGTGCATAGTTTAGTGTAGGGTTAGGTGTCAGATTTTAGGTGTATGTGTGTGGATTTCTGTTTGTTTGGTGTGCTTGTGTTGTGTGTATGTCTTTTGGATCAGCTATTTTTTTCCCTAGAGAAAAAAATCGCTGATCTGACAGTTCGAGATTGTAAGCTTTCGCTTATATAAGGTCGATCAATCGGTGTTCGCTGATCTAATATATACCCTCACAGCAACACCTGGAAAGTGGATGCCCTATCCTTCCAAAGGGTAACCCTCTCAATCTATGCATTTCCCCCTCTACCTCTTCTTGCAAGAGTATTACTCAAAATAAGGGAGGAAATACCAAGGGCAATACTGATTGCCCCAGATTGGCCATGCCAACACTGGTACACATTACTGCGCAGTCTGTCACTGTTGCTTCCGTGGCACCTCCCTCAGATTCCAACTCTCCTGACTCAGCAGGAGGGAGAGTTCTTGCATCCACAATTGCAGACCCTGAACCTGGCAACCTGGCTTATTCCTTGACTTCTCTTCTAGTGGCCAGCTTAAGCAAGCAGGTCCTGGATGTTATAAGTGAAGCCAGAGAACCCAGCACTAGAAAATCCTATGCTGACAAGTGGAAAAGGTATTGTTCCTGGAGCCATACTAAAGGAGCTGACCCAGCACAGCCCTCCTTACCTCTCATCCTGGATTACCTAGCAGATCTACTCTACAGGGGGCCTATCCTCTTCCATTAAAATCCAGGCCTCGGCCATATTTGCACATTACAACACTGAGCTTACCTCTCTTTTCACACCTTCTCATCAAGTAGTTCCTGAGAGGGGCTAACAATTTAAGGCCATCAAGAAGAACCCCTACCCCTGCTTGGGACCTTAATTTTGTGTTGGAAAAGCTCACGCTACCCCCCTTTGAGCCTGCAGCTTCAGCAGAGTTAAAATTCCTCTCTTGGAAAACAGCCTTGCTTCTGACCATCACTTCAGTTAGAATAGTATCTGAGCTACAAGCACTTATGGCTGTGAAAACCCATCATCATTTTTCATGCTGACAGGGTCTCCCTCAGGACTAACCTAACTTACATGCCTAAAGTGGTGTCCAGTGTGGCTCTCAACCAATTTATTCATTTGCCCACCTTTTTCCCTAAACCTCAGAATAAGGGGGAAAGAATCCTGCACTCTTTAGATGTGCACCGACAGCTCAGATTCTACTTGGATAGGACTAAGCCCTTTAGGAAATCTGACCAGTTACTAGTCTGCTTTGCACCAGGGGCAGAGGCCAAGGCCATATCAAAGCAAACCATCTCCAAATGGATAGCACAGTGTATCCATTTCTGTTACAAACACCATGGGAAACCACCCCCACAGGGGGTAAGAACACATTCCACTAGGGCAACTTCAACCTCTGCAGCCTTTCACAGAGGGGTCCCTACCAGGGACATCCTAGAAGCTGCAACATGGAGTTCTGTTCATACCTTCACCAAACATTACCACCTGCCTATCTTTTCCAAATCCAGGGTAGGCTTTGCAGCCACAGTCCTGCAGGGCATACTAGCCAGCCAAAACACTTCTTGACTGCCTCCACCCGTTCTTCAGCTTTGGGAATCAACCCAAGTGTGATGACTGCAACAGTGAAACACAAAGAACATAGTGCAGTTGTGTACACTTACCATAAATGTAGATGTTCGAGTGTATTCACTGTTGCAGTCCTGGTTTCCCACCCTCCAGCCCCCTTGTCTCTCTCTCTCTCCTCTCTTTCTCTTCCTCACTCTTTACAGGACTATTGGTATTTACTTTCTACTGGTGGTGTTATTCCATCATAACTTAGCTCCCTGTTTGGGGACTCCTGACATTTGGGAGAAGAAAAACTGATGTAATGGCGTCAGCTGCTTGTTTTTATACCATTGACGATCTGACGTCAGTCCTGGAGCGACCGTAACTGAGACAGAAATGTTAAGCCTCTGGTATTCTGGCCGACTGAGGGCTACCCCTGTCAGGATAACCGAAGTGTGATGACTGCAGCAGTGAATACATTTGAACATCTACATTTATGGTAAGTGTACACAACTGTACTTTTCCCTCCCTCCATCCCCCTCTTCTTTCTTCTCTTTCCTTAAAAGGGACATATTGGTATTCACTTTCTACTGGCGGGGTTCTTCCACCAGAACCTGGCTCCCACTTGGGGGATCCTGACAGGTTAGGGCAAGAAAAACTGATGTAAAGGCGTCGGCTGCCTTACTTTATACTACTGATGACCTGACGTCAGTCCTGAAGTGACAGCAACTGACGCAGAAATACTAAGCCTCTGGTATTCAGGCTGGCGAGGGCTATCATGGCAAGAATAACCCAAATGTGATGACTGCAACAGTGAATACACTCGAATATCTACATTTATGATAAGTGTACACAACTGTACTTTCTGCAGGCTATGCTAAGCAGCAGAAAATATATTTTTTTAGAATGAAGCAAGCTACGTATTGTGAAACAACTACACAGGAGTCCCCTGCAGTCCTTAACTTGAATCCTCTGTTAATTAATTTTACACACTAGTTCTGTATGCTGTATGCTACATATAAAGTTCCCTCTTTTATATTGCGGTGGTGGTGCTGCAGTAGCGTTGTCGCCTCACAGTGAGACGTTGTCCTGTTCGATTCTCAGCTAAAGCGTCTTCTGTGTGGAGACATGCATGAATGGGCATACCTTCGTTGAAGGTTGTGCATCAGGGCCGGCAACTCGGCACGTAAAAATCTACTGCCAATCATTAGCAGACTGGAGTTCCGCTGTGGCGACCCCTAACCGGGAAAAGGCGAAAGACACAACAACAACAACAACTTTCTCTTGACATTCACATTGCCTGATTCCCTTTTGCTGCAGTTCATCACCAATACTTATCAACATTCAGAACTGACAAATGCTTGTTTTCTTCTAGTCTGGAGCTTTGCAGAGATGATCTGTCTCAGTGTTTCATCTTTGTTGGAAGGACCTGAAAAGAAATGAAGTAGCCTATATAAAGAATTTGTAGTGTGTCTGACATGAGCAGTGATAATGGAGGTGATTTCTAGCTTCGTTAGCCTGGGCCAGTTGACGTTTGGTAATTCTGTTGGTGGCCTGGTGGATAAAGTGTGGAAAGTTGACACTCACAGATTTCACAAATTTGTTGGTACACTCCTTGCTTATGCAGCTGATGTTCATCGTGTTTCACTGTTGCAGTCATTACTCTTGGGTTATCCTGCTGGCAGGCTACCCGTGGTCGGCCAGAATTCCAAAGAGTAGGTCCGGCGTCGGTTACTGTCACCTCTTCCCTGACGTCAGTGTGCCAGGGGTATAAAAGATGCAGCCGACACCATTTTCTCCAGTCTTTCTTGCCTCGCGGTGCCCGAAGCAAAAGCAGTTCGCAAGTGCCGGTCGGCCGACTCCTGAGATTTTCAAATCTGAATTTCAGAACCGAAGTCTTCATTAAAGCCAAGTACCCCGTTGGGGAAACTTTTTTCTTGCTCCAGACCGATGTCAGAAAAAGTTAACAATTGTATTTCTTGTGGGAAGCAAATACCTCATAAGGATTTTCACTCTAACTGTATTCCTTGCCTAGGCCCTGATCACAACGTTGCTAGCTGTCAGTTTTGTCCTAGATTCAACCAACGCACTATCAAGCGTCGGTTCGATTTTGCATTTCATTACTTTGGCCAACGATTTAATTATATAATGCCGGCGGAACAGCCGACAACCGGAGCTTACAAAAAATGCAAGGACAAGGATAGGCATCTGAGGTCCAAAACCGACGACTAAGCCTCTTCTAGGCCAGTCACTGGTTCTCAGTGAGGCGCTTTCGCAGCCCCTGGCGCCCGCTACCTCAGAGCCACAGGCCTCTATCGACTCCCACGTGGAGCCGACTGGGCCTCTGGAAACTCATGGTATTGGACACTCTGAAATCAATCCCTCAGATGGGTCCGGAGCTGCTGAGCAGGCATCGGCTTCTGAGGGTGTCTTCAGACCGACACAACTGTATGTTAAGCCATCGTCAGCTTCAAAGACAAAGACTAAAGCACTAAAGACAAACAAGTACAGCATTCTCCTATTCAGACTTCCATGCCTAAAAAACAGATGCTCAAAATGGCCGAAGACCTAATTACTTTGATCAGGGGCTCCCATCCCCCTCCTGATAAGAGGCCTAGGCAAGAGACAGAGTATTATTCTTCTGATCAGGTTTCTATTTCCTCTGATTCCTCTTCTGAACAGGATTACCCCATGCTTCCCTATGAGGATTCTGATGCTGAAGAATCCATTCCTTCAGCCTCTCCTCCTGAGGACTATTCTTTTGGGGAAACACTGCATACTATGAGGGAGCATTTCCACTGGGAGAGCCAAGATTATTCCGAGTCTAAGAAAAGGCTCAGAGACTTCCTGCTTCTTCCTCAGCACAGACCCCTAGCTATTCCACCTGTTCTAGACATTGTAGATAATGTATTTTCAGAGTCCGGACTGTCCCCTGACTCTCTACCCCCTGCACCTACTAAGCCAGACAGATACTACAGGGTCCCGGATTCTCATAAATTCCTATATAAAAACCCTGCAGCAGACCCAGAAACTATATCTCAGGGTCCCAAGGGGGTTAACGCTTTCACTGCAAAAAACCCTGTCCCCTCTGATAGGGAGAAGGGGGAAAAAAGTTTACACTTCTGCCACTCTGGCTGTAAGGGCTTTAAATTGTCAATTTCATATGCTTAAATATCAGCAATATTTAATGTCACTATTTAAACAAAAAATACTGACAAGTACTGAATGTTCAGAGAACAAAGAATTGCAGGATTTATTGCATGCAACTGAACAAGTGGGAAAGCATACTTTGCAATGTGGTTATGATTCACTGGAGGCCTCTTGCAGGGCCGCTTTTACAGGTTCTGTTATTAGAAGGCATGCTTGGTTAAAAGAACAAAATCTGCCTGATCATGTTAAAGCAAAATTATTAGATGCACCATTACAGCATGATACTTTGTTTGGTACTAAAGCAGAAGAGGTGTTGAAAAAAAATGGAGGATAAAGCAAAATCCATGCAGACAGTAAACGATTTCTTACAGGTACAGCCACCCAGGTTTAGCAGGAACTGGCCTTCTAAAAATTGGTCCTTTCCAGTCTCTGACAGACCACAAAGAGGTAGATACAGATGTCCCAGAGGCAGATCTCAGCCCCAAGGCTCATACAGTCCTAAACAATGGTTTGCTCCTACCTCCAAAAGCGGAGAAGACAAATCACAGCCTTACAGGAAACAGTCCCAATGACTTTCCTCTACCAGTTCCAAGCAGTTTTCTTTTGACAGCCCCCTTAGGGGGAAAACTGGCACTTTTTTCATCAAATTGGCAAATGGTTACCCAAGACAAATGGGTTCTAAACATAGTGTCCCAAGGCTACAGGTTCCATTTTCACACTCTACCAAGGTCAAAGGGCATGCCAAACCTGCCACACAATCAATGGGCAGAGGCACAAAAACAAATTACAGCCCTCATGGACATGAGGGCCATTCAGCAAGTACCACAACAAGAGCAGGGACAAGGATTTTACTCCAGACCTTTTCTAGTACCTAGGAAGGACAAAACCTGGAGACCAATTCTGGACCTGTCTATACTAAACACGTTTCTGGAAGATCCAAAATTCAAGATGCTGACTCTTCAGCAGCTACTGCCCATGATATGCAAGAGGGCTTGGCTCATAACTTTGGACCTAAAAGAAGCATACCTGCATGTCCCAATCAGACAATCTTGCAGAAGATACCTCAGATTTATAGCTGGCTCAGTGCATTACCAATTCTCTGCACTGCCCTTTGGCTTATCTACTACGCTCAGGGTCTTTGCAAAATGCCTGACACCAGTAATTGCGTTTTAGAGACAAAAAGGAATTCAAATATATCCCTACTTGGACGACTGCCTAATTCAAGCAGAGAACAAAGACACTCTTCTTCAGCATCTGGCGTTTGTAAAAAGATTACTAATTGGCCTAGGGTACACAGTAAACGAAAATAAATCAAAAACTAGTGCCCTCTCAAGAGATAATATTCCTGGGTGCAAGCTTAAATACAACTGCCCAGATGGCTTATCTCATGCCAGACAAGCAAAAACAACTGACTACTTACTTCAAGAAATTGGCAACAAAAACACACTTATCTGGAAGGAAAATCCTGCAGGCCTTGGGCTTCATGGCATCCTGCATTCTACTAATTCCATATGCCAGACTGCATATGGGGAAACGACAATGGTATCTAAAAAGTGTTTGGACTCAGCATTGCCACAGCCTGGAGACAGTAATTGCACTCATTCTCTGCCTACAACAGGAGTTTCGATGGTGGGCAGAAGCCTGTCACCACAGCAAGGGTCTGCCATTCAGTTTACCCACAGCCAGACAGACACTGACAACGGATGCATCAGATTATGCCTGGGGGGGGGCCCATATGACAGGAGAATGTATTCAGGGCACATGGCCTGTAAACTAGATGCATCTTCACATAGTCAAAAAGAGATGCTAGCTGTCCAAAATGCCCTGACAGCTTTTCAAGGACCTGCTTCATCCAGGACAATTACTGATAAAGACAAACAACACTACGGTCATGCTGTACATAAACAAGCAAGGGGGTACTCATTCTTACCCCCTCTGCAGACAAGCAATGACCTTATGGGACACAGCATTGGCTTTTCAACTTACAAGCACGATTCCTGCCAGGAAAAATAAATACTCTGGCAGACGAACTAAGCAGAAACCTCATGGATCCCCACGAATGGAAACTGGATCCACAAGTCTTCAGGATGATAATAAGGAAATGGGGATGCCCAGACATAGATCTATTTGCCTGCCCTCACAACTGTCAATTGCCGAGATTTTGCACAAGGATTTACCACAAGCAAGCATGGAAAGTGGACGCCCTATCATTCAGCTGGAAAAATCTAACAGTATATGCTTTTCCCCCTCTGCCTCTACTTCCCTGAGTACTCCTAAAGGTCAGACAAGAGAAGCCAAAAATTATTCTGATTGCACCAGACTGGCCACACCAGCACTGGTACCCAATCCTAAAGAGCTTGTCTCAAGGTCCAGCATGGATATTGCCTCAAACTTCTCACTTGCTGACCCAACAAAACAAACAGATCCTGCACAGTCAACTCAGGACCTTAAATCTGGCGGCATGGTGGATAATGTAGCCATTCAGAAAACTCCTCTTTCAAAAGCTGTTATGGATGTTATCTTGGAGGCCAGGAGGCCCAGTACCAGAAAATCTTATGCAGAAAAATGGAAGACATTCTGTGCTTGGAACCAGGAACAAGGCATTGGAACGTCTGTACCAAATATTCCTCAGATTTTACAATACCTAACTGAGATGCTGAACAAAGGCCTTTCCTTCTCATCAATTAAGATTCATGCCTCGGCCATTTCTGCACATTACAATACGGAACCACCTATCTTTTCTCATCCTTTAATAAGGCAGTACCTCAGAGGGGCCAAAAACATTAGACCTCCAAGGAGAGCACCAGTTCCAGCCTGGGACCTCAATTATGTTTTGGAAAAACTCACACTGCCTCCTTTCGAGCCAGCATCAACAGCGGATATTAAATTCTTATCCTGGAAGACAGCTCTGCTCCTAGCCATAACCTCTGCAAGGCGAGTCTCGGAGTTACAAGTACTCATGGCTGTGGAACCTTTCATCATTTTTCATCCAGACAGGGTTTCACTGAGGACAAACCCTACATTTATGCCTAAGGTGGTGTACAGTGTGGCCCTCAATCAAACCATTCACTTGCCTACCTTTTACCCAAATCCACAGAACAAGGGTGAGAAAATTCTGCATTCTTTGGACATACACAGGCAGTTATGCTTCTACTTGGACAGAACTAAAGCTTTCAGAAAAACTGAGCAACTTTTAGTGTCATATGCTGCAGGATCACAAGGAAAGGCTATATCAAAACAGACTATTTCTAAATGGATAGGCCATTGCATCCGTTTCTGCTATTCTCAACATGGCAAATCAGTGCCTAAGGGCATTAGGCCTCATTCCACCAGAGGAGCAGCCACTTCAGCAGCCTTCCTCAGAGGAGTACCAACCAAAGAAATCTTAGAGGCTGCAACTTGGAGTTCAGTGCACACCTTTACTAAACACTACCACTTGCCTCTCTACACGAAGTCCAGAGCAGACTTCGCCACTGCAGTTCTGCAGGGCCTCATAGCCTCTCCTAATCCTATTTAGCCCAGCCACCCATCCTCAGCTTTGGGATTCAACCCAAGAGTAATGACTGTACAGTGAAACACTATGAACATAGTACAGTTGTCTACCTACCATAAATGTAGATGTTCGAATGTATTCACTGTTGCAGTCCAGGTTACCCACCCACCATCCCCCTTCTCTTTGCTGGGACTTATCTGCACTTCTCTATCCTATACAATCTTTTTGGTGTATTTGCTTGTAGATGAAGGAAATGTTATTTTTGTGCATGCATTACTTATTGGCATGTTTTTCAGCCTACCTATTTGGGGCACCTGACATCTGGGACAAGAAAAACTGAAATAAAATTGCGTCGGCTGCATCTTTTATACCCCTGGCGCACTGACGTCAGGGAAGAGATGATAGCAACTGGCGCCGGACCTAGACTTTGGAATTCTGGCCGACCACGGGTAGCGTGCCAGTAGGATAACCCAAGAGTAATGACTGCAACAGTGAATACACTCGAACATCTACATTTATGGTAGGTGCGCAACTGTACTTTCTTTCCTAATTTAAGTTGGAAGAGTTAAAACAATTTTTTGAAGATGAATGGCACCAAAGTACTCAGGGTTACCCACTACTGAAGCCATGCTAGACATACTGAACCAAAACAAATGCATGTGGTATAATGCACATATATAGACATATATTTTGTGTGTGTTGTGTGTATGTATATTGGATCACATTTGCTCTGATTTATGATGACTTATTTGTGGGTTATCTGGAAGACCTCCTGATTTGTGGTTCTGATAAAAACAGTATTGTTGACAAAATTGAAATGTGAAGATGTTACTTGGATGATGATTGGATTTTATGGTGGGCAGGTTTTCTGAGTTGCATTTGTTAAATACTTAAATGCTAACAGTTGTGGAATTATATTTATGTATGACTTAAGTATTTTTTTTGTTTTTAGGTATTAATAAATTATTGTGTGCTACTGTCAGAATTGCTTTATACAGGTAACTCTTTAATAAGAAATCATTGCTGTTAGCCAACAGTCATCATCCACTGCATTTTATTTAAAACATTCCTGTTTCGTATGGTTTTAAAGAGTTTTGAGAATTTCCTTTGATCATATTTTGTATAGCAAGCAGGGAATAAGAACGTTTATTTCAAAAACAGAGGCTTTCAAATCAGGTAATTGTGGCCAGGTATGATAAGACTGTAAACAGACCCAGAAGGGAAACATGAACTTACCTGCCTCTGTCCGCTTCAGAGACCAATACCAGTGGACTAGATTTGTCACTACCTTTGGTACTAAAAATTTCAGAATAAGACATCTCAGATAAGCATTGGCACTTGATAACCACTGTCAACTTTTTTTAGTTACGTTTATATGCAAAGGTATCCAGTGCTTTGTAGGTACACTTTTGTTCATATATTCAGTAACTTTTTTTAGTAGTTTATTTTCTACATTTTGCATGGTAACATACCATAAGGGTAACTGCTTGAGTCAATGTTTTTAAGTTAAAGAAAAGTTGCTGCTAGTCCCTCAAACATATCTGAGATTAATCAGTTAATGGGCTGTTACTCATGTGACCATTGTACCCCAATTATTTATTTATTTATTTTCAATTTGGTAATTGGGTATGTGGATTGGTCTTCTGAACCTTTTCAGCCTCATTGTAAATCTCAATGTAAGACAAAATTTTTCACATCGGTGAACACATTTTTATCTTATGAAATCAAAAGTTTATTGGCAATACTGATTTATTAATGTCTGTTTGGGGCATGTTGTATTGGACATAGCTTTAGCCTATGAAAACAAAGTGCTTCACTAAATTTGGATATTAAATGCAGAAGGGGCTGCAGTGCCTGTACAGACATATGTTTGTACATTCCCAGGTGCTGTTCATGGTTTTTAGGTATAGACAAACTCAACGGGCAATTCACTAACTTTACCTCAAAAACAATTTTTTAGACTGCATAGAAATATTTTGGATAATGAATTTTGAGGCATTTCTTACCCCCTGGCCGTAGTGAGGTTTTATAATATCACTGTTCACCTCAACGCATTATAATACTAGTATAGGTATTAAAGTGATTTTCCGACCTTTCCACTTACATCACAGTATTTGTTGAGTCAGATGCTGAGATGCATTTTCCTGCTTGTTCATCCTTATGCATTTGCACTGTTTTTTTAATAAAAAGCTTTGTAAACTTTTTTTATTAAATCATGGCCAAAGTAAATTTAGTATTTCCTTACTGTGACCTTACCTTAGATTATAATACAGGTTAATGGGACACATTTGCGCACGTGTGATGGTGAACCCATTAAAGTGTATGGATGCATGCACATTTTTCCTACACTTATGCCATTAAAGTTCAACGGCGCAGTGGTGCAGCGGTAGCATTGTCACCTCACAGCAAGAGGTTCTCCAGTTCGATTCTCAGCTGGGGTGCCTTATGTGTGGAGTCTGCATGTCCTCCCTGCGTTCGTGTGGGTTTCCTCCCACATTACAAAGACATGCATCTGGAGCATTTCTCCCCGGGCCTCCGCTGAAAATTGGGTTTGTTCCAAGTCGGACTTTCCCGGTTAACAAATGTTAAATAAATAAATAAATAAAATAAAGTTAAAAGTCCACTATTTTTCCTTTGTGATCAGTGTGTGAAGGACAGATATTTAAAAAGTGAGTTTCTTATTAAAAAAACAAACAAAAACAAAAAAACAGCCAAAAGTGTTCTCCAGTCGGCAGAGGTCATGTTTGGTGGCTTAATTCTCCATATGCCATGGTACAAAGGTAGGGTTAAAAACACTGAAAAATCACTTTAAGTAGTAAATGAGATTAGACTATGAATTTTTGTCTCAACCACAATGGTGTTGTTTGAGCATACTTGAATTGTAGTATTATTCCATGTTTTAATTTCTGAAGAAGCTATTTTTGGTGTTATTGGTTTAAGAACACCAGCTTGCCAATATTGAATTTGAGTATTATTTTATGACCCACACAACCAAATGTCTATACAGAACTATTCTACTTACTGTATTTTCATTATTTAATAACATTTTGTTTACTATTATTTTTTATGCTGTTTACCAAGTGACTACTCAAGCCCGTGTGGTTGGTTGCCTGTTTTTATTTCAATAAATATATCCAGATAGCCTCATTCTATAACTTATCACATTAGTTGTCTTTGCTACATTTTGTTAAGATATTGTCTGGCTAGTAGAAATCATGTTATTTCTACAAATAACTTGTCAGTGAGTTTTGCCTTTATGATTTTTCAACTTATTTTACACATTTTTTGTTGCTATTCATATTCTGCAGTATAAAATCAGTGGTATAAATGCACTGACATTTTCATTTACTCTCTCCGAGTGCATGTGATGATATAATTTGGCCAGATGATGGGTCACATGATTGATAAAAGTATTTAAGCTTGTCTTTGAGCTTTGTGTGATTTATAGAGAAACTTGTTGAGCAAAACTGTGGTCTGCTGGTGTTTTGGATGAATCCAATAAAGGACTGTTTTACGTGGACTTTTTGACGGTGTTCATTTGTGATTTGATGTGATTTATTTGTTAGCGCAGTCCATCCATCTCATGCATTTCAGTGCTGAGTGTATATATATATATATATATATATATATATATATATATATATATATGTAAGAACAATAACCAGAAGAACAAGGACCAATGAAGAAATTAATCCACGACTATAAAAAAGGAATCAATACTTGATTGTAGACTAAAGTAGTTTTAATAGCGAAAGTTCTTTAATTGCACAAATCACGAAAAAATCACACAAGCGCTTTCGCTCAGGCAGTCCTGAGCTTTATCAAGTGTTACAGACATTTCATGTTAAAATGCCCAATATATATCCTGGTAATTGCAGTCTTAATTAGGAAAACCTGGTATTAAAGTGCTCCAGTGATTTAAAGCTATAAGCTAAAAATAATTTTCATTGCATCAACTAAAAATAAAATACACATGTATGCATATACAAAATTCAAATTTAAAACACAAAAACTTCACAGTGAGGAAGTTTAAAAAGAATTAAAAGTTGAAATTGAGCTTAAAAATCATTGACATTTGTATTAAGTGTGTTAGATGGCTTACAAGATTCTTTATATTATTGGAGAGAACTGTGATGTTAGGTCAAATTAATTAATGTTGAATATTAATTAATAGTATTAATATAAATTTAATATTAGAGATGGTTTGGAATTAAAAGTTTCAAAGCAATAATTGCCCATTAATTTGATATAATGTGTAGATGTATTGTTATGTTAGGGAATCACAAAACCAAAACTATAGCCTAGCTCTTCTTAGCTTCAAGACTGGTTTAATGCTAATCATCCCATTAAGGCCAGGTGGTTTCCCTGTGTTCAGCCTCAACTGCCATAGTAATTCACGATAACCTAAGGTAGATTCCCAGTCACCACCCCTTGCATCTGGTTCTACTTGTTCGAGAACTAGAAACTGAATTTTGGGCTCTGGGCAAGAGAGGGAGTGTTTGAAAAAGGCATTTGTCTCCTTCTTCTTAGCCATATCATAAAGGTGTTCATAGATTCGTTTTCTTAGTTCCCTCTCAGTTTTGCCCACATAGAAACTTTGACAGGTGGTACATAACCCCAAATAAACCACCCCTCTAGTGCCACACGTGTAAAAGCCTGTTGGATGTACTTTGTAGTTTCTTGATGGAATGTAAGGGGATATTTCTTTTGATATGGCGTGGCATTGAGCACAAGCACCACATTTAAATGTACCCAACCTTGGTTGTCTGACTTTCTTCTTGGTTTCTTGCTTTTTTTCAAATATTTCTTTTAAGTTGGCCCCTCTTTTACGGACAAAATTAGGTTTAGGTGGTATATAGTCCTTTAATTCTTCAAAGAGGGCCAAAACTGGCCAATGGTGTAAGATGTTTTTTTCCATTTCATGAGAATTAGAGGAATAGGTATATGCAAAACTGTTTGTATGAGAGGCTTCTATATTTGAAGGAATATTAGGCACAAGCTCAAGCCCTCCTCCTAATATCGGTGTATATAGAGAGTGTCGTGAAGAATTTACTTCTGCAGCTAGGGTTGTAAATAACTCCAGAGGGTAACCTCTTTCCAAAAACAAAGTCCGCAAGAACTCCACTTCCAATTCAAAATCATTCTGTGTGCTACATATTCTACTTGCTCTAATGAGCTGCCCCTTAATGATTCCTATTTTTTGGTATAAAGGATGCGCACTCTCAAAATGTAAAAACGAATTGGAAA